>NC_055987.1:53477127-53798730 GCF_018446385.1 Zingiber officinale | reverse complement strand
CTCATATGATAGGTAGTTAGTGATGATGATTTGAAAAGCAAAGAAAAAGTTTAAAAGGAAAAAAAAATATATACTATAGATAAGACTTCCGCTATTTTAAGAAGAAAAGATAAGTAACCCCAGTCACCTTAAACAGGAAGGGGTGGGGTGTTACATAAATAGCCTCTGGAAATCTGATCTCGAGGGTCCAAGGCGCCTCCAATAGGGGTCCAAGGCGCCTCCAAGAGGTGAGCGGATAAAACTTTTTCCGTAGCTTGAAACGATCACTTTGACCTGTTGAAGGCGCCTTCAACAAGGTTGAAGGCGCCTTCAAGCTGGAGGCGCCTCCAAGCTGGCAGCTCCAATTCCAGCTTGCTTTCTTCAGCTTCCGACGCTCCGTTCTTTTGGGTGATTGCGGCCAACCGGAATAGGGCTCACCCGAACCCAATTCCTGGCCATCTCCCCGAGCAGCCTTCCGTCCCGACTTAACGTCCCTCGAACTCCGCGCACGCTCTTCACGCCCACCGGAGTACTCTTCCGCATCTCTCTCATCCTTCGGACGCACCGAGCCCGTCGGCTCCCTTCCCGTGCCGTCCTTCTCGCTAGCTGCGTCTTCCGCTCGACTTCCTATGCTCCTAAGCTCCTGCACACTCAGACACAGGGATCAAATACAGCAGGACCTAAACAACTTGGTTGATTACATCAAAACTACCACGGGGTCCAACAAAGACTACCCTAAGCACTTCAAATGAATAAGTTCAAAATGGAACTTCAACACAAGTCCAACAACTTGAGTAATAAAATTCCTTTGAAAATTGAAGTAGAAGAACTAAAAGGATCATCAAAATGGTTAACTTCGATCTCCAAGTCCCTTAATATATTACTCGAAACACAAAGGATCATATACAATTAATCTTCACACGCTTATAAGCCTAAGAAATGATTCAAAATCATATCTATTATTAGTTAATGAACTGCTAGAAATCAAGTCTATGCATGGGTCCCTAAATCAATCATGAATATTTAAGTTGGACTAAATCAATATTGAATCCAAAAAAATTATATTTATTACCTAGATAAACGATATCAAAGTTATGATTCAGAGAGAACCAATAGAAAAAATAATTTTATTGTTAGATAAAATTGCATGATTGTTTCATTTCTAACTTTTATTTTGCAGCCTTAGTTTATTTTTTACTTAACTTAGCATGGCTAGGTAAGAAAATAGTTAATTTCATACTTAACAACCTAGTGTTAGGATGTGGTGAGATGATAGTATATTAGGGATGCTAAGAATAAGTGTATCCAAGTTGGGTATGGATTATCCTATTTGGTGCATTTAGTTGAGAGAAATTAACTGAAGCTACCATGCCACATCCTAAACTAGTTAGACCTAAATTTTTCAATAAGTAGGTTAAAAATATAATTTCTTAAAAAGGTTTTATTTAAGGAGGTGGTTGTTTCTCCAATATCAAAAAAGGCCATTATGCCTTACGACAACTTGTCAGTCAATTTTTGAAATGTGTATTTAACTAATTAATGGCCAAACCTAAATATAATACAAGGTCAAATTAGATTTACAATTCAAACTAATTCTCTTCTAGTAAAATAGAAAACCATTTCATCAAACCTATAGGTTAACTCGATTAATAATCTAGAAATGGGTGAAATGGAGACTAAGGTAAAATTGATCAAAACATTATAAATTAAATTCTATTCAAGAACCATTGTAAGTGCAAAAATATAGAATTTTCAAAATTAAGTTATTTTTTTGAAATAAAAAGATTATCGATATAAGCACCTGGAATAGATCCAGGTGCCGAAACCATTTTGAAGTTTCAAATTTTTTAAAATTTAGGCGCCCGTACACTAGTCTTGGAAGCCCACAAAATCCCGCCTAAAAAGCCTACCTAAAACGTCGTCATTTGGGATGAAGGCGCCTCTACATCCTCAAAGTTCCCAGAAATGTTGCCACACAGAAACATGACAAAGATGGTTCAAGCTCATGGAACACCTTTGGGTGCATAGATATGATTTTAGAAGGGGGACCCGAGGTTTCAGCTCCAGGCACCTCCAAAGCTTGTTTCCGAGCTGTTTCATCCCCATTTTTTATTTCGGTCTAGTCTTGCATAGCCTAGGTAATTAGTTCCTATTTTAGTTGTCCAAAAATTGTTTTGGAAACACCCTAAACTCAACTTGTCATTATTATGGTAAAAATAAATCATTTATCTATGTTGGTAGGATTAAGAGGAGAGTCACTGAGCCTGATTCCTCTAGCACCCCTTGTTGGTGCGGGAAGCATCCGACGATCGAACTCAAGTTTTTATAATGGAAAAGGCATTCAAAGTTAAGGTTAATTGTTATCTAACATGTGTGAATGAGTCTTTTCAGGAAAGTCCTAACTATGGTTAGGCAGATGGAAAACCCTAGGGTGCAGTAACCCTAGGTGGAGGAAAACCCTAAGGGGCGGAAACCTTAGGTCTTAGGGGGTGGTAACCCTAGGTTATGGAAAATCCTAAGGGGAGCAACCTTAGGTCCTAGGGGTTGGTAACCCAAGGTGGCAGAAAATCCTAGGGGGTGGTATTCCTAGGTCCTAGGGGCGGTAACCCTAGGCGGAAAGTCCAGTCGGTCTGAAGGACCAGACTAGCATCAGGTATGTTCTCTTGAGTGAAGTAGGAGAGGACGCGTTCCCCGGAAGAGGGAACAGTAGGCGTCGGTTCGACCTAGTGTTTCCGATCAAAAATCGGAAGTCAGAACCAAACAGTCCAGAGGCTGTCAAAATATTTTATTATCATGTTTATTATGTGCTAACTTTGTTTTGCAGGATATATGGTTGTTATATGGACTAATATATTTTGCAGGGACAAAAGAGTACATTATTGTAACACCCCACCCTCCTCTATACTAGACTGTGAGGGCGGAGCGCTACTGGACTACTAACTTATCTTAACTAACATTGCACACATGTAATTATCTATACTTAAAACTCTCTAAACACTCAAAACAAGCAATTAACTGGCAGCGGAAGACTAAATGACTCATCTATACATACTACTCAGACTTATGTTCACAACTAAATCTATACATCAATCTAATCATGCTGAAATATATGTATTAATCTAAACATGCATGCAACCATTATACAACTCGGATAATAGGTCTAATGTTCATAACAATTTAAATGATAGAATTATAAATACATGGCAATCTTAATAAATTCTTATGCTAATCCCAAGGCTTCTATAGTCCAGGCATCACACATCCATCCGCACCTCCTTGTCACCTTCCTTTACTATAGCTTTTCGTTTCCTTTATCTGCAGTAAGAGGAAAATGCAACTATAAGCAAAATTTCTAGTAAGCGCTATCTAACTCACAAAACTCGAATATGCATGTGAATACAATAAATCTAAAACTAAATGCTTTAAAGGAAATACTACACATGCTCATCTAATAGCAAAAGAAACAAGACATGCTGAAATGATAAACATGTAAAGCTTGTTCAAAACTTATACTTTTATACTTCAGAATAATAAGTTTAACTGAACTGATACATAAGCCGAGCTAAACTGATGCTAGGCTAATGCTGAATCTGAACTGTATTCATGTAACACCCCAAATTTCCTCAATTAGAGTCCTAAAAGTAATTTAAAAATATTTTAAAATGTTATAGAAATATTCTAGGGATTTTTAGAGTATTTTTATGTATTTTTAGAGGTCGTTTGGTATTTTTACTAAATGAAAGAAGTTTCGACAAAAAATGTCCAAGCCGAGATTCGAACCTGAGACCTCCGGCCGAACCAAGCTTTAAGCGGATATAGTTGACCAAGTGTGCCAGCGAGCATTGTTGATTAAAGAAGGAGAAAAATTTATTTAAGAAGTGGTTAGTTAATAACAGGAAATAATAGGAAGGAAAAGGGTTGTAGCCGAGATTTGAACCCACGAGCCAAGACGTAACCAATGCGCGGCTGACCAAGCGTTCATGCGACCATTTCTATTTAGAAAAGGATAACAAATTTATTTAAAGAAGTTAACAGAATATTGAGTATTAAAAGGAGAACTTAGGTGTTAATTGTCGTGACCTAATTTCAAAACCTCTCCCCTTTCTTCTTCTCTCTCGCATGGCGTCGGGCTCTTCTCAGGCAGAAACGGAATGAAGCCCTAGCTTCGTCTCCGACGGCCGACCGAAGGGGAATTCCACGAGCTCTTCTCGGATTTGAGCTCCTCTCATCAAGAAGGACCCGTGAGCACGAAGAAGAGACTACGATTTCAAGAGACCCGAACCCTAGAAGCCTTCGTCTCCTTTGGTTTTAATCCAAGAATCGTGGTAAGTGCTTACTCACCTGCAGTAAGATAGTTTTGAGCCTTTGATTTAGAGTTTCTCTTGTTTTGTGAATGTGCCATGAGGAATTTTGGATTTCCAGGAGTTTCGTTTCGTTTTGTTTCCAAATTCTATTATGGATATTGTTGTTTAGGGCTTGCTGCCGTGGGTTTCAAAGAAAGAACATGAGAGGGATTAGTATGTTGAGCATGTAAGTTTTGGTAAATTGGTTTTCCTTCGCTCCTTGCCGTGGTACTAAACCTGAAGCAGGATTGTTACTTTTTGTTGGGTTCCAGTAGCAAATTCTATACTATTTGCAATTGTACACATTTCTATATGTTCATTGGGTTCTTCAGGATTTGGATTTCGGGTTTTTACTTCTGTACAGCAGTGGGTGGCTGCATTTCATTTGATTGGGTGTGTAGCAGCTTGCAAGAGATGAGTTTAATAACGCAAATCATTAGAGAAGAGATGTTTAGAGTATTAGTGGTTATAACTTAACTTTAAATGACACAGAATATTGATAGGTTCTGCTGTAGAATAGATAATATGATGTCTTTAAACGGGTCCAGTTTTGGTGTCAAATTACTGAGCATGAACACTCTTGCTGTTGGTTTCCAGTAGCCAATTTCTCTCAAGTTGCAATGGGTATACACTGCTGCATGGTTGGGTGAGCATGTCGTGGGGTATCACAGTTAGTATAGATAGCATTTTTAAGTATCACAGCTTTGTATCGCAGTTTATTTTTAGCATTTCAGATTTTAGATTTCTTTTGCATATCAGTTATAGATCTTTTTGTTGAATTATTAGAGCATGAAATGGTGTAAATTGGAGCATACAGTTTAGTTTCATTGTGTAGCACCTTAGTTTGATTTTTCCTTGCTATTAGTTATACATGAGCAAACCCAATTAGATCTCTAGTAGAGTACATGAGCAGATTTTTCCTTGCTATGCATTATGTTTTTATGTATGCAAATTTGGTTTGGCATGTCATGAGTTTTATGCCTTAGTTTGGGTGCATGTGTTATAAACAGATAGTTTAGTTTTAGTTCTTAAAGTATGCAATTTTACATTTTACAGTTTTAGTTTTGTTTAGCATTGCAGTTCTAGATTAAAACATGCAATTTAATATAGTGCAGATTTTTATAAGTATTGTACGCAAGATTTTTATAAGTATTGTTTGCAGATTTTGATAAGTGTTGCATGCATAACTCCAATTTTAGAACAAATTTTTATTAAGCCTAATATGCAGAATTTTATTAGCATAGTAGGCAGATTTTTGGTTTAAGAACTTTAATGTTAGAATTTGCTTAAACATTTCAGTTTCTTTTTAAAGAAGCATTCTTTTAGAAGTATTAACAAGTATAAGAAATATAAAGAAAAGCAAGAAAAAGGCCAAGGCCTTAAGTATATCCCAAAGTCAAGACTTTAGGGATTTTTGGCACACAAGGTGCATGTTAAAATGCCGAGGCATTATATATTAGAAGTATTAAAAGATAACAAGTATTTTACTTTTATCAGTGGCACTGTGCTAGACTCTCAGTTGTCCTTGGGTTGGGCTCCCATAGTCGACCCTAGGTTTAGATAACCTAGTAGTAACGGCACGTCCGACGGTCGACGGTCGACGACCCGAGGGTCTCCAAATGGGCCGCCAAATGGGTCGAGTCATTACAATAGTAAACCCTACTAGATTCGGGACTAGCTACCTTGGGTCTAGTTAGGGATGCACGCATAGCAAGTACAGTTGTCGGGCCCAAGAAGAAATTTGATTATTATTTTGAAGTATTATAAATATAAGTTTTTGAACAAGTAAAGTAAGTTTTACATAAGTATAAAAGTATTAAAGAAGAAGTTTTTAAACAAGTGAAATAAAAGAATAAGTTTAGAACAAATGAAATAAGTTTCATTTTGTTTTAAAAGTAGCAAGTTGAGTTTTCTTTTATGCTAACATGTTATTTAGATTAGCTTACTGTTCTTTGCTATTTTCTGAGCATGAGTAGCTTTACATGTTTAGCATTTCAACCTGTTTGATTTCTTTATTATTAGATGAGCATGAGTAGTCCTCAGTAAGTAATCAATTAGATCATGTTATAGATATATGTACATGCATATCGAGATTTTGTGAGTTAGATAGCGCTTACTAAGCATTTTGCTTAAAGTTTGCATTTCCTCTTACTGCTGATACAGGAAAAGAAAAGTTTTAGCAAAGGAAGGCGACAAGGAGGTGTTCAAGAATGTGTGAAGCCAGGACTATGGAAGAGACTTGGGATATATTAAGTTTCCACATTTTAGGGGTTGATAAACAATTGAGTTGTACTTTAGTTCATGTCATTTGAGATTGTATTTTATACTTCATATCATTTGAGTTCATCTTTGTCTTTGATTGCATGCTGAGATGAATCTTGTTTAATAAGTAGTTATTTTGGTGTTTGACCTTTATTAAACTGCATGAGAGTTTGTTATATGTTCCAACCATCTGTGCCTGATGTATATTATGTTTGTATTCCAGTTTAAGGTCACCGGTACAGGGGAGACTCTGCCAAAATTTTTCGGTAGAGAATCCTCATGATTTCGATCATACCGATTAAGTAGAATTAGTAGTTAAGTAGCGGACACCCATAGAGAGTAGTAGTAGTAGTAAGAAGGGTGGTCGTTACAGTTGGTATCAGAGCAGAGGTGCTCGACTATGTGAATCCACACGGCCATATCACCTTGGCCGAGAGGGAGAGATGCACGATCGTGTGAATCCACACGTTCGTGTCTCCTTGGCTGAGAGGGAGAGGTGCTCGGCCGTGTGAATCCACACGGCCGTGTCACAGGCCGTGTGGGGGGTCACACCCTTCTCTCCAACAAGGGGTTGTTCTACCCTTTGTACTCATCTTTGGATTACGGTTCTCTTCCATTGCCTGAAGAGGGGTCCTCCCCTTTGGGGAGACCTTAGACCTTTCCTCTTTGCCACTCACATTATTGCCAAACTGATAATAGCAAGTTCAAACATGATTTACAATCAAGTTCTAACATATTCCAAACTGATAATAACAAGTTCCTAGTTCCTTCCACTATTCCGTCACACACCCACAAAACATCGCTCCTGTTGTCTCCTCCTACTTGAGCTTTCCTTTACCTTTATCTGCAGTATAAGGAAATACAAATCTATAAGCGAATGCTTAGTACTATCTACTCACAAAACAAGCATAAAAAGAAGGAACATGCTTTCAAAACTGCTTGGGAAAAACACAAAACTCACACTTGACAGTAATTTAGAAATCTGTACATGGCATGCATTTTTAAATAGGTTTATCATGCAAAATCTCAACTTAAAACCATGCTAGTAATGTAATGAAAACAGGAATCTTAGCATATTATAGAGTTTATCAATGCTTCACTTTATAACTCAGGTTCTCAACCTTAGGTAAACCTCCACTAAGATAAACAACGAACTTTGAAAACTTTGTATTACATAAGTAGTGAAAAGAATAATAAACTTGCTTGGGCCCGACATTGTACCACTTTGCGCGCATCCTTAATAAGATTTGAGGTACCTAATCTCAAACCTATTAAGGTGCTATTAGGCGATCTAGGGGCCTAGGGGTGATCTAGGATCCCACCCATGGACCTTTTATCCAGTGCATGCCACTTTAAAGTAAAATACTTTCTTTTACATATCGCTTTCCTATACTTGTGCTTACTTGTCATTTAAACAAGCACCTTATATGTGCTTAATCCTCTACACTGATAGGGAATCACTTTAGGGCACTTTGAATATGCTTCTTGGCCCCAAATCTATATGGGAAGTAATTCAAGATACTCTAAACATGCTCTTAATCCCAGAACATCAGAGGACATCTTACATATCATAAAATATATCTTCTTTAAGATACATAAACATAACATAACATGTATCTTCTTTAAATGCATAAAAACATATCACAATATGCATTATCGAAACAACTTATACTGCAGGTGAGTAGTACTTACCTCCTTTCTCTAGATCTTACAATTATAGGGTGTAGGGGAAAACAACCCTCTCATGTAACCTTAATCTCAAAGACACCCTTCCCGTGCATCCTAATCCTTGTAAAACCCCTCCTCTTAGATTCTCCCCTTGAAGAACTTAGAACCTTGGGAACCCTAGGGTTCTTGGCCAAAAACTGCAAGAGGGGGAAGAGGAGGTTAGGCTAGAGAGGAGAAGAGAAGATGCAAAGTTAGGTTTTCTTCTCTTCCCTTCCCCTTTTATACTAAGTGGAAGTTGAAGCATCCCTTCACCCATAATCAACATATAATAAACAGTTTTCTATTTTGAATGTGATGCTTTACCTCCACCTAATGGCTACTTAAACCAATCTTAAATCAAGGGTCTAGGGTTCAAATCCCAACCCGGGTCATTTACATATATATTTTTATTTATTTTCTCTTCTTCTATTTCTTTTTGCTCTTTTGGAGGAAACAAAATTTATGGGGTTATAGGACTAAATCAATATTTAATCCACAATAGTTAAATTCATTACCTAGATAAACCATATCAAAGTTATGATTTAAAGAGAACCAATAAAAAAAATAATTTTATTGTAAGATAAAATTGCAAGTTTGTTTCATTTGTTGCTTTTATTATGCATCCGTAGTTTATTTTTTACTTAACTTAGCATGGCTAGGTAAGAAAATAGTTAATTTGATACTTAACAACCTAGTGTTAGGATGTGGTGAGACGATATTATATTAGGATGCAAAGAATAATTGTATCCAAGTTGGGTATGGATTATGCTATTTGGTGCACATAGTTTAGAGAAATTAACTGAAACTACCTCACCACGTCCTAAACTAGTTAGACCCTAAATTTTTCAATAAGTAGGTTAAAAATATAATTTCTTAAAAAGACTTTATTTAAGGAGGTGGTTACTTCTCCAATATCAAAAAAGGTCATTATGCCTTACCACAACTTGTAAGTCAATTTTTGAAATGTGTATTTAACTAATTAATGGCCAAACCTAAATCTAATACAAGGTCAAATTAGATTTAAAATTCAAACTAATTCTCTTCAAGTAAAATAGAAAACCATTTCACCAAACCTGTAGGTTAACTCGATTAATAATCTAGAAATGGGTGAAATGGAGACTAAGGTAAAATTGATCAAAACATTATAAATTAAATTCTATTCAAGAACATTGTAAGTGCGAAAATATAGAATTTTCAAAATTAAGTTACTTTTTTGAAATAAAAATATTATCGATATAAGCACCTGGAATAGATCCATGTGCCAAAACCATTTTGAAGTTTCAAATTTTTTAAAATTTAGGCACCCGCACCCTAGTCCAGGAAGCCCACAAAATCCCGCCCAAAAAGCCCACCTAAAATGTCGTCGTTTGGGATGAAGGCGCCTCAACATCCTCAAAGTTCCCAGAAATGTTGCCACACAGAAACCTGAAAAAGATGGTTCAAGCTCATGGAACACCTTTGGGTGCATAGATATGATTTTAGAAGGGGGACTCGAGGCTTCAACTCCAGGCACCTCCAAAGCTTGTTTCCATGTTGTTTCATCCCTAGTTTTGATTTCGGTCTAGTCTTGCATAGCCTTGGTAATTAGTTCCTATTTTAGTTGTCCAAAAAATGTTTTGGTACACTCTAAACTCAACTTGTCATTATAATGGTAAAAATAAATCATTTATTTATGTTGGTAGGATTAAGAGAAGAGCCACTGAGCTAGATTCCTCTAGCACCCCTAGCACTGACATTAGGTTCCATGCAGAGGAACTTAGGTTGTCCACAAGGTGTCTAGAAAGGAGAAAATAAAAAGTATCATCAGAGTTCATCCACCTAAGAGTTATAGGTCGTGGAGTTGGAACTTGTGTATCAAATCATGTTAATATGTTGTTTTGTTCCTTTCATTTGTACACTACTTATTTTATTTATATATATTTAAATTGTTAAAACTCTTCATGTGTTAAATAGTCAATGAAAATGTAAATGACAATTCATCCCTCTAGCGATGATAATTCTACATATATATAACATTTTCTTCAATATATACATTATTTTTATAATATGTATACAATTTAAATAAATAAAAATACATGTAGTATCAAATTTTATTTCACCAATCAAGATGGATGATATAATTTATTCTCCATCGTTACACTAAGATTAACAATAACAATGACAAACTTGTAGTCCATTTCGTACTTTACATTCCCCTCCTCTACATGAATTTGAACACCAAGTGTTGCACGCACTAGTATCACTAGCACCTCTACAACTTGTTTGTTGTCTATCACCCCATTTTTTATATTCCGAACAACAATTGGTAGCATCAGAGCGATCTATAATTTTAACAAAAAAGAATAGTCAACATTAGGATATATGAACAATATGTAACAAATAAATTCAATAAAATTTGCATGGAATATTTAAATGGTGTTTACTTACTTGCAAGGCATATAGTTGTAAACAAAAGAAATACACAAAGAATTGAAACTCGAGACATTATGTAGTACTAATTAACTTTTGAGTTTTTTGTATTTTATATTTATTTTGTAATTGTAATAGTGGTGCAAGATCAGTATATATATTGTTCCGTGAAGTGAAAATAGTAGAATAATATTAAAAGAAAATATAACAAATAACATAACTGATCCTATAATTAGTAGCAAAGTGGTCATACACTTTTAGAAAGCTTACTATTTTTATCTACTTTTCAATTATGTATTGTCCTATATATAGAAAGAATGTAATATTTATCGAATATATAATTTTGTTATGTATATCAGTTATTTAATTATAGGAAACATATTATATATACTATACACTTTTAGAAATAATACTATATACAAAATTGTTAACGAACAATTTGCTACAGAACATTGCAAACAGTCCTCGTAGTGAGTCTGCATAACTTTTTTATTTTAAATACAACCTTTTCAAATCCACGTCATTGTTTCTTTCTCTTTTATTTTTATAAAATCAACATTTCCTCTCGCCATTCTCCTCGCCATAGACTTACTATTTTAACTTGTTCAAACTTATTACTTTAGCACTTAGAAATTATAAATTTTATTTTGTGACTTACTACTTTATGACAAAAATATTACGAAGTAAAATGTTACTTAAAATTAGAAGTGAGGCTTGTAATTTTTAACCAACATAGTCTAAAATGTATTTACTTCATCAATTTTATAACCCAAATAATTATCATATATTACTTCATAATTAAGAAGTGAGACTACTTTCCTTATACTGTAGATAAAGGTAAAGGAAAGCTCGAGTAAAGAGGGGCAGTAGGAGCAATGTTTGCTGGTGTGTGTGACGGAACAGTGGGAAGTGATCTTGGAACTTACTAGTGCATGGAATATGTTAGATTTTGGTACTAATGGACCTATTTTCTTATCCTGCTTTGTATAAAAATACTATTAAGAATTGTGTATGATGAAATTGACAGTTTGTTAGTAATTAGCATGTCAAAGACTCTTCCTAAAGAAATGGGAGAGAACGGTAAGCCAAGAGGGAGTACAATTTGGAGAACCAACCTCTTTTGTAGTGTTTTGTGTGACCCCCTGCACGGCCTGTGACATGGTCGTGTGGGTTCACACGACCATCACCTGCTCCCTCTCGGCCAGGGTGACATGGCCGTGTGGATTCACACGACCATCACCTACTCCCTCTCGGCCAGGGTGCTACGGCCGAGTGGCTTCACACGGCCGTGCACCTCTTCTTGTCGGCCAGAGTGACACAGTCGTGTGGCTTTACATGACCATGCATTCCTCATGGTCTGGGTCAAGGTGACACGGCCGTGTGAAGCACATGGCCGTGCACCTCTTCTTCTCAGGTAAAATGGCACAGCCGTGTGGTTTCACAGGGACGTACACCCCTTCGTCACAGTCGAGGTGACATGGTCGTGTGAGCCACACGGCCGTGCCCCACTTCCTCACTGCCCAGGTGACATGGCCGTGTGGAAGCCACACGACCGTGCCCTACTCCAGTAGGGGAGGCCTTACACGATCGTGTGGCACACACGGCCGTGCCCAAACTTGGGCCTGGTAAGGCCACACGGCCGGTCATCACCACACGACCATAGCATGCCCCTTCACGGGTAGGGCCCCAGGGCTGGTTAGGGTCACTTGACCCAAACCCCTCAGCAACTATAGAGTTCCTCTCAGCTCTGCTTCGATCCAAACTATGGCTTAACAGTCAAAACAAGTTCAGACAAGATTTCTGAATCGAGCGAAGTGCAAATGACAATGTCATTAGAAGGTATATATAGAAAAAAAAAGTAACGCTTGTGCTTTAAGTTAGAGTTTCAATCAGGCGGTCGTTACAATTTTCTGCTGCGTTTACTTTTAGCCGTGTGGGCTCTTATTATACTGCATGGTTGTGTATTTACTTTCAGCAGTGTGGGCTTATTATACTACATGGTTGTGCTTATATCCATCCGTGTGGGTTGTTGAATATGTTATATGTTGTGTGTGTATTTTAATAATTGTCGAAGTAAACAATGGTAAAGTCTATCAAAAAAATACACATAGTGAAAATATCATAAGCGGATGAAGATACGAGTGCTAAGGGCTATGCTTGTTGTTGGAAGAGGGCAACAGGTGATGTTACATTTCTTACTTATGTGAGAAGATAAAGGAGAAGAAAAGAGAGCTTTTGAGCATGAGGAAGAAACTCTAGGTTTATTGCCATTGGTGAAGAGAATAAGGAGGAAATGTAAAAGAAGATGAAGGGAAAATAAAAGAGAGGGATAGGCGAAGGCACAACGGTGGTGTATAACATAGCAGCGGCTGTAGAGTATGTGGGGAGGAAAGGGAGAAAAAAAAAGGAAAGAGAAGGTTTCTTCAAGAAAATACAATAATTCATTTTAAACCGATTGAATCTATTTTATCCTTAATCCACTGCAAATCTATCCGAAGTTGAACTAACTAATGCGGGGCAGGATAGTAATTATCATTTGGGCTAATGAGAAGACAGAATTAAGGATGCGGCCAAAAAAGAAACCACTAAAGGGAACCTTTCATTATGAATAGAGCATTAATTCCTCAAACAGCTAATTAGATCTTTATATAGACTCTAAATTATAATACCCATAAAAAAGGGAAGAAATTCTAATGTACAAACTCCAATTTATATCTTCTAAACACAGAAAAAATATATAAAAATGAAAATTTAATTAACAGAGTCTTAATCTTAAATTCTTAAACAGACTCAAAATATATAATTATAGAAAGATAGATATTTTGAAAATACTTAAAATATCAAAACTACCTAAAATAAAATAAAACCCAAAAATTACCAAAAAAGTTTAAATAAAAATTATTAAAAAACATTTATAGAAACCTTTGAATCCTCTTATATCAGCCACCTTGGGTTGGAAAAAGTCATCCTATTTGGATTTCCTGCTCGGCATCTAATCTTCCGATGTCTAGTGCTTCTTCAAATGTCCTGTCCTCTAGCCCCATTGACCTGCTAGTCGTTCGGTCCTCCAAACCCATCTATACTTCCTGCCTTGTGACTTTAATTTGCCAATCCTTCTACCTAGTATCTGATCCAACTGACTTGCTAGGCTTTTCCTTTTCCTAATATTCGCTAGGGCTTTTCCTTTATCAAGTATCACTTTGACATTCTAGTTGACCTACCTGCACACTCAGTAAACTTTCATTAAATAAAAATAAGCCTTAATTTTGAACTTTTTCAAATTATCAAAAATCTAGTTCCTCCAACACCAATAAAATGATCATCAGAGGAGTCAAAAGAGGAAGAATAAGCTCAATCCAACCTCGTAACACAACCGACAGTAGAACAAGTGGCTAAGACCGAATATGAACTCAAGTTTGAGTCGAAATTTGAATCAAAGTTTGAGATAAGCCATAGATCTATATTGTAATGCCCGAAAATTCTCAAAACTATTTTAGAAATATTCTATTATTTTTCTAGAATTTTATAATATTTTTATGGAATTTTTAGAGTAACGGAAGTAGCAAAAACAAATAGAAAACGAAAATGGCCTAAGCGGGAATTGAACCCGAGACCTATGGTTTACGGATAATTCTAGCAACCAGTTGAACCCAGCAGGGCCGTGCTGAAAGGAAAGAGAATCAATTTTATTTAAGTTGGAGTTGGGGCGAATTAGATCACTTAATATAAATAAGAAATAATTAAGTGAAGGGTTATTTGGATCGTGATTTTTCCTCTCCTCAAAACCGCACCGCCGCCCACCTCTCTTTTCTTCCTCTCTCGGCGCCAACCACAAGAACCAACTTAGGGTTCCTCTCCTAGGGCTTCAAGGACACCTTCTGGCAACATCAAGGGCACAAGAACGTTCCCCTCCGCGAGAAGAACGCGTTGGAGCGAGGAGATTGTCGAAAGGATCGTCTCCACCAGAATTCTAGCGAATAGAGTTGTAAGAAAATTAGCGTACGAGGTAAGAAACCCCTCACCTGCAGTATAAGTAGCTTCTGTGTGAATTCCATGTGTTAGTTTAATAGTACGTCGATTTCCGACACAAAGGATGTGAATTAGCGCATGCCAAGTGTTCGATAAATTGTGTAGTTCAGTAAAATGCAATTTAGGCATTTTAGTAGCTTAGATAAATGCAATAGAAGCATCTTTACAGTTTATTTAGTCTTGCTTCAGCTTTTACCGGACTAGATGTCCAATGGGTGGGCTCCCATAGTCGCCTCTAGGTTTAGATAACCTAGTTCTGGGTTTAGACAACCTAGTAAAAGCAAGATCAGTATTTATTAGCTAGTGTTCAGTATTTTACTTTTCAGTGGCACTATACAGGATTAGATATCCATTGGGCTGTGCTCCCATAGTCGGTCCCTAGGTTTAGATAACCTAGTAAACCCTACTAAATTCGGGACTTGCAAACCCGGGTCTAGTTAGGGACGCGCGCATGGCACGTACAGTTGCCGGGCCCAAACAGCAGCATGTATATGTATTTTCATCTATTATGTATGTAGTTTTAAACTCTCACAAAACAGTTAGGTGAGATCAGTATAGCTTAAGCATTTGCTAGAATTAGCTCAGTTTATGCTTCAGTTCAGCTTATTTCTTTTATGGTTATGTATGATAACACTTTTCTCAGCTTTTGGTTACATATGCTATAGATGATAGTATGCAATGTTTAGCTCTTGATTTCCATGTACTGTTTGATAGCATGCCATGTTTAGCTTTGATTTCTATGTATGATAACATGCCATGTTTAGTTTAATCAGTACATATTTCAAAGGGCATGTTTTAAAAGCATAAAAGCATCGTATGCACTATTTTTGTGAGGTAGATGGTTCTTACTAAGCGAAAGCTTATAGATACTTTCTTTTCCTTATACTGCAGATAAAGGTAAAGGGAAGATGGACTAGAAGAAGCTGGGGGTCAATGCAGAGATGGTGTGTGTGGCAGGGACCTGGAATGAAGATCCATAGGGAGTTTAGCAAATTAAGAACTTAGTTCCTTTTTCTTAAGACACTTTTATGCATTTCTAGTGGTTTAAATGCTATGAATTAATGAACCTTGCACTATGGCATGTTAGAATGCTAGTTAGTAGGTATTAGAATGTTTTCCATGCATAGTATAATTGTTTTGTGAGATTTTGGCACGAACTAGTCCTGAAATCAGAGTTTCAGTGCGAAATCAGAAACTCCGATCGATCCATGAATCGATCGGGGGTCCTCGATCGATCCATGGATCGATTGGGGGCTGATTCCGCGAACAAAAGGCTTCTGGATCGATCAGCTGATTGATCCAGACACATTCTGTCGCGAACAGAAGGCCTCTGGATCGATCGTTCGATCGATCCAAGCTATTCATCATGAACAGAAAGGTTATTGATCGATCATTGGATCAATTGACTTATGTTGGATTGATCAGCCGATCGATCCAAATATAGTCCCGTGCACAGAAGCACGCTGGATCGATCACTGGATCGATCGGTGAGCCTGGATCGATCAGCCGATCGGTCCAGATTATCACCCGAGCACAGTAGCAGTCTGGATCGATCCATGGATCGATCCAACAGAGAGAAATCGATCTAGTTCAATCTGGATCGATTGGGAAGTTCAGTTTCGACCAAGAAACTTAGCAGATCAGCTTCTAGTCCATAGGGAATGTAGTATACACCTTGTATCCTTTAGATTATACCCTTCAGCACATGTAGAACCAAGAATAGTTATCAGTTAGCAACTAAAATTTAAATTAGATCAGTTTTCCGCACCGTTAGCACAGCATAATGTGACGCTCAGCCTCACAGCCTAGTTAGTAGGAGGCGGGGCGTTACAGAGTGGTATCAGAGCAGTTTCCATACTTCCTACACACACATCAGCATTGAACCTGCAGCTTCCAAGTAAAAACATCTCTCACTTTCGTTATGTTTCTTGTTTTCATGTTCAGATATAATTAAAGCATGCTTGTGTATGATAGTAGTTAACATGATAACAATAGTACTCTATTATGTTTGTGTTAGTCATGTATGTCCTCTATGTCTCTAGAATGGCACGAGGACGCCCAGCTAGAAGGGCACCAGCTACTGAGCCCCAGTATGAGGAAGGCAGTTCAGTACCTCCCCCAGACCTTACAGCACTAGTGGCTCAGTTACAGCAGCAGCTAGCTGAACAGCAACAGGAAATAGCCACCTTAAAGGCTAACTTAGAGGCTCCACTAGTCCAGCCTACGGCACCAGTAGCCCCAGCAGCAGGAGCGCAGAGAGAAGCCTATCTGATCCAGTGGCAGAGAGTCAAGCTAGAGAATTTCTCAGGCAGCAGTGAACCATAGGATGCTCAGGCATGGTTCAAAACACTGGAAAGTACGATGGAGCTTCTGGACTGGCCAGAACATGAGAAGGTGAAGTGCGCCTCCTTCTATCTGACAGGAGATGCACGCATGTGGTGGGAGAGAATCAGAGCGAAGCGGCCAGTGAACCAGATGACATGGGCTGACTTCGAGAAGGAATTCTTTGAGGAGTTCTTTCACATGCGGGTCACCAACCGCCACTACGACGAGTTCACTGAGTTTCGTCAGGGCAACCTATCAGTTGAGGAAGCCGTGAAAAATTCAATAGATTGGCTCGTCTATGCCCTGAACTAGTCAGCACAGAAAGGGAACGAATCCGGTTGATGCTCAAGATGTTGAGGCCGGAAATAGCAATGAATGTGGCTGGTGGTGTTCATAGGCCACAAACCACAGAAGAGCTAGTGAGCAGTGCTCTAATCACTGAGCATTACCAGAATAGCATCAAGAAGCAGAAGCAAGTCCTCTCAGAAGCTAAAGGTCAAGGAGGCTCAGGCACTCAGAAACAGCAGGGCCACAGCTCCCATGGCTCTAACTGGAAAGGGAACTCCAGCAACAAGCGCAAGCCAGGGAGTTACCCAAAAGGAGGGCCAACCAGTTATCCAAAGTGTGCTACTTGTGGGAAATTCCATCCTGGAGTTTGTTGTAAGGGCACACGAGGATGCTTTGAATGCGGACAGGAAGGGCATATGGCCAAGCAGTGTCCAAACAAGACCAGTCTTCCTCAGCCACAGCCAATTAAGTATGGAGGCAAACCAGCTCAGTTACATCAGATGCAGGCCGCATTAGAAGGTCCACATATCAGCCAGGGCAGATTAGAAGCCCCTCCAGCTACGACCAATGCGAGGATCTACTCACTCACCAGAGAGGACGCAGCAAATGCCTCGACAGTTGTTACAGGTCAGATTAGTATTTTACAGCAAAGTACAACTGTCTTATTCAGGGGCAACCCATTCATATATATCCAGGGCATTTGCTGAGAAATTAGCGATACCCCCAGAGGTACTCAGTAGTCAGTTTCTGACAACGCTACCGTCAGGAGAAATTATGGCATCCACGCACTGGCTCAGAGTCGTGCCAGTCATTATAGCAGACAGAGAACTCTTTTGTGATCTGATAGTGCTAAATATGACGGATTACGATGTCATCTTCGGAATGGACTTCTTGATCAGATACGGTGCCTCCATCGAGTGTCATAAGCAGAAAGTCATATTCCAACCTGAAGCAGAAGCACAGTTCGAGTTTATCGGAGAACCCAAGAGAAAAGCCAAGAAATTTCTCTCAGCTATGAAGGCACAGAAGTTAATGGATTCAGGATGTACGGGATTTTTAGCACACGTAGTCAGTACCAGTCAGGACAAGGACCGACAGCTAGCAGAGGTCCGAGTCGTATGTGACTACCCAGCAATCTTCCCTGAAGAGTTACAAGGCTTAGCACCAGACAGGGAGATAGAATTTGAGATAGAGCTCATTCCCGGTACAAATTCTATTTCTAAAGCGCCTTATCGCATGGGCCCAGCAGAACTGAAAGAACTTCATGAGCAATTACAGGAGCTGCTTGA
This sequence comes from Zingiber officinale, assembly GCF_018446385.1. Classification (NCBI taxonomy): domain Eukaryota; kingdom Viridiplantae; phylum Streptophyta; class Magnoliopsida; order Zingiberales; family Zingiberaceae; genus Zingiber; species Zingiber officinale. The sequence goes on along the minus strand of NC_055987.1, from coordinate 53,780,099 downwards.
CAAGGGCTTCATCCGTCCTAGTCACTCACCATGGGGAGCACCTGTATTGTTCGTGAAGAAGAAAGACGGGAGCATGCGCCTGTGTATAGACTACCGGGCACTGAATCAAGTCACAATCAAAAACAGGTATCCTCTTCCCAGAATCGATGACCTATTTGATCAGCTAAAGGGAGCAGCAGTGTTCTCTAAGATAGACCTCAGATCAGGTTATCATCAGGTGAAGGTCAAAGAAGGGGATATACCCAAGACAACATTCAGGACCAGATACGGACATTACGAGTTCGTGGTCATGCCCTTTGGCGTGACAAATGCTCCAGCTACCTTCATGGATCTCATGAACAGAGTATTCAGGGAATATTTAGATAAGTTCATTATCATGTTCATCGATGACATTCTTATCTATTCCAGAACTCAGGAAGAACACGCAGAGCACCTGAAAACAGTATTCCAAACCCTTCAGCAGAATCAGCTATACGCCAAGTTCATAAAATGTGAATTTTGGTTAGATCAGGTGTCCTTCCTGGGTCACATCATCTCAAAGGATGGGATCATGGTAGACCCGAGTAAGATAGAAGCTGTGAGCACCTAGAAAAGACACAAGAACTCCAGTGAGATCAGAAGCTTTCTGGGATTAGCAGGTTACTACAGGAAATTCGTAGAGGACTTCTCCAGGATAGCCTCCCCACTGACAGCTCTTACCAGAAAGAACAGAAAATTTCAGTGGACAGAGGACTGTGAAAACAGTTTCAGCGAGATAAAGTGCACCTATTCTGACTCTACCAGAGAACGCAGATAGCTTTGACATATATAGTGATGCCTCGAAGTTGGGACTAGGAGCAGTGCTGATGCAAGATGGCAAAGTGATCGCCTATGCCTCCAGACAACTCAAGGATTATGAGAAGAACTATCCTACTCATGACCTTGAGCTTGCAGCAGTAGTGTTCGCTCTCAAGATTTGGAGACATTACTTGTATGGAGCTCAGTGCAGAGTGTATACAGATCATCAGAGTCTGAAGTACTTCTTCACTCAGAAGGATCTGAATATGCGACAGCGCAGATGGCTAGAGCTGGTCAAAGACTACGACATAGACATCCTCTACCACCCAGGAAAAGCAAATAGGGTAGCAGATGCACTCAGCAGAAAGTCCAGTGCTACCCTATTATCTCTAGCAGCCATGTCACCGCCCCTACAGAAAGAGGTCACCGATTTCGGTCTCGAACTCATAGTTGGACAGCTCTCTACTATGACATTAGAGTCTACCTTGCTTGGTGACATTCAGACAGCTCAGGAACAGGATCCTGAAATTCAAAAAATCAAGCAAGGGATAGCAGAATCAGAAAGTGGAGAATTCAGAGTGTCCATTAGCGGGGTTTTGTACTTTGGTGACAGATTATGTGTTCCAGATCAGGAAGAACTCAGAAGGAAGATTTTAGATGAGGCTCACAAGACTCCCTATGCGATGTATCCAGGCTCCACCAAAATGTACCAGGACTTGAAGAAACGTTTTTGGTGGCCTGGGATGAAGAGAGACGTTGCTCGATATGTCAGCACCTATCTAACCTGTCAGAGGGTTAAGGCAGAACATTAGCGACCAGGAGGAGTCTTGCAGCCTATTCAGATTCTGGAATGGAAGTGGGAAGACATTTCTATGGACTTCATAGTGGGATTACCCAGAACCACGAATGGTTTTGATACCATCTGGGTAATAGTTGACAGGTTGACTAAATCAGCCCACTTCTTAGCTATCAGGATATCCTACTCTATGGAACAGTTAGCTCAGTTGTATCTCAAGGAGATCGTCAGATTACATGGAGTCCCATGCACCATTATCTCAGACAGAGATAGTAGATTCACATCACACTTCTGGGAGTGTGTACAGTCAGCTTTGGGCACGAAGTTAAAGTTCAGCACAGCCTTCCATCCTCAGACGGATGGTCAGACGGAGCGAGTAAATCAGGTACTCGAAGATATGCTCCAAGCATGTGCCCTAGATTTTAAAGGAAGTTGGTGCAAATATCTGAGTGTAGCAGAATTTGCATACAACAACAGCTATCAGGCCACTATCGGTATGACACCTTATGAGGCACTCTATGGGCGGAGGTGTAGATCTCCAATCTGCTGGTATGAGAATGGTGAACAGAAAGAACTAGAACTTCAGACAGATCTAGTGGCAGATACCACAGCAGCTATACAGCAGATCCGCCAGAGGATAGAGACAGCTCAGAAAAGCTGATACACGGCGCAGACCTTTAGAGTTTTCAGTTGGGGATTCAGTGTTCCTCAGAGTAGCTCCCATGAAGGGAGTAATGCGTTTTGGGAAGAAGGGCAAGCTAAGTCCCCGATATGTGGGACCATACCTTATTAGTAGAAGAGTGGGCAAGGTAGCATATGAGCTAGAGCTACCCCAGGAAATGTCAGCTGTCCACGATGTATTTCATGTCTCTATGCTGAAGAAGCATGTCCCAGATGCCACCCAGGTGATTGAGCCCCTGTCGGTACAGATCCGCGAGGACCTCAGCCATGACAGTCGGCCTATTCAGATAATAGACCGAGCAGTTAAGAAATTACGGAACAAGGAAGTACCATTAGTCAAAGTCATTTGGCACAGTCACACAGCAGAAGAGGCAACATGGGAGACAGAATTACCCAGAATTATTCTAAGTTCGAGGACGAACTTTTTATAAGGTATGGGGGATTGTAACGCCCGAAAATTCTCAAAACTATTTTAGAAATATTCTATGATTTTTCTGGAATATAAGAATATTTTTATGGAATTTTTAGAGTAACGGAAGTAGCAAAAACAAATAGAAAACGAAAACGGCCTAAGCGGGAATTGAACCCGAGACCTATGGTTTACGGATAATTCTAGTAACCAGTTGAACCCAGCAGGGTCGTGCTGAAAGGAAAGGGAATCAATTTTATTTAAGTTGGAGTTGGGGCGAATTAGATCACTTAATATAAATAAGAAATAATTAAGTGAAGGGTTATTTGGATCGTGATTTTTCCTCTCCTCAAAACCTCACCGCCGCCCACCTCTCTTTTCTTCCTCTCTCGGCGCCAACCACAAGAACCAACTTAGGGTTCCTCTCCTAGGGCTTCAAGGACACCTTCCGGCAACATCAAGGGCACAAGAACGTTCCCCTCCGCGAGAAGAATGCGTTGGAGCGAGGAGATTGTCGAAAGGATCGTCTCGACCAGAATTCTAGCGAATAGAGTTGTAAGAAAATTAGCGTACGAGGTAAGAAACCCCTCACCTGCAGTATAAGTAGCTTCCGTGTGAATTCCATGTGTTAGTTTAATAGTACGTCGATTTCCGACACAAAGGATGCGAATTAGCGCATGCCAAGTGTTCAATAAATTGTGTAGTTCAGTAAAATCCAATTTAGTAGCTTAGATAAATGCAATAGAACCATCTTTACAGTTTATTTAGTCTTGCTTCAGCTTTTACCGGACTAGATGTCCAATGGGTGGGCTCCCATAGTCGCCTCTAGGTTTAGATAACCTAGTTCTGGGTTTAGACAACCTAGTAAAAGCAAGATCAGTATTTATTAGCTAGTGTTCAGTATTTTACTTTTCAGTGGCACTGTACAGGATTAGATATCCATTGGGCTGGGCTCCCATAGTCGGTCCCTAGGTTTAGATAACCTAGTAAATTCGGGACTTGCAAACCCGGGTCTAGTTAGGGACGCGCGCATAGCACGTACAGTTGCCGGGCCCAAACAGCAGCATGTATATGTATTTTCATCTATTATGTATGTAGTTTTAAACTCTCACAAAACAGTTAGGTGAGATCAGTATAGCTTAAGCATTTGCTAGAATTAGCTCAGTTTATGCTTCAGTTCAGCATATTTCTTTTATGGTTATGTATGATAACACTATGCTCAGCTTTTGGTTACATATGCTATAGATGATAGTATGCCATGTTTAGCTCTTGATTTCCATGTACTGTTTGATAGCATGCCATGTTTAGCTTTGATTTCTATGTATGATAACATGTCATGTTTAGTTTAATCAGTACATATTTCAAAGGGCATGTTTTAAAAGCATAAAAGCATCGTATGCACTGTTTTTGTGAGGTAGATGGTTTCTTACTAAGCAAAAGCTTATAGATACTTTCTTTTCCTTATACTGCAGATAAAGGTAAATGGAAGATGGACTAGAGGAAGCTGGGGGTCAATGCAGAGATGGTGTGTGTGGCAGGGACCTGGAATGAAGATCCTTAGGGAGTTTAGCAAATTAAGAACTTAGTTCCTTTTTCTTAAGATACTTTTATGCATTTCTAGTGGTTTAAATGCTATGAATTAATGAACCTTGCACTATGGCATGTTAGAATGCTAGTTAGTAGATATTAGAATGTTTTCCATGCATAGTATAATTGTTGTGTGAGATTTTGGCACGAACTAGTGCTGAAATCAGAGTTTCAGTGCGAAATCAGAAACTCCGATCGATCCATGAATCGATCGGGGGTCCTCGATCGATCCATGGATCGATTGGGGGCTGATTCCGCGAACAGAAGGCTTCTGGATCGATCAGCTGATTGATCCAGACACATTCTGTCGCGAACAGAAGGCCTCTGGATCGATCGGTCGATCGATACAAGCTATTCCTCGCGAACAGAAAGGTTATTGATCGATCATTGGATCGATTGACTTATGTTGGATTGATCAGCCGATCGATCCAAATATAGTCCCGTGCACAGAAGCACGCTGGATCGATCACTGGATCGATCGGTGAGCCTGGATCGATCAGCCGATCGGTCCAGATTATCACCCGAGCACAGTAGCAGTCTGGATCGATCCATGGATCGATCCAACAGAGAGCAATCGATCCAGTTCAGTCTGGATCGATTGGGAAGTTCAGTTTCGACCAAGAAACTTAGCAGATCAGCTTCTAGTCCATAGGGAATGTATTATACACCTTGTATCCTTTAGATTATACCCTTCAGCACATGTAGAACCAAGAATAGTTATCATTTAGCAACTAAAATTTAAATTAGATCAGTTTTCCATACCGTTAGCACAGCATAATGTGACGCTCAGCCTCACAGCCTAGTTAGTAGGAGGCGGGGCGTTACATATTTATACTTTTTTGGCAAGCCCAATAATGAGGTAGTGTCTCCCTTAGTTAATAAGTTATATACTGTCATTTGTAATTTGATTTGAAATTAGCCAAATCCAATATCTATGTCAAGTCACTCTAAAAGTTGGTAGAAGTCCTTAAGGATAAGACTACCCTTAGCACTTCAAATGAATAAGTTCAAAATGGAACTTCAATACAAGTCCAACAACTTGAGTAATAAAATTCCTTTGAAAATTAGAGTTGAAGAACTAAAAGGATCATTAAAATGTTTAACTTTGATCTCCAAGTTGTAACGACCACCCTTCTTACTATACTATACTACTCTCTAAGGTGACCGTTACTTAACTACAAACTCTACTTAACCGATATGATCGAAACCACGAAGAGTCTCTACCGAAAAATTTTGGCAAAGTCTCTCCTGTACCGGTGACTATAAACCGAGATACAAACATAGTATATGTCAGCCACAGGCGGCTGGAACATTTATCAAACACCCACGCTGTTAAATAAATATCAAACACACAAATATCTACTTACTAAACCGAACTCATCCTACATACAACCTAGAACAAGAATAAACTCGAATAACACGGAGTGTGAAGTATAGCCTCAAATGTTTACAATAACTAAAATGCGGAAACTAAAAAATAAGGAAAGAAGACTAAATGAACTCCTTTCTAGTCCCAAGACTTCCATAGTCCTGGCATCACACATCATCTGCGCCACCTTGTCGCCTTCCTTTATCTGCAGTAAGAGGAAATGCAATCTATAAGCAAAATGCTTAGTAAGCGCTATCTAACTCACAAAATCTCGATACGCATGTGAATATACTGAAAACTAAAACTGAATTCTCAAAGGAAAACTACTCATGCTCATCTACTAGTAAAAGAATCAAACGGGCTGAAACGCTAAACATGTAAAACTACTCATGCTCTTCTAATAGCAAAGAACAGTAAGCTAATCTAAATAGCATGCTAGCATAAAAGAAAACTAAACTTGCTGATTTTAAAACAATGTGAAACTTATTTCATTTGTTCTAAACTTATTCTTCATTTCCACTTGTTTAAAACTTTTACTTTAATACTTTTATACTTGTGTGAAACTTATTTTTACTTGTTCAAAAGCTTATACTTATAATACTTCAAAATAATAATCAACTTTCTTCTTGGGCCCGGCAACTGTACTTGCTATGCGCGCATCCCTAACTAGACCCGAGATAGCTGGTCCCGAATCTAGTAGGGTTTACTAGGTTATCTAAACCTAGGAACGACTATGGGAGCCCAGCCCAAGGACAACTGAGAGTCCTGCATACTAGGTTCTCTAAACCTAGGGACGACTATGGGAGCCCAACCCAAGGACAAATGAGGGTCCAGTACAGTGCCACTAATAAAAGTAAAATACTTGTTATCTTATAATACTTCTAATATATAATGCCTCGGCATTTTCTTTAGCACCTTGTGTGCCAAAATCCCTAAAGTCTTGACTTCGGGATCTACTTAAAGCCTTGGCCTTTTTCTTACTTTTCTTTATCTGTCTTATACTTGTTAATACTTCTAAAAGAATTTAATAGACTCTTATTCTTCCACTAGAATACATGGCTGTTCATGCTTGTTAAAATAGTAAATGAAAACTAGAAAATATGCATATCTTACAAGCTTAAACTAAATCTAAAACTTGTTAGAACTAAAACCTTAAATCTTGCTACAACAGAATTAAATGGAACCGTTAAATCCTCTTAATATAGGCAAGTCATTTAGCTTAAGCAAAAGAAATGCCATCTACTAAAATAATGCTGTACAGATAATCCGAAGCAAGGAAAACAAAGCACACTAGCTACTCTTAAACTTCTAGCCGTTCTATTGCTGTATAAGAAATCCAAAGCGAGAAAAACAAAGCACACTAGCTGTACAGAAAATCCGAATCGTAAGAGCAAGTCTGACTTCTTCAAGTATGCTACAAGAGTCGTAAATCAAAGGAAAACATATCAGAAATATTTAAGCATGCTAAAATGAAAGCTGTTCATATTTGTTAAAATGCAAAGGAAACCCAAAACTGCAACGTGAACTGACATAGCTGTTCCTACTCATTGGAGCTACATAAACTTGAAATCTGCATACATAAGAACTAATAAGGAAGGATCTATATCAAAACTAAACAACGGAAATGCTAACAGCACAAAACCACTGTACTGCATGCTCGTTTAAAGGCATATTCCTACACATGGCAGCAAAGAAGAGGATAGCCAAAACTAAGTTCCTACATGTATATATGTATGCTATTTCTGCTCATCCACATCTAAAAGCAAAAGGGAAACAAAATTAGAAATCAATTCATGTGCATCTCAAAGCAAGGAAAGAACAGAAAAACAGCTCGTGCAAATTCATAACATATGAAGGTCTAAACAGCAGGAAAATAGCTACTCGTGCATTGTAAAAAAAAAACAATATGAAGACTGCACAGCATAACTGGTAGTAAGCTCCTCTAATCACTCCCCTTTTTGTGGCACAATTCAAATTTAAACTTGCTGTTAACACCAAATTCTGAAATCTAGGGATTCCATTAACACAAATTCACATCTTAAACTTTTATAAGTAACCAAGATTCTCTACAACCTAAAATCTGAAAGCCATGTATGAAATTCCTCCTGGAACTGTGGCACGGTAGAAAAAAACAAAAAGACAATATGCTCACATACATCACCATCTCATGTTCCTTCTTGAAAATTTTACGGCAGAAAACCTTACACAACAATCCCTACAACCAAATCCGAAACAAGGAAGAAACATAATCGAAGAATGAAACCGAATAGTTCATCTATTCTGTACACATGTTCCGAAACAAGGAGTATCTAAATCCCTAGCAACATAAATTCGATTCAAAACTCGGCTCAAAACTCAATCCGAGATATAGGAACGTGCTGTGGATGGTAAGAAGTGAAATCAAATTCCGAAACCTCAAGGAAAGCACTGAACCAACTCAGAACTACTCTTACCGCAGGTGAGTAGCAACTTACATTGCGTTCTTAGACTCTCTACCGAAGGAGAAAAGGCTTCTAGGGTTCGGATAACTCGAGTTTTCCGCCCTCTCCTTGCGCCTATAGCTTCTTCTCGATGAGAGGATCTCGGGAAGGCGAAGAGCTCTCGGATGAACCTTGGCCGGCCGCCGGAAAACTATGCCCTAGCCGCGAATTTGTTCTCCGCCCGAGAAGTCGCCGTCGGCTACGCACAGAAAAGGTAGAGGAGAGGGATTCTGATCGGGTAAGTCAACCCCTAAGTTAAGTTCCTCTTTTATAACTCAATATTCTGTTAACTTCTTTAAATAAATTTGCTACCCTTTTTAAACAAAACCGGCCGCGTGAACACATGGTCAGCCGGGTTTTGACCGAGCCAAAGGCCGCAGGTTCAAATCCCCAGCCGAGCCTTTTATTCTCCTTTTATTCTGCTATTAACTATTTATTACTTAAATACAATTCGACCCTTATTTGATCAAGGAATAACTGCTTGCACACTTGGTCAGCCGGGTTTTGACCGAGTCAAAGGTCGCTGGTTCGAACCTCGGCTTGGACATCTTTTTGTCAAAACTTCCTTTGTTTAGTAAAAATAACAAACGACTTCCAAAAATTGCATAAAAATACTCGAAAAAATTCTAAAAATGTCTAGAATATTTCTAAAGTATTTCTAAATATTTTTAACCTCTATTAGATCCCCAAATGAGGAAATTTGTGTCGTTACAATCCCCCATACCTTATAAAAAGTTCATCCTCGAACTTAGAATAATTCTGGACAGTGAGTACTTGTTAAATTTGGCAAAAGAAATTGACACAATAGAGTGGGTAGCACCAGCATCAAATAAGATGGTAGCTAAATGCTAAAGGGTAGGTATTTGACTTGTGACTACCGTGGAGGTACCGGCAGCTTCTTCCTTAGTGAGAGAAAATACTTTGGCATTGATTGGAACGGGTGGGGCTTCGAACCTTTCCTGACCGATATAGGGTCCCTCTAGTGATGTTGTCAAGTGGTGTAACTGTGCAGGCTTGCCTTCATATTGCACTAACTGTTGCTGAGGTGCCTTAAACTTATTAGGACATGCTCTAGCTAGATGTCCTTCTTGGCCACATGAATAACATCCGGTCATACCCAAAAGACAGGCTCCTGGATGCAATCTCCCGCATTTAGGGCAGGAAGGGAACTTAACCTGCTCGTCTATTGGACCTCCCTTTTAGCTGCCTCCTGTATCCCCTCGTTTCCTTTTGTTACCCTTGCCCTTACAATTCTGATCACTTGATTGAGGTTTCTGGCTTCCCACTGTCTTGTTTTTGATCTTGACTGACTTGTGTTGCTCTCGTTTCGCCTTGATGCTGTCCAGATAGTACTCAGCGACTAATGCTCTGCTGACCAGCTCCTCGCCAGTCTGGGGCTGGTGAGTTCCACTACTCACATTAAGTGCTATTACTGGTCTCAGCATCCTGAGCATCATTCTGACTCGTTCCTTTTCTGTACTTACTAGCTATGGATAGAGACGGGCTAGCCTATTGAATTTCTGTACTACTTCTTCCACCGACAGGTCTCCTTTTCTGAATTCTATAAACTCCTCAAAATGCTTATTGATGATCCGTTGACAGAAGAATTCTTCGTAGAACTCTGTCTCGAAGTCAACCCAGCTCATCTGATTGACCAAACTCTTGCTCTTAACTCTCTCCCACCACATACGAGCATCACCTGATAGGCAGAAAGAGGCACACTTGACCTTCTCAACTTCTGGCCAGTCAAAAAGCTCCATAGTGCTCTCTAGTGTCTTAAACCAAGCTTGAGCATCCCAGGGCTCAGTCGTGCCTGAGAAACTTTCTGGCTTTAGCTTCAACCACTGTATCAGGTAGGCTTCTTGTCTTCTTGGTGCTATGGGGACTTCCAGAGCGGCTGGTGGAACCTCAGTCACTACTGGAGTCTCCACATTAACAATTGGAGGAGTGGGAGGGACTGGCTACTAATTTTCCATCAGATTGACGATCACTTGTTGCTGCTCCGCCACTTGTCTCTGGAGTTGAGCAACAACTTCAGATAGATTTGGTTCAACTATTCTGGGCTCTTCATCTTCCTGTGCTCGGCCCTCAGTACGAACGGTACGGGGGCGTCCTCTTCTTGACATCTAATTATGTAGGAGAGAAACAAAACTAAAATCATCTCTATTCTTCCTAAGCATATGTATCCAAACATAGAAAAAAATAAAACAAGAATTTTCTTCTTACTTAACCGCATATAAGCAGATACTCTATACCGCAATTAATAAGCATAAAAGAAAAATTAAATACTTTCTTACTTGAAGACGACAAAGATGGTGCTGATGTGTGATGCTGGAGAATGGGAACTGCTCTGATACCAACTGTAACGACCAACCTTCTTACTATACTATACTACTCTCTAAGGTGACCGTTACTTAACTACTAACTCTACTTAACCGATATGATCGAAACCATGAAGAGTCTCTATCGAAAAATTTCGATAGAGTCTCCCCTGTACCGGTGACCATAAACCGAGATACAAACATAGTATACGTCAGCCACAGGTGGCTGGAACATTTATCAAACACCCACGCAGTTAAATAAGTATCAAACACACAAATATCTACTTACTAAACCGAACTCATCCTACATACAACCTAGAACAAGAATAAACTCGAATAACACGGAGTGTGAAGTACAGTCTCAAATGTTTACAATAACTAAAATGAGGAAACTAAAAAATAAGGAAAGAAGACTAAAGGAACTCCTTTCTAGTCCCAAGACTTCAATAGTCCTGGCATCACACATCATCTGCGCCACCTTGTCGCATTCCTTTATCTGCAGTAAGAGGAAATGCAATCTATAAGCAAAATGCTTAGTAAGCGCTATCTAACTCACAAAATCTCGATATGCATGTGAATATACTGAAAACTAAAACTGAATCTCAAAGGAAAACTACTCATGCTCATCTACTAGTAAAAGAATCAAACGGGATGAAACGCTAAACATGTAAAACTACTCATGCTCTTCAAATAGCAAAGAACAGTAAGCTAATCTAAATAACATGCTAGCATAAAAGAAAACTAAACTTGCTGATTTTAAAACAAAGTGAAACTTATTTCATTTGTTCTAAACTTATTCTTCATTTCCACTTGTTTAAAACTTTTACTTTAATACTTTTATACTTGTGTGAAACTTATTTTTACTTGTTCAAAAGCTTATACTTATAATTATTCAAAATAATAATCAACTTTCTTCTTGGGCCCGACAACTGTACTTGCTATGTGCGCATCCCTAACTAGACTTGAGATAGCTGGTCCCGAATCTAGTAGGGTTTACTAGATTATCTAAACCTCGGGACGACTATGGGAGCCCAGTCCAAGGACAACTGAGAGTCCTGCATACTAGGTTATCTAAAACTAGGGACGAATATGGGAGCCCAACCCAAGGACAACTGAGAGTCCATTACAGTGCCACTGATAAAAGTAAAATACTTGTTATCTTTTAATACTTCTAATATATAATGCGTCGGCATTTTCTTTAGCACCTTGTGTGCCAAAATCCCTAAAGTCTTGACTTCAGGATCTACTTAAAACCTTGGCTTTTTTCTTTCTTTTCTTTATCTGTCTTATACTTGTTAATACTTCTAAAATAATTTAATAGATTCTTATTCTTCCACTAGAATACATGGCTATTCATGCTTGTTAAAATAGCAAATGAAAACTAGCACTACAAGAAAAACCATAGACATCGGTGGAACAACAACGGTTTTAAGCAAAAATCGATGTCTTTGAGTATTTTACACCGGTTTTTCCAAAAACCGGTGTCTATGAGCAAAGATTTTCGCTCATAGACATCGGTTTTTTTAGTCGATGTCTATGAGCGCCTTTTTTTTCATTAATAGACATCGATTTTAACCGCGGTTTTTAAAACCCGGTGTCTTTGAACCAAAATTCTGGCGGACTTTCTTAGCGCGATTTCTTTTGGGCTTCTCTTCGCCCACCATAAATCGAAACCCTAATCCTCTGCATCCTCCTTTTAGGTGTTACCATTTGAAAGACGAGCAATGGATCTCTTGACGGCGATGTGGACGGCGGCGGCGGTCGTCGGCGTTGTCGCGGTCTACTGGTTCGTGTGGGGGATGGGGTCGGCGGAAGTGAAAGGCAAGCGGGCAGTGAACCTTAAGATGAGATTGATGTGCAGGACAAGTACAAGCAGTACTGGTCCTTCTTTCTCCGCTCCAAGGAGGGCCTAGCACCATTAAGTGAGAGCTAGATCCCCTCGTTTCCCCAATCCGATCGCCATCCGAACTCCTAGGGTTCGACGTCCGGCGGCTCCTTCTTGTTCCGGCGACCTCTCCGACCCTTCCTCTCCCCCTGCGTATCTTCCATTCTTGATGCAGGACAAGGCGGCCGCGGAGGACGGCGAGAAGGAGACTTTTTCCTCTTTCCCGAAGCAACCGCGCCACTGCAAAGTCGAGATGCCCCTTACTGATTCCGAGGAAGACTCTTTCCTCTTTCCCGTGGAGGAGATTGTCCAGTACCCTCTTACGGGATACGTCGCTCCCTCTTCCATCAGCTTCAGCCCCGATGGATGCTTGATCTCCTATCTCTTCAGCCCCGATGGTACCCTCCACCGTAAAGTCTTCGCCTTTGATGTTGCCTCATGGCGACAGGAGCTTGTGTTTTGCCTGCCTGATGGAGGCGGCCTCGATTAGAATAATCTCTCGGCTGAAGAGAAGCTGAGGCGAGAGAGGTGAAGGAGAGGGGATTGGGAGTCACGAGGTACGAGTGGAAATCGAGGTCGACGTCCTCTTCTTGCTCCACTCCAGGGAAGCCCACTATCATGGTGCCATTGCCCTCTTTCCTGATTTAATGAGCAAGTGTTGACATTCAGCTAATAGGCCAATTATATTTGAAGCAATTTCTGTTTTGAACATTAAAATACTTCATCACAAGTAGCTATTCTGCGTGCCTTTCTACCTGTTGATCTTAAACTTTCTTCTTTGATTATGATATATTAAGTGATCGCTATCTGTTTCATCAAGTATATTTCCAGGAAATATCAGGCTCAAAGCCAGAGCTTAAGCTTACATGTTGTCACCATCGGTGCTTTCTTTGTAAGCTTACAATTCAATTTTAATTATTGCTCCTATTTTTCTTGCATATAAAAATATAAGAATCCAAAACACATCAACATACTAATTTTAGCTGGAAGTGTAAATTTGTTTTTTCTTGCATTTTCTTGGTGGGAATATGAGCATTTATTTTGTTTAGTGAAATTTCTTATGAAAGTTTATTATCAACTTAAATGGTACAATCATCAAGGTAGTTTTGCTAAGTGATACATTTTCTTGTTTAAATTAGGTCCTCTAAACCTTATTTCATACATTAAAATATGCATAATGGTAGTTCCTTAAAAACTGCGAAAAGTGTAATTGCTTCTGAGATTATTCATATGCATACATATATTGTTTATGGAAGTGTGGTTCTGTGTGTCTAGTTTTGTGGTGATACACATCTTTGGATAGGCTGTTTCAAAGTATTTACCATGTCACTGTTCCTGCAACACAGAGTTTGTCTGGTTACTAGAATTTACCAAAACCATGAAGTTTCCAAAAGGTGTTTGTTATTTATCCTGTCTCTCAAGGTTTTAGATAGTATTAAACATTATTTCTCTTTGACTCGTGTAATGGTTCAATAGCCTAAATGTGGCATCAAAACAACACAAGTTAAATAGCTGGGTGATGTCTAAGGATTTCTATATATTAATATATGAATTTAGCACAAATTTTCCATTCATATTAATATCTGAATTCTCAGTATCTGATTCTATAACCAATTTAACACAAAATTGCTGTTCATATCAATATCTGATTTCTCAGTATGTGATTCTATTAACTGAATCACCTTGTTTATTGTCGACACAATATTCAGAAGCGAGATGCACCTCCTGGTGAAAAGCCAGAGCCTGTGAGGACGCATCTTAGGAACATGATCATAGTCCCAGAGATGATCGGCAGCATCATTGGCGTATACAATGGAAAAACCTTCAATCAGGTTGAAATCAAGGTAACTATTTTACTAGGTTTAACTAGTGCATAATCAAGATTGTTATCTTATTTTTGATTTTTCTGACATCAGCCCGAGATGATTGGTCATTACTTGGTTGAGTTCTCAATATCATACAAGCCCGTGAAGCATGGAAGGCCTAGTATTGGTGCTACTCACTCCTCCAGGTTCATCCCTCTCAAGTAAAAAAATCATGTTCGGAGGATAAAGATCATGTATGCCTCTCGATTATCTTTAGTTCTTGTATTCTGTAATAAACCATCGGTGCTTTCTTTGTAAGCTCACAATTCAATTTTAATTATTGTTCCTATTTTCCTGTGTTGGTAAGAATTCTATTGTAATGTTTATTCCTATTTTTCTAATTCTCTTTTCTCTGTTCTCATTCCTGAGTTGCATTTTTCTTTTTGCTGTTGGAACATCCATTAGCTATCTGATGTGCAATTGAGTATTGCTTTCCCCTATTTATATTAAAAGCATCTATATTAGTTTGTCACAGGCTTTTTAATGCACAGTAGCTTCTAATTGCCTTGTCCTTTTATTATTAGATATATGGGCACTGTCACAGGGATAATTGATCTAGATCCTGTCCAATGGCCAAATTCATATTGGCGCTCTGTGAAGGTATATATACTGAAGTTTTCTAACTTTCCTCTTCAGCAAACCTGCCATGTGATAACCGTTTTCTGACTTTTATAGTAACATGTAAAAGTGTTGCAATCCATTAATGTTTCTTGAATGCCACCGCTAAGTTCTTAATTTGCCACTTCCTCTTGAAACTGAATCTGGCTTTTCTTGTAGGTTGGCTGGGATGAGTCAACTTCTGGAGAGAGGCAGCCAAGAGTCTCTCTTTAGGAGATTGAGCCTTTAACAACGTTTCCAATGTATCCATCTTCCTTTCCACTTAGGCTCAAGCGCCCTTGGCCTTCTGACTTGCCCTCACTACATGGTACTTATCATGTTTGCTTGCTGAATCTTAACTAAACAGGTATGAACTCCTTGTTACTGCCATCTCACTTCTGTCACCTATATGTTTAGGTGGGAGAGATGATCTTATGTGGCTTCGAGATTGAGACAGAGCAATCCAGTCTTTGAATTTCCAGGGATTCTGTAATCAGACTATTACCGAGTGCTATTTCAAAAGCTGGAAATGTGAGTGGCTGAAGGGGAAGATAACACTATGGAAGATTTAGTTAAATCTTTGCACAAAGCAAGAAGGATAACGTTGGCACCAGTAAGAAGAATATTTGTGTACTATATATTACCTTTTGATGTTGTAAGAAGAATAGTTATGTGTAATTTGTGGATACTGACTTGATGTGCACAATATCTATTATCTTTTTATGTTGTAAGAAGAATATTTATGTGTTGGTTATATGGATATTGACTTGGTGTGTTTAGATACATCGGTGCATTTTTATTTGTGATTTTCTTAGTGAATTAATAATATTAACTTAATTTTATGATTTGCTTGGTGATAATATTGGTTTCTCACTATTTCGGAAATCAAATTTGTGTCGTTAAATAATATTGATATTACATCGGTTTTCTACCGCTGCAAAACCGGTGTCATTAACTAATATTACACCGGTCATATACCGCTGGCAAAACTGGTGTTATTAACATATAATATTACATCGGTTTTACACTCGATGTCGTTAAGTGATACTACACCGGTTTTAACCCGATGTCTAAAATGGCAGACCTTTTACATCGCCTTCATAGACATCGGTCGAAAATCTAATAGACATCGGTGGAAAACCGATGTCTATGAGGGTTTTTGTTGTAGTGTAAAAAATCTGCATATCATACAAGCTTAAACTAAATCTAAAACATGTTAGAACTAAAACCTTAAATCTTGCTACAACAGAATTAAATGAAACCGTTAAATCCTCTTAATATAGACAAGTCATTTAGCTCAAGCAAAAGAAATGCTATCTACTAAAATAATATTGTACAGATAATCCGAAGCAAGGAAAATAAAGTGTAACACCCCACCCTCCTCACTACTGGTCTGTGAGGGCGGAGGGCTACTGGACTACTAACTTTACTTAACTATCCTTGATCACATGTTGATAGAAATTCCTAAAACTCTCGGAGAACTCAAAACATACAATTAACAAGCAGCGGAAGACTAAATGACTCATCTAATACATTCTACTCAACTCTTTGTTAATAAATTCTTATGCTAAATCCCAAGGCTTCTATAGTCCAGGCATCACACATCCATCCGCACCTCCTTGTCGCCTTCCTTTACTATAGCTTTTCCTTTCCTTTATCTGCAGTAAGAGGAAATGCATCTATAAGCAAAATTGCTTAGTAAGCGCTATCAAACTCACAAAACTCGAGTATGCATGTAAGCTGAAAGAAATCTAGAAACTAAATGCTCATCTAATAGCAAACGAAACATAGCATACAGAAATACTAAACATGTAAGCAAATCTAAACAACATGTCAGTATATAAGAAAGCTAAACTTGCTGAATTTTAAACTTATGTGAAGCTTATTTCTTTTGTTTGAAAACTTATACTTTAATACTTCAAAATAATAATCAACTTTCTTCTTGGGCCCGGCAACTGTACTTGCTATGTGTGCACCCCTAACTAGACCCGAGATAGCTGGTCCCGAATCTAGTAGGGTTTACTAGGTTATCTAAACCTAGGGACGACTATGGGAGCCCAGCCCAAGGACAACTGAGAGTCCTGCATACTAGGTTATCTAAACCTAGGGACGACTATGGGAGCCCAACCCAAGGACAACTGAGAGTCCAGTACAGTTCCACTGATAAAAGTAAAATACTTGTTATCTTTTTAATACTTCTAATATATAATGCCTCGGCATTTTAACGAGCACCTTGTGTGCCAAAATCCCTAAAGTCTTGACTTTGGGATCTACTTAAGGCCTTGGCCTTTTTCTTTCTTTTATTTATCTTTCTTATACTTGTTAATACCTCTAATAAAAGAATGCTTCTTTAAAAACTGAAATGTTTAAACAAATTCTAACTTTGAAATGCATAAACAAAAATCTGCATACTATGCTAACATAAAATCTGCACTATAAGCTTAATTAAAATCTGCACTATAAGCCTACATAAAAATCTGCACTATAAGCTTAATTAAAATCTGTACTATAGGCTTAATTAAAAATCTGCAATATAAGCACTTAATTAACATCTGCAATATAAGCTCTACATAAAAATCTGCATTATAAGCTTAATTAAAATATGTACTATAGGCTTAATTAAAAATCTGCACTATAAGTGCTTAATTAAAATCTGCAATATAAGCTCTGCATAAAAATCTACATTATAAGCTTAATTAAAATCTACACTATAGGCTTAATTAAAAATCTGCACTATAAGCGCTTAATTAAAATCTGCAATATAAGCTCTACATAAAAATCTGCATTATAAGCTTAATTAAAATCTGCACTATAGGCTTAATTAAAAATCTGCACTATAAGCGCTTCTTATGCTTCGAATTCAAGAAGAACAAAGGTCCGAAACTACTCCTACTGCAGGTGAGAAGCACTTACCTTGATTCTTGGACTCACAACCGAACAAAAAGGGCTTCTAGGACCTTGGCCGACCGCCGGAGATGATGCCCTAACTCCCTTTCGTTTTCTGCCCGAGCTTCGCCATTGTACGTAGAAGAGAAGGAGAGAATGGTTTAAGTCACGGGAAAACAGAGCATCAACTTATCCCTTTTTATGTCTTAATATTTCTCTTAACTCCTTAAATAAATTCACTACCTTTTCTAAACAGACAAATCCAACATCAACTTATCCCTTTTATAATCCAATATTCTACTAACTATCTTAAATAAATTCGGTACCTTTTCTAAACAGACAAATCCAACATCAACTTATCCCTTTTATAATATTCTGTTAACTATCTTAAATAAATTCACTACCTTTTCTAAACAGACAAATCCAAGATCAACTTATCCCTTTTATAATCCAATATTCTGTTAACTATCTTAAATAAATTCGCTACCTTTTCTAAACAGAAAAATCCGTTTGCCCACCTGGTCAGCCGGGTTTTGACCGAGTCAAAGGTCGTGGGTTCAATTCTCGGCTTGGACATTTTTTTGTCGAAACTTCCATCATTTAGTAAAAATACCAAACGACCTCCAAAAATTACATAAAAATACTCTAAAAATTTCTAAAAATCTCTAGAATATTTATAAAATATTTCTAAATATTTTTAAGAACTTTTAGAACTCCTAATGAGGAAAATTGGGTCGTTACAATCCCCCATATCTTATAAAAAGTTCATCCTCGAACTTAAAATAATTCTATAGCATGTTCTCTACCTTGTACATGCATTAGTTAGCATCCATAATCTAATGTACTAAGGAAAACCACATCAAAGGTATCTTAGGACCTCCTAACCTACTTTCAATGAACATAAGCATAAGCTGTGACATAAGCATGACAACATAAACGTAAGCATGGTAGATGAACTAAACATAATGATAGACTCGATCACAAGCATGTCCATATGCATAGGCAATAACATAACATGAACATAATGTGGACCTAAACATAAACGTAAATATAAATATAACATGACTTGAACTTACTTGCATGCATACTTATAAACATACTATTGTGGTGGCCTAGTTGCACTTAGTAGTACCGTAACATAAGTTGTTGATCAGACAACTACCCTAGCGTTAGGTTGGTAGGGGTCCGAACTTAGGACCGGAGTTCCCCTTTATTCTGGCGCGCTCACCGGGCTTAGGTCCCCGGATCATACCACCATCCCAGAACATATCTTGTTTGATTCTTGCGCGCTCACTGGGCTTAGGTCCCCAGATCATACCACCATCCCAGAACATATCTTGTTTGATTCTGGCGCGCTCACCGGGCTTAGGTCCCCGTATCATACCACCATCCCAGAACACATCTTGTTATGTAAAAGAAACTAAGCATAATTCTTAACTTTATAAGGACTTCTAAACATCTCCCTATTCTGTACATATAATCTAATACTTCTAAGGACTTCTCTTTACTGTAAAGAATAAAGAAAAGCATACTAAAAATTAAATACTTTCTTACTTGAAGACGGCAAGGTTGGTGATGATGTGTGATGTTGGAGAATAGGAACTGCTCTCATACCAACTTGTAACACCCCACCCTCCTCACTACTGGTCTGTGAGGGAGGAGGGCTACTGGACTACTAACTTTACTTAACTATCCTTCTTCACATGTTGATAGAAATTCCTAAAACTCTCGGAGAACTCAAAACATACAATTAACTAGCAGCGGAAGACTAAATGACTCATCTAATACATTCTACTCAACTCTTTGTTAATAAATTCTTATGCTAAATCCCAAGGCTTCTATAGTCCAGGCATCACACATCCATCCGCACCTCCTTGTCGCCTTCCTTTACTATAGCTTTTCCTTTCCTTTATCTGCAGTAAGAGGAAATGCATCTATAAGCAAAATTGCTTAGTAAGCGCTATCTAACTCACAAAACTCGAGTATGCATGTAAGCTGAAAGAAATCTAGAAACTGTATGCTCATCTAATAGCAAACGAAACATAGCATACTGAAATACTAAACATATAAGCAAATCTAAACAACGTGTCAGTATATAAGAAAGCTAAACTTGCTGATAAAAGTAAAATACTTGTTATCTTTTTTGTAACGCCCGCCCTCCCTGCTAACCCTAAGGGACGGGGCTACGATACTCTATGTACATATTACAGCGGAAGACTTGAAATAATTTTTTTTTCTTAGTTTAATAAAACTTTTCTTTTGTTTTCAAATCCGAACTACACTAATATGGTTTCCATAACATGATAACAAGATAAATAGAAACATAACATCAAGTTACCCATATAGTACTACAATTTACGAAACCAAAGCGTAATTCTTAATAGTTCTTAAAGCAGGTTCTTATTTGGTTGCCTAGCCACCGCCACACACATCTCCTTGCCTCTCCTGCTGCTCCTTTAGCTCATCCAGCTTTTTCCTTTATCTGTGGTACAAGGAAAGTAAGCTATGAGCACTCATGGCTCAGTAAGTTCCTTTCCTACTCACTAAAACCGAAAATCATCACGTGATCAAAGAATATCTCAACATAACATGATCTCAACTAGTCATGGCATAACATATCATACTCTTTAAGCATATCAAGCAACATAACAAAATCATAACTAGTCATGGCATATCATCTCTTAAAGCATAGCATGATACATAACATAATCATATCTAATCATGGCATATCATAGCATCATCATAAGGTAGCATGGCATATCAAGCTCTTAAAGCATAGCATGAAACATAACATAATCATATCTAATCATGGCATATCATAAATCATAGCATCATCACAACATGATCATAAGGTATATGCAATATGATTTTGAAAACATGTATCCGAAAAACATGTGTATGTCTCATGATCTTTAAAACCATTTCTTCTTACATATATACTTGAACATATTATCAACTTAAAGGGGATCCCGGCTATGTACCACTTACATATTGCGCGCAACCTATGTAGGTCCAAGGTAGCAAGTCTTGAACCCTACAAGGCAAACATACTAGGCCCGAGTCTTACTCCATCGACCTAGGGGCACTTAGGAGCCCATCCCTAACGAGGCCCGAGTCTTATTCCATCGACCCCGGGGCGCTTATGGAGCCCACCCTTGGTACAAGCCATATAAAGTAAAGTACATGTCATACTTATACATATCACACATCATAAAAGTATGCATCACTTAGGCATACATCATATCATAAAAGTATGCATCACTTAGGCATACATCATATCATAAAAGTATGCATCACTTAGGCATACATCATGTCATAAAAGGTATGCATCACTTAGGCATACATCATGTCATAAAAGCATGCATATTTTCACCACATAGCATATCATAAAAGCATGCATATTTTCACCACATAGCATATCATAAAAGCATGCATATTTCTATCCACATAGCATATCATAAAAGCATGCATATTTCTATCCACATAGCATATTATAAAAGCATGCATATTTTCACCACATAGCATATCATAAAAGCATGCATATTTTCACCACATAGCATATCATAAAAGCATGCATATTTCTATCCACATATCATATCATAAAAGCATGCATATTTTTATCCACATAGCATATTATAAAAGCATGCATATTTCTAGCACATGTCATATCATGGAAAGTATGAATCACAAGCATACATGTTTAAGCATAAGGGTATATCATGTGATTATACTATCATAAGAAACATGGTAACATAGTTAACTTGGATTCTAAGCTTCCTAATCCCTTGGGTTCTTATCATGGCCGAACCCCCTTAGATCTCAATTTAGGTAAAAATAACCTCCAAGCATGTGGAACCTAAATTATCATCACATCAATTTCATAGGAAGCATTATAAGCATGATTAACTTGGTTTCTAAGCTCTCCAAGTCCCTAAACTTCATGTGGCCGAACCTTATCAGGTGTGAAACAAGGTCCCAAATGTCATGAAAGCATGGAAACCTTAAACCATATGTATAGCATTTTTCTTCCAAGTAACATAGTAATCATATTTGAGCTAATTCCTAAGTTCTTTAAGCCCTTAACATATGTCATGGCCAAAATTTCACAAGTATTCATTAGGGCTAAAAACAAGCATACAAGCATGTGAACTTGAACTAACATCATGTATAAATTCATAATAAGGTATCATACAAAGGGTATGGCCGAAACTTACCCTAGCCTCATTTTAGGTCATTAAGCAACATATAGCATGAGAACTTTGGCTTTCTACTTATCATATTTCATGTAGAGTGACATGAGCATATTTAAATTTTGTTCTAGGGTTTCTAGGGCATCTATCCCTTCATGGCCGAGACCTACAATGGTCCATTTAGGTCATGGAAAAATTATACAAGCATGTGACACAATCAACACATTATCATATTTCCATAAGAAGCATTTTTAACACAATTGGTTTCAATTCTAAGGCCTCTAGGTCATTTAAACCCTACTTGGCCGAGACCCATCAGTGGTAAACTTTGCTTCAAATAGCCTAAAAGCATAGGAAGTCATACAAGTTTCATAGCATGTATAAAGACAAGCATAATAAACATACATGTGCATTGTGTCTTAGGCTTCCTAGGATTCTTTCCTTTTTCTTTTATTTTTCCTCATGGCCGAAACCTACCATTCTCTAAACTAGGTTTTAAGTGGCCTAAAGCATGGAAAACCTAAGTAAGTTTCATGGCAAAAATTACTAAGAACATCATATACAAATTTGGTTCATAAACAAGCTAGGACCCTTGTGACCTTACAAGTCATATATCATGTAACTAAATTCTCTACACCCTAATTAAGCATGAGAGCATTAAACCACGTTCATATCTTAATATCACAGAGGTCTTGAGCATGTTAAAATTTTGTTTAAGCTTTCCTAAGCTATCCATCTTAACATGGCCGAAAATCTTAATGAAGAGTTCATGAATTTCTAGCAATATTCAACATGCAATTCTTTAAGAGAACTCTATATTCTATCATATAAACATGGTTACTTAAATTTTAAAGGTCTTCCTAACCCTGAGCTCTTTTCTTGGCCGAAACATATGAGGGGATTTCCTTTGGTTCCAAGTAACTTTCAAGCAAGAAAAACCAATAAAAGATCCTTAGTAATTCATGGAGGGAATCTTGTACTAGTT
Organism: Zingiber officinale; assembly: GCF_018446385.1. Taxonomy (NCBI): domain Eukaryota; kingdom Viridiplantae; phylum Streptophyta; class Magnoliopsida; order Zingiberales; family Zingiberaceae; genus Zingiber; species Zingiber officinale. The sequence goes on along the minus strand of NC_055987.1, from coordinate 53,757,271 downwards.
TGGTTAAACAATGATTTCCCTAACCTCTTTAAAACATTTTTGGCCGAAATTCTAAGGTTAGGTACTCCTCTGACCAAGCATCATATAGGTATAAAAACATGAAGGAAAACCTTCCTACATAGCATAGAAAAATATCATGAAATAAGGACTTGTTTAAACCTTCCTAGATTTGAAACTCTTCTTTGGCCGAATTTTCTTAAATTCTATTCTAGGTTTTCTAATCCTCATAAAATCAGAAAATCACATAAAAAGCCTTGTACCACAGGTGAGGGGAAGCTTACATCCTTTTCGCTTGTGGATCTAAGGTATGGTGATGGAAGAAGTAGCCTCTTCTTCTAATTCCTTTCCCTTGATTCCCTTGCTAAGTCCTCCTTGTATCTTAGGCTTTCTTAGGGGAAAAACCTTGGCTTTGGGGCCGAAGATGGAGGAGTGGGGACTGATGGTTTCGGTGAGGGAGAGGAAGAATGAGAGAAAATGAGAGAAAAATAAACTTCTCTTTTCTTGCTCCCTTTTATGTTAAGGGGAAAGAGGTAGCAAAGTTGATTTTTTCTTTCCTTCTCCCTTAGCCTTTTTTTTTCTATTTCCTATTTATTTTATTTATTCATTTATTCTTACCATTCATGATGAAACAAGGGGGATTGAATCCTCTTAATTCCCTCTTTAAATTTTTGGCAAAAGCAAAGAGGAAGAGGGAGAGAAAGGGAGGAAGGCAAGTTGCCTTTCTCTTGCTCCTTTCTTGTTTTCTTTTGCCTAGCTTTTACTCTTACCTTTATCATGAGTTTCCCTCCTTTGCTATCAACATCTTCTCTCTATCCCAATTGGTTTCTACTAATTAATTCTTTGAAATATAATATAAGAGGTTCAAGGTTCAATCCTTGACTTCCTCTTCTTTTTATTTCATTTTATTTCTTTTTGCTTTAACTCACTTCTTATTATTTTTCTAAGGAATAATCCCATATTCATATGTTTATCTTAAAAGCTTAGTGGGTGTTACATTTTTAATACTTCTAATATATAATGACTCGGCATTTTAACGAGCACCTTGTGTGCCAAAATCCCTAAAGTCTTGACATTGGGATCTACGTAAGGCCTTGGCCTTTTTCTTTCTTTTCTTTATCTTTCTTATACTTGTTAATACCTCTAATAAAAGAATGCTTCTTTAAAAACTGAAATGTTTAAACAAATTCTAACTTTGAAATGCATAAACAAAAATCTGCATACTATGCTAACATAAAATCTACACTATAAGCTTAATTAAAATCTGCACTATAAGCCTACATAAAAATCTGCACTATAAGCTTAATTAAATTCTGTACTATAGGCTTAATTAAAAATCTGCACTATAAACACTTAATTAAAATCTGCAATATAAGCTCTACATAAAAATCTGCATTATAAGCTTAATTAAAATATGCACTATAGGCTTAATTAAAAATCTGCACTATAAGTGCTTAATTAAAATCTGCAATATAAGCTCTACATAAAAATCTACATTATAAGCATAATTAAAATCTGCACTATAGGCTTAATTAAAAATTTGCACTATAAGCGCTTAATTAAAATCTGCAATATAAGCTCTACATAAAAATCTGCATTATAAGATTAATTAAAATCTGCACTATAGGCTTAATTAAAAATCTGCACTATAAGCGCTTCTTATGCTTCGAATTCAAGAAGAACAAAGGTCCGAAACTACTCCTACTGCAGGTGAGAAGCGCTTACCTTGATTCTTGGACTCACTACCGAAAAAAAAGGGCTTCTAGGACCTTGGCCGACCGCCGGAGATGATGCCCTAACTCCCTTTCGTTTTCTGCCCGAGCTTCGCCATTGTACGCAGAAGAAGAGGAGAGAATGGTTTAAGTCACGGGAAAATAGAGCATCAACTTATCCCTTTTTATAACTTAATATTTCTGTTAACTCCTTAAATAAATTCCCTACCTTTTCTAAACAGACAAATCCAACATCAACTTATCCCTTTTATAATCCAATATTCTGCTAACTATCTTAAATAAATTCGGTACCTTTTCTAAACAGACAAATCCAACATCAACTTATCCCTTTTATAATATTCTGTTAACTATCTTAAATAAATTCGCTACCTTTTCTAAACAGACAAATCCAAGATCAACTTATCCCTTTTATAATCCAATATTCTGTTTACTATCTTAAATAAATTCGCTACCTTTTCTAAATAGAAAAAACCGTTTGCCCACCAGGTCAGCCGGGTTTTGACCGAGTCAAAGGTCGTGGGTTCAATTCTCGGCTTGGACATTTTTTTGTCGAAACTTCTTTCTTTTAGTAAAAATACCAAACGACCTCCAAAAATTACATATAAATACTCTAAAAATCTCTAGAATATTTCTAAAATATTTCTAAATATTTTTAATAACTTTTAGAACTCCTAATGAGGAAAATTGGGTCGTTACACAAAGCACACTAGCTACTCTTAAACTTTTAGTTGTTCTATTACTGTACAGGAAATCCAAAGCGAGAAAAACAAAGCACACTAGCTGTACAGAAAATCCGAATCGTAAGAGCAAGTCTGACTTCTTCAAGTATGCTACAAGAGTAGTAAATTAAAGGAAAACATATCTGAAATCTTTAAGTATGCTAAAATGAAAGCTGTTCAGATTTGTTAAAATGCAAAGGAAACCCAAAACTGCAACGTGAGTTGACATAGCTGTTCCTACTCATTGGAGCTACATAAGCTTGAAATCTGCATGCATAAGAACTAATAAGGAAGGATCTATATCAAAACTAAACAACGGAAATGCTAACAGCACAAAACCACTCTACTACATGCCCGTTTAAAGGCATATTCCTACACATGACAGCAAAGAAGAGGACAACCAAAACTAAGTTCTTACATGTATATATGTATGCTATTTCTGCTCATCCACATCTAAAAGCAAAAGGGAAACAAAATTAGAAATCTATTCATGTGCATCTCAAAGCAAGGAAAGAACAGAAAAATCTGCTCGTGCAGATTCATAACATATGAAGGTCTAAATAGCAGGAAAATAGCTACTCGTGCACAGCAAAAAAAAAAACAATATGAAGACTGCGCAACATAACTGGCAGTAAGCTCCTCTAATCATGCCCCTTTTTGTGGCACAATTCAAATTTAAACTTGCTGTTAACACCAAATTCTGAAATCTAGGGATTCTATTAACATAAATTCACATCTTAAACTTTATAAGTAACCAAGATTCTCTACAACCTAAAATCCGAAAGCCATGTATGAAATTCCTCCTGGAACTGTGGCACGGCAGAAAAAAACAAAAAGACAATATGCTCACATACATCACCATCTCATGTTCCTTGTTGAAAATTTTATGGTAGAAAACCTTACACAACAATCCCTACAACCAAATCCGAAACAAGGAAGAAACCTAATCGAAGCATGAAACCGAATAATTAATCTATTCTGTACACATGTTCCGAAACAAGGAGTATCTAAATCCCTAGCAGCATAAATTTGATTCAAAACTCGGCTCAAAACTCAATCCGAGATATATGAACGTGCTGTGGATGGTAAGAAGTGAAATCAAATTCTGAAACCTCAAGGAAAGCACTGCACCGACTCGGAACTACTCTTACCGCAGGTGAGTAGCAACTTACATTGGGTTCTTAGACTCTCTACCGAAGGAGAAAAGGCTTCTAGGGTTCGGATAACTCGAGTTTACCGCCCTCTCCTTGCGCCTATAGCTTCTTCTCGGTGAGAGGATCTCGGGAAGGCGAAGAGCTCTCGGATGAACCTTGGCCAGCCGCCGGAAAACTATGCCCTAGCCACGACTTTGTTCTCCGCCCGAGAAGTCGCCGTCGGCTGCGCACAAAAAAGGGAGAGGAGAGGGATTCTGATCGGGTAAGTCAAGCCCTAAGTTAAGTTCCTCTTTTATAACTCAATATTCTGTTAACTTCTTTAAATAAATTTGCTACCCTTTTTAAACAAAACTGGCCGCGTGAACACTTGGTCAGCCGAGTTTTGATCGAGCCAAAGGTCGCAGGTTCAAATCCCCAGCCGAGCCTTTTATTCTCCTTTTATTCTGCTATTAACTATTTATTACTTAAATACAATTTGACCCTTATTTAATCAAGTAATAACTGCTTGCACACTTGGTCAGTCGGGTTTTGACCGAGTCAAAGGTCGCTGGTTCGAACCTCGGCTTTGACATCTTTTGTCAAAACTTCCTTTGTTTAGTAAAAATACCAAACGACTTCCAAAAATTACATAAAAATACTCTAAAAATTTCTAAAAATCTCTAGAATATTTCTAAAGTATTTCTAAATATTTTTAACCTCTATTAGAACTCCAAATGAGGAAATTTGGGTCGTTACACAAGTCCCTTAATATATTACTCGAAACACAAAGGATCATATATAATTGATCTTTACATGCTTATAAGTCTAAGAAACCTTTCAAAATCATATCTATTATTAGTTAATGAACTGCTAGAAATCAAGTCTAACCTTGGGTCCCTAAATCAATTATAAGTATTTAAGTTGGACTAAATCAATATTGAAACCACAATAGTTATATTCATTACCTAGATAAACCATATCAAAGTTATGATTCAGAGAGAACCAATAGAAAAAATAATTTTATTGTAAGATAAAATTGCATGATTGTTTCATTTGTTACTTTTATTATTCATCCTTAGTTTATTTTTTACTTAACTTAGCATGGATATGTAAGAAAATAGTTAATTTGATACTTAACAACCTAATGTTAGGATGTGGTGAGATGATAGTATATTAGGGAAGCTAAGAATAAGTGTATCCAAGTTGGGTATGGATTATCCTATTTGTTGCACTTAGTTGAGAGAAATTAACTGAAGCTACCTTTCCACATCCTATAGTAGTTAGACCTAAATTTTTCAATAAGTAGATTAAAAATATATTTTCTTAAAAAGACTTTATTTAAGGAGGTGGTTGTTTCTCCAATATCAAAAAAGGCCATTATGCCTTACCACAACTTGTCAGTCAATTTTTGAAATGTGTATTTAACTAATTAATGGCCAAACCTAAATCTTATACAAGGTCAAATTAGATTTAAAATTCAAACTAATTCTCTTCAAGTAAAATAGAAAACCATTTCACCAAACCTATAGGTTAACTCGATTAATAATATAGAAATGGGACAAATAGAGTCTAAGGTAAAATTGATCAAAGTATTATAAATTAAATTCTATTCAAGAATCATTGTAAGTGCGAAAATATAGAATTTTAAAAATTAAGTTAATTTTTGGAAATAAAAAGATTATCGATACAAGCACCTGGAATAGATCCAAGTGGCGAAACCATTTTGAAGATTCCAATTTTTTTAAATTTAGGTGCCCGTACCCTAGTCCAGGAAGCCCACAAAATCCCACCTAAAAAGCCTACCCAAAACATTGTCATTTGGATGAAGGCGCCTCAACATCCTCCAAGTTTCCAGAAATGTTGCCACACAGAAACTTGACAAAGATGGTTCAAGCACATGGAACACCTTGGGTGCACAGATATGATTTTAGAAGGGGGACCCGAGGCTTCAGCTCCAGTCACCTCCAAAGCTTGTTTCCGAGCTGTTTCTTCCCCATTTTTGATTTCAGTCTAGTCTTGCATAGCCTAGGTAATTAGTTCCTATTTTAGTTGTCCAAGAAATGTTTTGGTAACACCCTAAAATCAAATTGACATTATTATGGTAAAAATAAATCATTTATTTATGTTGGTAGGATTAAGAGAAGAGCCACTGAGCCTGTTTCCTCTAGCACCCCAAGCACTAACATTAGGTTCCATGTAGAGGAACTTTGGGTGTCCACAAGGTGCCTAGAAAGTGAAAATAAAAATTATCATCTGGGTTCATCTACCTATGAGTTATAGGTCGTGGAGTAGGAACTTGTGTATCAAATCATGTTAATATGTTGTATTGTTCCTTTCATTTGTACACTATTTATTTTATTTATATATATTTAAATTGTTCAAACAATTCATGTGTTAAATAGTCAAAGAAAATATAAATGACAATTCATCCCTCTAGCGATGATAATTCTACATATATATAACATTTTCTTCAACATATACATTATTTTTATAATATGTATACAATTTAAATAAATAAAAATACATGTAGTATCAAATTTTATTTCACCAATCAAGATGGATGATATAATTTATTCTCCATCTTTACAATATGATTAACAATAACAATGACAAACTTGGTGTCCATTTCGTACTTTACATTCCCCTCCTCTACATGAATTTGAACACCAAGTGTTGCACGCACTAGTATCACTAGCACCTCTACAACTTGTTTGTTGTCTATCACCCCATTTTTTATATTCTGAACAACAATTGGTAGCATCAGAGTGATCTATAATTTTAACCAAAAAAGAATAGTCAACATTAGGATATATGAACAATATGTAACAAATAAATTCAATAAAATTTGCACGGAATATTTAAATGGTGTTTACTTACTTGCAAGGCATATAGTTGTAAACAAAAGAAATACACAAAGAATTGAAACTTGAGACATTATGTAGTACTAATTAACTTTTGAGTTTTTTGTATTATGTATTTATTGTGTAATTATAATAGTGGTGCAAGATGAGTATATATATTGTTCCGAGAAGTGAAAATAAGAGAGTACAATTAAAAGAAAATATAACAAATAACATAACCAATCCTATAATTAGTAGCAAAGTCGACATACACTTTTAGAAAGCTTACTATTTTTATCTACGTTTCAATTATGTATTGTCATATATATATAAAGAATGTAATATTTATCGAGTATATAATTTTATTATATATATCAGTTATTTAATTATAGGAAACATAGTATATATACTATACACTTTTAGAAATAATACTATATACAAAATTGTTAATGAATATTTTCTTACAGAACATTGCAGAAAGCCCTTGTAGTGAGTCTGCATAACTTTTTTTTAAAAAATACAACTTTTTCAAATCAACGTCATTCTTTCTTTCTCTTTTATTTTTATAAAATCAACATTTCCTCTCGTCATTCTCCTCGCCATAGACTTAGTATTTCAACTGGATCAAACTTATTACTTTAGCACTTGGAGATTATATATTTTATTTTGTGACTTACTACTTTATGACAAAAATATTATGAAGTAAAATGTTACTTAAAATTAGAAGTGATGCTTGTATTTTTTAACCTACATAGTCTAAAATGATATTTACTTCATTAATTTTATAACCCAAATAATTATCATATATTACTTCGTAATTAATAATTGTTGAAGTAAACAATGGCTAAGTCTATCAAAAAAATACACATAGTGAAAATATGAGAAGCGGATGAAGATACGAGGGCTGAGGGCTAAGCTTGCTTTTTGAAGAGGGCAATAGGTGATGTTACATTTCTTGCTTGTGTGAGAAGATAAAGGAGAAGAAAAGAGAGCTTTTTTGCCTGAGAAAAAAACTCTAGGTTTATTGCCATTGGTGAATAGGATAAGGAGGAAATGAAAAAGAAGATGAAGGGAAAATAAAAGAGAGGGATAGGTGAAGGCACAATGGTGGTGTATAACATAGCAGCGACTGTAGTGTATGTGGGGGGGGGGGGGGAAGGGAGAAAAAAAAGGAAAGAGAAGGTTTCTTCAAGAAAATACTATAATTCATTTTAAACTGATCGATCTGTTTTATCCTTAATCAACACCAAATCTATCCGAAGTTGAACTAACTAATGCGGGGCATGATAGTAATTATCAATTGGGCTAATGAGAAGATAAAATTAAGGAGATAGCCAAAAAAGAAACCACTAAAGGGAAACTTTTATTATGAATAGAGCATTAATTCCTCAAGTTTGACTTGACTTGAGAGGAAGAGGAAGAGTCAAGTTTGACTTGACTATTTGCCACCTCATTTGTGAGTTGGCATTAAGTGGCCAATAATGGTGTTACACATCATCATGTTTAGCACATGTGTGTGCCACCTCATGGATGTTACAAATCTCTTTAATGGGCATATTAAATGAGAATGGGGGTTTCAATTCCCATTGTGGCCGGCCACTTATGGTGTTGAATGAGATTGAATTTTCATTCAAGGCATTATTCATTCCATCTTCTTCCTTGCTTTCTCTTCTTGCTCTCCCTCTCCTCCTCTTGCCGTGACTGATCAAGGGTGCTAGCACACCTTTGTTTAGTTTTTCTCCACCCATTTGTTCATGTGGATACTTCTAGAGGATCGTACGCATGCACTTCCTTGGACGAGCAGATTCGTAAAGGGCACGCATCAATGGTAAAAGGTTTTCTCCTTGTAAATCTAGTTTAGAACTAAGTCTAAGAAACTCGTACTCGTAAACTTTTGTTTTATTTTACTTCGCACGGATCCGGTGACGGAGGTTTTGGGGTTTCCGCGACGCGGAAAAGCGGTTTTCACGGCTTGAAAAACCCAACATTTAGGGCACTTTGAATATGCTTCTTGGTCCCAAAACAATATGGGAAGCAATTTAAGATACTCTAAACATACTCTTAATCCCTGAACTTCAGAGGACATCTTACATATCATAACATATATCTTTTTTAAGATGCATAAACATAACACAACATGTATCTTATTTACATGCATAAAAACATATCACAATATGCATCATCGAAACAACTTATACTATAGGTGAGTAGCACTTACATCCATTCACTAGATTTTACAATTATAGGGTGTAGGGGAAAACATTCCTCTCTTGTAACTTTAATCTCCAAGACACCCTTCCCGTGCATCCTAATCCTTGTGAAAACCCTCCTCTTAGATTCTCCCCTTGAAGAACTTAGAACCTTGGGAACCCTAGGGTTCTTGGCCAAAAACTGCAAGAGGGGGAAGAGGAGGTTCGACTAGAGAGGAGAAGAGAAGATGCAAAGTTAGGTTTTCTTCTCTTCCCTTCCCCTTTTATACTAAGTGGAAGTTGAAGCATCCCTTCACCCATAATCAACATATAATAAATAGTTTCCTATTTCCAATGTGATGCTTTACCACCACCTAATGTCTACTTAAACCAATCTTAAATCAAGGGTTTAGGGTTCAAATCCCAGCCCAGGTCATTTACATATATATTTTTATTTATTTTCTCTTCTACTATTTATTTTTGCTCTTTTGGAGGAAAGGAAATTTATGGGTGTTACAATCCTCATACCTTATAAAAAGTTCATCCTCAAACTTAAAACAATTGTGGGTACTTCCGTCTCATATCATCCTCGTGTTCCCATGTTGCCTCTTCATACTGTTGACTTTGCACACAACACTTTCACTAATGGTATCTCTTTGTTCCTTAGCTTATTAACTTCTCGATCTATTATTTGTATAGGTCAACTTTCATAACTAAGATCCTCTTGAACTTGTATCAGCTGTGACTCAATCACTTGGTTTACATCGGGAACATGCTTCTTCAGCATTGAGACATGGAATACATTATGGATGGCCGACATCTCCTGAGGTTGTTCTAGCTCATAATCTACCTTGCCAACCCTTCTAGTAATCAGGTATGGCCCCACATAACGTGGACTCAACTTTCCTTTCATTCTAAACCTCATCACTCCTTTCATAGGAGCCACTTTGAGAAACACTGAGTCCCCAACATCAAATTCTAATGGTCTACGGCGCACATCCGCATAGCTCTTCTACCAGCTCTGAGCAGTTTCTATCCTCTGGCGAATGTTCTGAATGGCTTTGGTGGTGTCCTCGATAAGATCTATCTGGAGTCCCATTTCCTTTTTTTTACCAACTTCATACCAACAGATAGGGGATCTACATCTCCTCCCATATAGAGTCTCATAAGGTGTCATTCCGATAGTAGCTTGATAGCTATTATTATATGCGAATTCTGCTAAGCATTGATATCGACATTAGCTCCCTTTGAAATCTAAGGCACAAGCCCGTAGCATATCCTGTAGAACTTGATTTACTCGTTCTGTTTGCCCGTCAGTTTGAGGATGAAATGTGGTGTTAAACCGTAGCTTAGTGCCATGAGCTTTCTGAACACACTCCCAAAAGTGTGAAGTAAAACACCATCTCTATCAGAAATTATGATTTTGGGAACTCCATGTAATATGATAACCTCTTTAACATACATTTGCGCTAGCTATTCAATAGAGTAGGATATTCTAATAGCTAGAAAATGAGCACACTTGGTCAATCTATCCACTATTACCAAGATAGCATTGTAACCATTCGTGGCTCTGGGTTGCCCTACTATGAAATCCATAGATATTTCTCCCACTTCCACTCTGGGATCTGGATAGGCTACAGAACTCCGCCCGGTCTCTGATGTTCTACTTTAACCCATTGACATGTTAGGCAGGTACTAACATATCTTGCAATGTCTCTTTCATTTCAGACCACCAGATGTGTTCCTTTACATCTTGGTGGAACCAGGATGCATAGCGTAGGGTGATCTATGAGCTTTATCTAGGATTTTCTGTCATAGTTCTTCTTGATGAGGGACATAGAGGCGATAACCGTAATATAGTATCCCATGGTTTGATACTCAGAACTCTCCATTTTCTCTCTCCTATATTTCCTGCTTGATTTTCTGAACATTAGGATCTTCATCCTACCCTTTCTATATATTTTCAAGCAGGGTTGACTCTAATGTCAAAGTGAAGAGCTGCCCAGTAACAATTTTAAGCCTAAAATTTACTATTTACTTCCATAGGGGATGGGACATAGCGGATAAGGACAATAAAGTTGCGCAAGATTTCCTATTTAATGCATCTACCACTTTGTTCGCCTTCCCTGGATGATAGAGGATTTCACTGTCATAGTCCTTGACTAGTTCAAGCCATCTCCTCTGTCTCATGTTCAAGTCTTTCTGAGTGAAGAAATACCTAAGACTCTGGTGATCTTTGTAAATCTTGCACTGAGCTCCGTATAAGTAATGCCTACAAATTTATAGAGTGAAGACTACTACTGTTAACTCAAGGTCATGAGTGGAATAGTTCTTCTCATAATCCTTGAGTTGTCTCGAGGCATAGGTAATGACTTTGCCATTCTGCATCAGTACAACCCTGAGTCCCAATTTAGAAGCATCACCATAAATATTGAAGCTTTCGCTAGTCTCTAAAAGAGTCAGGATTGGAGCACTGGTCAGTCTCCTTTTCAGTTCCGTGAAACTCTTCTCACAATCCTCTATCCACTCAAATTTTTTTATTCTTTCTGGTAAGTACTATCAATGGGGAGGCGATCATTGAGAAGTTCTCTACAAATTTCCTGTAGTAGCCTGCTAAACTAAGGAAACTCCTGATTTCACTGGCATTCTTGAGTCTAATCCAGTTACTCACAGCTTCTATTTTTGGCGGGTCTACCATAACCCCATCCTTGGAAATAATGTGACCTAGGAAGGACACTTGATCGAGCCAGAACTCGCACTTGGAGAACTTTGCGTAGAACTGGCTCTGCTGAAGAACTTGTTCTTCCTGAGTTCTAGAGTATATAAGGATATCATCTATGAAGACGATTACGAACTTGTCCAAATATGCATTGAATACTCTATTCATCATATCTATAAATGTAGCAAGAGTGTTCGTCACTCCAAAAGGCATAACTACAAACTCGTAGTGCCTATACCTCGTTCGAAATGCCGTCTTCGGTACATCATCCACTTTCACTTTCACTTGATGATATCCGAACCATAAGTCTATCTTGGAAAAGACTGTGGCTCCCTTTAACTAATCAAATAGATTATCAATTCTCGGTAGGGGATATCTATTCTTGATTGTTACTTTATTCAGTGCTCGGTAGTCCATACACATTCTCATGGACCTGTCCTTATTCTTTACGAACAACACCGGAGCTCCCCATGGTGAGTGACTAGGATGAATAAAACCATTGTCAAGCAGCTCCTGTAGTTGTCCCTGAAGTTCTTTCATTTCTGTCGGAGCCATGCGGTAGGGTGCCTTTGAGATTGGATGGATACCCGGGATGAGTTCAATCTCAAACTCAATTTCTCTATCCGGAGCTAAGCCTGGCAACTCATCCGGAAACACTTCTGGGTAGTCATATACGACTCTAAATTTCTCTAAATTTTGGTCTCTTTCTTGCTGGGTATTAATCACATGAGCTAGAAACCCGACACATCCTTCGGCTAACATTTTCTGAGCTTTTATAGCCGATAAGAATTTTTGGGTTCTTTTCTTTGATTCTCCGATGAACTCAAACTTAGACTATGCCTCAAGTTGGAATATGACGCTTCGCTTACGACACTCAATGGAAGCACCATACTTTCTCAGAAAGTCCATCCAAAAAATAACATCATAATCAAACATGTTTAGTATTATCATATCACTGTACAGTTCTCTGTCTGAAATTTTGACTAGCACCACACGTAGCCAATGCATAGACATCATTATCTGTCCCGAGGGTAGTGTCATCAAGAATTGTCCACGTAGGACTTCCAGGGGTATACCTATTCTTTCAGCAAATGTTATGGAGACAAACGAATGGATTGCCCCAGTATCAAATATCACAGTTGCATATTGACTAAAAATGCGTATCTGACCTATGACAACAGTGGACGTGTTTGCTACCTCCTCTCTGGTAAGAGAGAAAACTCGAGCATTTGTAGAATTTGGTGGGACCTCCAGTCTTCCTTAGCTAATATGAGGATCCTCCAATGCGGCCTGTATCTGGTGTACCTATGCCTGCTTGGCTCCATACTGAACAGGTTATGCTGGAGGTAGAACAGGTTGTGCTGAAGGTAGATTGATCTTGGTCAGGCAATACTTGGCCATATGCCCCTCTTGACCACACGTATAACAGGCACTAGTTCCCTTGCGACAGATTCCCGGATGCATCTTCCCACATGTGAGACACGTAGCATACTTAAGTTGTTTGCTTACGGATCCTCCCTTTTTATTACTCTACTACTTCCTCTTGGAGCTCCCCTTCCAAGTTGGACCTTGGCCCTAGGGTTTCTGAGTGCCAGAACTCCCTTGACTTTTATTCTCAATCAGTACTGGCTTCTGCTGCTTGATGCTGTTCAGGTAATCCACCGTGATCAGGGCACTACTAATGTAATGCCCCGCCCTTCCTGCTCAAGGGACGGGGGTTACTTACTCACTTATTACTTACTTGCATATTAATATTCTTTTCTACTTAAAACAGTGGAAGTCTTGTTTATAGAATTTTCTTTTAAAACTTTTTTTTCTTTTTAATCACCATGATTAACTACCTAGGCATGTAGGGTCACATAACATACTTAACATGATTTTAAGTCATAATACCAATAAGCATAATTAAATGTCATGGAGTCATGAAACAATAACATAAGCTCGGCATAATTCTTATTAAATAAAAGTAGGTCTTTCTCTTTTAGCCAAGCCACTACCACACACGTCCTTCTTCCTCTCCTGCTCCTCCCATAGTTTATCCAGCCTTTTCCTTTATCTGTGGTACAAGGAAAGTAAGCTATAAGCACATGGCTTAGTAAGATCCTTTCCTACTCACAAAAATCGTATAGCATAGCATAATCATCAAGGCATAAAGCATGGAGACAAACTCATCATATCATGTATAGAAGCATCATATCGTAACTTTCATAAAATACGGAACATCATGTCATATCATGTCATATTCTTAAAGAGCATCAAATTATATCATGTCATAAAGTACATCATGGCATATCGTATCATAATCGTAAGGTATCATGGTATATCATGACATAATCATAAAGTGCATCCTGGCATATCATAACATAATCATAAATATCATGGCGTATCATGGCATAATCATAAGTATATGCAAGATGACTTTCAAAACATGTATCATGAAAATATATGCAACATGTCTTTTGAAAACTTATTATATACATACTTAAACATAATCTCAACATAAGGGGGGCCCCGGCTTGTACCATATACATATATGCGCGCGTCCTATGTAGGTCCAAGGTAGCAAGTCTTGAACCCTACAAGGCATACATACTAGGCCCGTTTCTTAGTCCATTAACCTAGGGGCACTTAAGAGCCCATCCCTAACGAGGCCCGTTTCTTAGTCCATCGACCCCGGGGCGCTTATGGAGCCCACCCCTGGTACAAGCCATATAAAGTAAAGTAGCATGTCATACATATCATGGTTCTTATCATTTCATGCATATCATATTTCTTAACATATCATAAAACATGCATAATTCGGGCACACAGCTTATCATAATAGCATGCATAAATTTGAGCACACAGCACATCATAATAGCATGCATAATTTGGGCACACAACACATCATAATAGCATGCATAATTTGGGCACACAGCACATCATAATAGCATGCATAATTTGGGCACACAGCATATCATAAGGGTTATCAACATGCATAGATCATGAGCATACGTAAATAAACATAGAAGCATAGCAAGTTCTTATCATATCATGAAGCTTTGCATGTGAGACACATGGAGATCATAATTAGGTCTCTAACCCTAATTTTCATATAGTGGCCGAAACATATGATTGTAAATTAGGTTAACAATCAACATACAAGCATGTGAACCCTAAACCAATATCATATCATATATCATAAGGAACATCATGAGCATGTTTAGTTTAGGTTCTAGGTTTCCTAAGCTTAGAACTTGTCATGGCTGAATCTTATCAAGCATTACATTGGGCTAAAAGCAACATACAAGCATGTGAACTCTAAACCAATATCATATCATATATCATGAGGAACATCATAAGCATGTTTAGTTTAGGTTCTAGGTTTCCTAAGCTTATAAACTTGTCATGGCCGAATACCATCAAGCATCACATTTGGTTAAAAATCAACATACAAGCATGTGAACTCTAAACCAATATCATATCATATATCATAAGGAACATCATAAGCATGTTTTGTGTAACACCCACAAAATTATGAGATAAAAATATGGGGGTTATTTGCTTTAGAGCATAAGAGTAAGAAGAATCAAAAGAAAAAGAAATTAGAGAAATAAAAAGAAGAGGTGAAGGTTTGAACCTTGAACCTCTCACAAAGGATAGAAATGAAATTATGAATGATAACCACTAGGATAATGAATAACATATGAATGGAAAATGATGGGAATTGTAGTTAAAAGTGGGGATATAATTAAGGGAGGGAACAAGAGAAAAATTCAAGGAGCTTTCTTCCTCTTGTTTACCTCTTGGTTAAGAAAAGGAGTAAGCAAAAGACAAGTTGGCTTTTCTTCTTTTTCTCTATTTTCATGGGGATTAAAGAGAGTAAGGATGAGAAGAATTAAGGGAAATGAATGAGAACATATTCTCATTAGAAAAGAGTATATACATGAATTAAGGAGAAAAGGAAGCAAAGTTCATCTTTGTCTCTTCCAACCACTTAGCATAAAAAGGAAAGAAAGAAAAGGATTTCATTTTCTTCCTTCTTCCTCACCATTGCCGAAACTAGAAGCTCTCCTCCCTCACCTCCACAAGCCAAGATTAGGTTTTCTCCCTAAGAGAAAACTGAATTACAAGAAAGAGCCTTAAAGGTGTACCTTTCCAAGAAAGAGAAACCAAAAAGGAGTGCTAAAAGAAGAAGCTCTCTTCTTCCTCCTCACCAAGGGTACCATTTTCTTAAGGATTAACAAGTGAACACTAGGTAAGCTTCCCCTCACCTGTGGTACAATAGCTTATAAGGTTTTCCATGAAGATAGATTGCTTAAAAAAAACCTAGGGATTGCATTATGGAAATTTCGGCCAAGACAAAAGGAAGAGTCTAAGAAATTTTAAAACTAGATATGCTTATTATCTTTCTTATGATATGTATCTTTTGTAGGAGGTTAATCTAATGTTTTCATACTAGAATGATTAATTAGAATTTAGATCCATGAACTTAGACTCTCGGCCAAGCATGAACAAGAGGACTAGGTAAGCTAAAGACTCAAACTAAACATGCTCCCTTGTTCTTGTGTTATGTACCCTATGATAATGTTGTTGTTAACTTTTTCTCTTACTTGTATGTTGATTGAAACTCCATTTTATGCTCATGAACATTTGGCCATGGAAGAACAAAAGGCCTAGGAGAGCTTTAAACCTAAAACTAAGCATGCTATGATTTTTTTTTCCTAAGACAAGATATGAAGCTAAAAGGTTATGCCATGATTGTATGTTGGTTTTGAATTCTATTTCATGATTATGAAGATTCGGCCATGTTGAGATTTGAGGCCTAGGAAAGTTTAAACCACGTCTAAGATGCTCATGACCTTCTTGATGAAATGTTATGAAACTAGTTTGATGTTCCTATGGTTGCTTGTTACATAGAAATTTGGTTACATGTAACTTTCGGCCACACAAAGTTTTAAGGCTAGTATGCTTAGATTTTCAACTAAGTTTACTCATGTTATTCCTTGTAATGATGCCATGAAAATTGTGTAGGGTTCCCATGTTTTTAAACTACATGAAAAACAATTCTATGCTTACCATGTTTCGGCCACTAATGGTCTAAAGGCCTAGGGAAACTTAGACCCAACTTAGATATGCTCATGATATTTCTTGTGATAAATGCTATGAAATGTAGTTGTGTTTTCCTTGCTCTTATGCCACTAGAAACCTAGTTTCCATGCTCACATGTTTTGGCCACCATGGGTTTAAAGGCCTAGGGAAATTTAGAACCCAACTTAGATATGCTCATGATGTTTCTTGTGATAAATGCAATGAAATGTAGTTGTGTTTTCCTTGCTCTTATGCCACTAGAAAACCTAGTTTCCATGCTCACATGTTTCGGCCACCATGGGTTTAAAGGCCTAGGGAAATTTAGAACCCAACTTAGATATGCTTATGATGTTTCTTGTGATAAATGCTATGAAATGTAGTTGTGGTTTCCTTGCTCTTATGCCACTAGAAACCTAGTTTCCATGTTTAATATGTTTCGGCCACCTTGAGTTAATGAGTTTAGGAAGTTTGGAACTTGAACCAAATGTGCTTATGATGTTCCTCATGAAATGTGTAGGATATTGGCTTAAGGTTCAACCTTTTCATGCTACATGTAACCTAGAATAAGGCTTGCTAGGGTTCGTCCATGATAAGGTTAGAAGCTTAGGGAACTTAGAACCCAAATTAAACAAGCTCAAGTTGTCCCTTATGAAATATGATGTGATATGAGTTTAGGGTTTACATGTTTGCATGTTGCTTAGAACTTGATTGCTCTTCATGAAGGTTTCGGCCATGAAAGAAGTAGGAACCTAGGAGGGCTTAAAAATTTAGGTTAACATGCTTATGATCTTTCTTATGATAGGATGAGAAGTTATCATGAGTTTCTTATGTTTGTACGTTGTCTAGAGTTCATGTCCCTACTCTTGACTTTCGGCCATAAAAGGTTTAGTGACCTAGATGTGCCTCCCATGCTATGTTATGAAATAGGAATGTATTTTAATGATTACATGTATGATTATGTCTTTCTATGATAAGTGATATGTTCATTATGTATGCTTATGACCCATGCATGTGCTATGCGCCCAATTATGCATGCTTCATGATATGATAAATGACATGTCCATTATGTACGTTTATGATCCATGCATGTGTTGTGTGCCCAAATATGCATGTCTTATGATGTGATAAATGACATGTTCATTATGTATGCTTATGATCCATGCATGTGCTGTGTGCCTAAATATGCATGTTTTATGATATGTTAAGAAATATGATATGCATGAAATGATAAGAACTATGATATTGTAACGCCCGCCCTCCCTGCTAACCCTAAGGGACGGGGCTACGATACTCTACGTACAAATTACAGCGGAAGACTTAAATAATTTTTCTTAGATTAATAAAACTTTTCTTTTGTTTGCATACCCGAACTACACTAATATGGTTTCCATAACATGATAACAAGATAAATAGAAACATAACATCAAGTCACCCATTTAGTACTACAATTTATGAAACCAAAGCGTAATTCTTAAAAGTTCTTAAAGCAGATTCTTATTTGGTTGCCTAGCCACAGTCACACACATCTCCTTGCCTCTCCTGCTGCTCCTTTAGCACATCCAGCTTTTTCCTTGATCTGTGGTACAAGGAAAGTAAGCTGTGAGCACTCATGGCTCAGTAAGTTCCTTTCCTACTCACTAAAACCGAAAATCATCAAATGATCAAAGAATATCTCAACTAGTCATGGCATAACATATCATACTCTTTAAGCATATCATGCAACATAACAAAATCATATCTAATCATGGCACATCATCTCTTAAAGCATAGCATGATACATAACATAATCATATCTAATCATGGCATATCATAGCATCATCATAAGGTAGCATGGCATATCAAGCATAGCATGAAATATAACATAATCATATCTAATCATGGCATATCATAACATCATCATAAGGTAGCATGGCATATCAAGCATAGCATGAAATATAACATAATCATATCTAATCATGGCATATCATAAATCATAGCATTATCACAACATGATCATAAAGTATATGCAATATGATTTTGAAAACATGTATCCGAAAAACATGTGTATGCCTCATGATCTTTAAAACCATTTCTTCTTACATATATACTTGAACATAATATCAACATATTCAGGGCCCCGTCTTAGTACCACATACATACATAATGCGCACATCCTAAGTAGATCCAAGGTAGCTAGTCTTGAACCTACTAGGAAACTAGGCCCGTAGCTCGACCTAGGGGCACGTAAGGAGCCCACCCTTTACTAGGACCGTAATTCGACCTAGGGGCGCATAAGGAGCCCACCCTTTTGGTACAAGCCATTCAAAGTAAAATACATGTCATACTTATACATATCATACATCATACTAGCATGCATCACTTAGGCATACATCATATAAAAGTATGCATCACTTAGGCATACATCATGTCATAAAAGTATGCATCACTTAGGCATACATCATGTCATAAAAAGTATGCATCACTTAGGCATACCTCATGTCATAAAAGCATGCATATTTTAGGCACATAGAATATCATCAAAGCATGCACATTTCTATCCACATAGCATATCATAACAAGCATGCATATTCTAAGCATATAGCATATCATCAAGCATGCATATTCTAAGCACATAACATATCATCAAAGCATGCATATTTCTAAACACATATCATATCATAAAAACATGCATATTCTAAGCATATAGCATATCATCAAAGCATGCACATTTCTAAGCACATAACATATCATCAAAGCATGCATATTTCTAAACACATATCATATCATAAAAACATGCATATTCTAAGCATATAGCATATCATCAAAGCATGCACATCTCTAAGCACATAACATATCATCAAAGCATGCATATTTTTAAACGCATATCATATCATAAAAAGTATAAATCACAAGCATACATATTTAAGCATAAGGGTGTATCATGTGATTACACTATCATAAGAAACATGGTGACATAGTTAACTTGGGTTCTAAGCTTCCTAATCCCTTGGGTTCTTATCATGGCCGAACCCCCTTAGATCTCAATTTAGGTAGAAATAACCTCCAAGCATGTGGGACCTAAATTATCATTACATCAATTTCATAGGAAGGATTATAAGCATGATTTACTTGGTTTCTAAGTTCTCCAAGTCCCTAAACTTCATGTGGCCGAACCCTATCAGGTGTGAAACAAGGTCTCAAATGTCATGAAAGCATGAAAACCTTAAACCACATTTATAGCATTTTTTTTCCAAGTAACATAGTAAGCATATTGAGTTAGTTCCTAAGTCCTTCAAGCCCTTAACTTATGTCATGGTCAAACTTTAAACAAGTGTTCATTAGGGCTAAAAACAAATATACAATCATGTGAACTTGAACTAACATCATGTATAAATTCATAACAAGACATTATACCATATGTATGGCCGAAACTTACACTAGCCTCAATTAGGTCATTAAACAACATATAGCATAGGAACTTTGTCTTTCTACTTATCATATTTCATGTAGAGTGACATAAGAATATTTAATTTTTGTTCTAGGGTTTCTAGGGCATCTATCCCTTCATGGCTGAAACATACAATGGTCCATTTAGGTCATGGAAAAATTGTACAAGCATGTGACACAATCAACACATTATCATATTTCCATAAGAAGCATTTTTAACACCTTTGGTTTCATTTCTAAGGCCTCTAGGTCTTTTAAACCCTACTTGGTCGAAACTCAACAGTATATAAACTTGCTTCAAATAGCCTAAAAGCATAAGAAATCATACAAGTTTCATAGCATGTATAAAGACAAGCATAATAAACATACATGCGAATTGTGTCTTAGGCTTCCTAGGTTTCTTTACCTTTTCCTTTTATTTTTCCTCATGGCCGAAACCTACCAATCTCTAAACTAGGTTTTAAGTGGCCTAAAGCATGGAAAACCTAAGTAAGTTTCATGGCAAAAATTACTAAGAACATCATATACAAAGTTGGTTCATAAACAAGCTAGGACCCTTGTGATCTTACATGTCATATATCATGTAACTAACTTTCTATACTCCAATTAAACATGAGAGCATTAAACAACTTTCATATCATAATATCACAGAGGTCTTGAGCATATTAGAATTTGTTCAAGCTTTTCTAAACTATCCATCTTATCATGGCCGAAAATCTAAAATAAGAGTTCATGAATTTCTAGCAATGTTCAACATGCAATTCTTTAAGAGAACTCTATATTCTATCATACAAACATGGTTACTTAAATTTAAAGGTCTTCCTAACCCTAAGCCCTTTTCTTGGCCGAAACATATAAATGGATTTCTTTTGGTTCCAAGTAACTTTCAAGCAAGAAAACCAATAAAAGACCCTTAGTAGTTCATGGAGGGAATCTTGTACTAGTTTGGTTACACCATGTTTTCCCTAACCTCCTTAAAATATTTTTGGCCAAAATTCTAGGGTTAGGCACTCCTCTGATCAAGCATCAATTAGGTATAAAAACATGAAGAAAATCCTTCCTACATAGCATAGAAAACATATCATAAAATAAAGACTTGTTTAAACCTTCCTAGATTTGAAAACCCTTTCTTTAGCCGAATTTTCTAAAATTCTTTCCTAGGTTTTCTAATCCTCATAAAATCCAAAAATCACATAGAAAGCCTTGTACCATAGGTGAGTGGAAGGTTACATCCTTTTCGCTTGTGGATCTAAGGTGTGATGATGGAAGAAGTAGCCTCTTCTTCTTGATCCCTTCCCTTGATTCCCTTGCTAAGTCCTCCTTGTATCTTAGGCTTTCTTAGGAGAAAACCTTGGCTTGGGGCCAAAGATGGAGGAGAGGGAAGTGGTGTTCGGTGAGGGAGAGGGAGGATGAGAAAATGAGAGAAAAATAACCTTCTCTTTTCTTGCTCCCTTTTATGTTAAGTGGGAAGAGTTAGCAAAATTGATTTTTGCTTTCCTTCTCCCTTAACCCATTTTCTATTTTTCTTTTATTTATTTTATTTTCTAATTTATTCTCACTATTCATGATGAAATAAGGGGGAATGAATCCCTTTAATTCCCTCTTAAATTTTCGTCAAAATGAAGAAAGAAAGAGGGAGAGAAAGAAGGAAGGCAAGTTGCCTTCCTCTTGCTCTTTTCTTGTTTTCTTTTGGCTTACTTTTACTCTCACCCTTATCATGAGTTTCCCTCCTTTTCTATCAATATTTTCTCTCTATCCCAATTGGTTTCTACTAATTAATTCTATGAATTATAATATAAGAGGTTCAAGGTTCAATCCTTGACCTCCTCTTCTTTTTGTTTCATTTTATTTCTTTTTGCTTCAGCTCACTTCCTATTATTTTTCTAAGGCAAAATCCCACATTCATATATTTATCTCACAAGCTTAGTGGGTATTACAGATATGTATGACATGCTACTTTACTTTATGTATGGCTTGTACCATGGGTGGGCTCCATAAGCGCCCCGGGGTCGATGGACTAAGAAACGGGCCACGTTAGGGATGGGCTCCTAAGTGCCCCCAGGTCGATGGACTAAGAAACGGGCCTAATATATATGCCTTGTAGGGTTCAAGACTTGCTACCTTGGACCTACATAGGACACGCGCATTTATGTATGTGGTACAAGCCGGGGCCCTAATCATGTTGAGATTATGTTTAAGTATGTATATTATAAGTTTTCAAAAGACATGTTGCATATGTTTCATGATACATGATTAGGAATTCACCTTGCATATACTTTATGATTATGCCATGATATTTATGATGATGTTATGCTATATCAGGATACATTTGATGATCATGTTATATTATGCCATGATACTTTATGATGATTATGTTACGATATGCCATGATATGTTGCTTGATATGATAGATTTGGTTCCATGCATTATGACTTATGATTTTGATATGCTATGCAAATTTTTGTGAGTAGGAAAGGAACTTACTGAGCCATGAGTGCTCACAGCTTACTTTCTTGTACCACAAATAAAGGCAAGGAATGGATGTACTAGGGGAGCAGCAGGAGGGGCTAGAAGGATGTGTGTGGTAGTGGCTTGGCTAAAAGGGAAAGACCTGCTTTTTTGTTAATAAAGAAATATGCCATGTTTATGTTATTTCATTATGACTCCATAACATTAATTATGTGTTTGGGTATTATGACTCAAAATTCACGATAAGTATGCTATGTGGTTTATATGTCCATAGAAATTTTAAAGTAAGGAAAAGTTTTTAAATTCTCTAAGTAAGACTTCCGCTGTATTAAGTAGGTATGTATGTCCTAGTAACCCCCCGTCGCCTTAGCAGGAGGGGCGGGGCGTTACATTTAGTTTTGGTTCTAGGTTTCCTAAGCTTATAAACTTGTCATGGCCAAATACCATCAAGCATCACATTTGATTAAAAATCAACATACAAGCATGTGAACTCTAAACCAATATCATATCATATATCATAAGGAACATCATAAGCAAGTTTAGTTTAGGTTCTAGGTTTCCTAGGCTTAAAAACTTATCATAGCCGAATACCATCAAGCATCACATTTGGTTAAAAATCAACATAAAAGCATGTGAACTCTAAACCAATATCATATCATATATCATAAGGAACATCATAAGCAAGTTTAGTTTAGGTTCTAGGTTTCCTAGGCTTAAAAACTTACTATGGCCGAAACTTGTAAATCATGTAACTAGGTTTCATGTGGCATAAAAGCATGGAAACCCTAAACAAATTTCATAGTATTTATTACCAAGAACATCATGAGCATGTTTAGTTCAAGTTCTAGATTTCCTAGGCTTATAAACTAACTATGGCCGAAACTTGTAAATCATTTAACTAGGTTTCATGTGGCATAAAAGCATGGAAACCCTAAATAAATTTCATATTAATTATTACCAAGAACATCATGTGTTAGTTAGAGCCCTAGAGCCAATCATTTGATGATTGTATGGACTCATTGTATCATATTCTTGTATATTAATAAAGGCATTTGGATTTTGGTTATTATACTTACTTGTATTAGTGTCAAATAAACTAAGTATAATAATGTCCTTGAGTAGATGGTTCTCACCTATATCAATCGGTTAGTTGAACCGATAGTGAGATGATATAGGGAACACTACTCTAAATCATTCCTAGTCGAGTATTAACATTCAGGGACAATGTTAATGCAATAAGACTAGCATGTAGGTCAACTTGATGACTTGATCTCACAAGTCATGGATATGGAGATATCAAGTTGACACATGGGTATGCATTGGAGAATGTATACTGAATGACCCGCCATGAGAAAGTATCATGGATCGTTATATGAGTGTCATATACTTTCTCATGTGGCTATTAGTATGACTATTAGTCCTTAGACCTGAAGTCACCATGGATCCCTACATAAGGAGTTATGTACTTTAGTTTCGTCAAACGTCACCCGTAACTGGGTGGACTATAAAGGCGATTATTGGTATGTAACAAATTATGCGGAGGGATGTGAGTGATGTAGATGGGATCTATCCCTCCTATATGACGGGAGTGACATCGGTATTCTTGATATAGTGAGACCACGAAGTGCATGGCCATGCCCAAATGAGTCAATATAGGATATTGAGCTCATTTGATTTAGTGTTTCTACTTGGAGTTCAAGATTTAGATTGATTGGAGGATGACACGGTCTATGCCTCATATTGATCAATCTAGATGTCTAGGATAGAAGAACACTTGTCATATATTGTGAGGAGTCACAATTAGTAGTCACAAGGTGATGTTGGATCTCGACATTTCTTGTAACTTGGGTAGTAATGATGTGTTGCTAGATACCGCTCATTACTTATGCTCCTAAATGGGTTTAGGGCATTGCCAACGTTACAAGAACCTATAGGGTCACACACTTAGGACAATTAGATGGAGATTAGGTTCATATGATGAACCAAGAGGATTAGATTCATTTGATGAATCAAATTGGATTAAGAGTAATCCTAATTGGGCTAACTTGAGTTTGACTCAAGTTAATTCACGTGTTCAATGAGTCTAATTTAAATTTTGACTCATTGAATCAATTTAATTAAATGAATTAGATTCATTATATTAAGTTGGCTTGAATCAAATGGTTGGATTCGATCAACCATGGAAGAGATTTGGCAAGTTTGACTTGACTTGAGAGGAAGATTAAAAGTCAAGTTTGGCTTGACTTTATGCCACCTCATTGGTGAGTTGGCATTGATATGGACCAATGATGTTATTCCACATCATCATGGTTGCCACCTCATGGGAGTTACTAGTGAGTGCCACCTCATGGAGGTTACATTCCCTCTTTGATGACAACTTAATGCATTAATGAGGGGGTTACATTTGTGAAATGTGGCCGGCCACAATTTGAATGAAAATGGATTCATTTTCATTCAAGTGATTATTATTGCATCTTCTTCCTCTCAAGCTCTCCCTCTCCTCTTCTTGCCATGGCTGATCAAGGGTGCTAGCACACCTTTGTT
Organism: Zingiber officinale; assembly: GCF_018446385.1. Taxonomy (NCBI): domain Eukaryota; kingdom Viridiplantae; phylum Streptophyta; class Magnoliopsida; order Zingiberales; family Zingiberaceae; genus Zingiber; species Zingiber officinale. The sequence continues at coordinate 53,732,432 of NC_055987.1, read as the reverse complement.
TAGTTTCTCTCCACCTAATTAGTTCGTGTGGATACTTCTAGAGGAGTGTCTATTTTGACACTCTCGAGATCCGGCACCGTTTGGACGAGCGGGAATTTTGCGAGGGAACGCTTCAAAGGTAAAAGCTCTCAACACATAGATCTAGGAGTAGATCTAAAGTTTTGAAACTCGTACTTGTATTTCATTCGGTTTTTCCTTGCACGGATCTACGGCTTTGGGTGAATCGGGGTTTCCGCGACGCGAAAAGCGGTTTTCGCAGCCCGAAAAACCCAACAGTGGTATCAGAGACACATGCAAGGCTTGTACGAGTTTAATTTTTTGGTTTTATGAAAAATAAAACTTCTGTGATTTTCTGTAAAATTTAGTTTTTTTTATGTTTTTATGGGTAATTTTTCCGTAGAAGCGAAGCACAAGTATCTCGGCACTTGTAGGCTACGGCTACCGGGAAGTTTTTCCTTAAACGACTTCGTTTTGCCTCAAATCCGTTTGGGACAGCGGGCTTGGGTGCCATTAGATCGCAAAGGAGCAACTCACGATGGTTAGATCGTGGGTAGGGGTACTGCCCCTAACCCCGCAAGGGGATTTGCTCCGCGATTGCACCCGAAATCGCTAAAAACGAACCTGCCGGGAAGATTTTTCCGAAACGGCAATGTCTCGACCCAAATCGTTTTGAGACAGTGAGTTTAGGTGCTGTTGGATCGCAAAGGAACCCTCGCGATGGTTAGATTGCGGGTAGGGGCGCTGCCCCTGGCCCCGCATGGGGATCCGTTCTGCGATTGCGCCCGAAACCGCTAAACGGCACCGCCGGGAAATTTTTCTCGTAAAACTTGTAAAAAATTAATTTTAAAATTATAGAAAATTATGAAAATATATAATTTTGAATTATATATTAATTTTGTGATAGTCATGGCCCAAAAACCCAATATGATTGAATTGTCTTGTAATTCATAATACGGTCTGTGTGCCGTTATGTGTTTGCGCGTGTTGTATGTTTTTATTTTTCCGCGACCTGCGCGTCGTGCCTTTCTCATATATTCTGGTTGTAAATTAGATTTAGACTCGAATGTAACTCGAGTTTCAAATTGAAATGTACAAATTGGAGCGGTGGAGCGTCCACACGAGACGGAGTTCCGAGTCGGGCACGAGCAACACAAGGTGGTCAAAGGGAGGAGCTTGGAGAAGCTGTTGACCCTAGGTTGACCATTCAATCTTCTCATTGGCTTGAGAAGATCGTAGTGGGGCCATGACTAAATCACAAATAGATTAATTAGTTAATTGCTTATGTATATGATGCATGTTTAATAAGTAATTAATTAATTAGTGTCTTACGATTAGATTAGATCTAAGTCGTGCACATGATGCACCCTTGCGATTAGATTAGATCTAAGTCGTGCACAAGATGCATCTTTTTCGATTAGATTAGATCTCGATCGAACCAACTCTAATGCCTAACCGTGTCGTGATACCTATCACTACCTCGATCACATGTATTGTTGAATCTGCAAAAGCAAAGCAATACATATTATCTTGGTAGGGTACGGAGGGACAATCTTGGTCCCGCCTATCAACGCATGGGTGAATAGAAACTCAATTAGATTGAGTATTCCTAGTTGCTCGGTAAGATCGAGTCAACTATAGGCATTCTTCAAATGGTTGGAAAAGATAGGTCAAAATCACATCTATATTAACTCTCGGGCGTATTACCAAAGCTAACTCGAGTTTTAATATAAATGCGGATATTGATTTTATAAACAAGAGTTGCATAGAGATGTAATTGGTAATCGTTACCTACCGATCATACTAAGCCTTGGGCGTATTAGCCAAAGCTAACTCAAGGGTTAGTATGATGTGGATCTTGTCCCACAAGAATTATAGAATTCAGTGGGAGCATCATTTAATTAAAGGCCTAATTAAATGATTTTAAAAGAATATGATATTTATTTCTGCAAATTTTCTATTGTAGATAACCATGATGTCGAATACGAACTCTTTCTCCCTGCGTTCTATCCTTAAGAAGGACAAGCTCAACGGAGCAAATTTCCTGGACTGGTACAGGAACCTGAGAATAGTTCTCACTCAGGAACGTAAACTGTACGTTCTGGAGCAGCCCATTCCGGAGGCTCCTCCTGCCACTGCCACGCGAGCTGACCGGGATGCTTACAAGAAGCATCAAGATGACGCATTAGATGTGTCCTGTCTAATGCTCGCAACCATGAACTCTGAGCTTCAGAAGCAACATGAGTTGATGTGTGCTTACGATATGGTTGAACATCTTCGTCAACTATATCAAGGACAAGCACTGGAAGAGGAACTTCACAGGATACCTGGAAGATCTTAACAAGAAGAGAAATAAGATTTCTACTTCAGGTATAAATGTTATAGAAGTCAACCTCTCTATTTCTTCGTCGTGGGTATTAGATACCGGATGTGCTTCGCACATTTGTACTAATGTAAAAGCACTGAGAAATAGCAGAGCATTGACAAAGGGCGAGATAGATCTACGAGTAGGCAATGGAGCACGGGTTGCTGCTGTTGCTGTAGGGACTTATTTTCTATCTCTGCCCTCTGGGCTTATACTAGAGTTAGACGATTGTTGTTATGTGCCTGCATTGACTAAGAACATTATATCAGTTTTTGTTTGGACAAGAAAGGATTCTCATGTATAATAAAGAACAAATGTTGTTCTGTCTATTTAAATGATATGTTCTATTGTAGTGCACCTCTAATGAACGGACTCTATATTCTAGACCTTGAGAGCTCTATCTATAACGTTAGTACCAAGAGGTTCAAATCGAACGATATGAACCACACCTATCTCTGGCACTGTCGCTTAGGTCATATAAATGACAAGCGCTTATGACAGCTCCATAAGGATGGTTTGCTGGACTCATTTGATTTTGAATCATATGAGATATGCGAGTAATGCCTACGAGGCAAAATGACCAAGACTCCCTTTAATGGGCACAGCGAGAGAGCGACTGATTTGTTAGGACTCATACATAGTGATGTATGTGGCCCTTTCAATGTCGCTGCTAGAGGCGGTTATAGATACTTCATCACATTTACTGATGACTTCAGTAGATATTGTAATGTGTACTTGATGGCACATAAGTCCGAATCCTTTGAAAAGTTCAAAGAATTCAAGAATGAAGTACAGAACCAGCTTGGCAAGAGTATTAAAATACTTCGATCAGATCGAGGTGGTGAATACCTTAGCCATGAGTTTCGTGACTATCTAGCTGAGTGTGGGATTCTATCCCAACTCACTCCTCCTGGAACACCACAGTGGAATGGTGTATCCGAACGGAGGAATCATACCTTATTAGATATGGTACGATCTATGATGAGTCACACAGATCTTCCTACATATCTATGTGGATATGCTCTAGACACGGCAGCTTTCATACTCAACCTAGTTCCATCAAAAGCCGTGATAAAGACACCATATAGGATATGGACTGGGAGAGATGCCCAGGTGTCTTTCATGAGGATTTGGGGTTGTGAGGCTTACGTACGACGTCAAGTCTCAGACAAATTAGGACCCAAATCCGACAAGTACTATTTCATTGGATATCCCAAGGATACTAAGGGATATTACTTCTACATTCCCAGTCAGCACAAGGTAGTTGTGGCAAAGACTGGGGTCTTTCTAGAAAGGGACTTTGTTTCTAGAAAGACTAGTGGGAGCACGTTCGATCTTGAAGAAGTTCAAGATGCGAACAATAGCATTGATGCCTCGATGGAAATTGAACTGGAACCACAAAGTGTTGTGGATGATGTTGTTCCACAAGGAGTTGAGGAACAACAACCGGTTCAAGTAGACATACCTCTTCGCAGGTCTGATAGGGTACGTCGTCAGCCTGATAGATACTCATTTCTCTTGTCTGACCATGATGACGTTATGCTCATAGAGGATGTGCCTACCACCTATCAGGAAGCTGTGATGAGACCAGATTCCGAGAAATGGCTAGAGGCCATGAGATCCGAGATGGAATCCATGTACACCAACCAAGTATGGACTTTGGTTGATCCACCTAAAGGGATAAAACCCATTGGGTGTAAGTGGGTCTTTAAGAGAAAGACTGACATGGATGGACTTATCTATAAGGGTCGCTTGGTAGCTAAAGGTTTCAAACAGATTCATGGTATTGACTATGATGAAACCTTTTCTCCAGTAGCGATGTTTAACTCCATTCGGATCATGCTTGCTATTGCAGCCTACCATGACTATGAGATATGGCAGATGGATGTCAAAACCGCGTTTCTGAATGGAAACCTGCTCGAGGATGTGTACATGACACAACCTGAGGGTTTTGTAGATCCACAGCATACTAGCAGAGTATGCAAGCTGCATAGGTCCATTTATGGACTAAAGTAAGCTTCTCGGAGCTGGAATCTTCGATTCGATGATGCAATCAAACAGTTTGGTTTCATCAAGAACGAAGATGAGCCTTGTGTCTACAAGAAGGTTGCAGGGGATATAGTTGTCTTCCTCATATTGTATGTGGATGACATACTACTCATTGGGAAGGACATCCCTATGCTTCAGTCTGTCAAGACCTGGCTAGGGAGTTGCTTCTCAATGAAGGACTTAGGTGAGGCATCCCACATTCTAGGGATACAGATCTTAGAGATAGATCTAAGAGATTGCTTGGCCTAAGTCAGAGTACATACATTGACAAGGTACTCCTTCGGTTTGCCATGCAAAACTCCAAGAAGGGATTTCTGCCGATGTCACATGGCGTGAGTCTTTCGAAGACTCAAGGTCCCTCTTCTAGAGAGGAGAGAGACCGCATGGATCAGATCCCTTATGCCTCAGCCATAGGATTGATCATGTACGCCATGCTATGTACTCTACCTGATGTCTCGTATGCTTTGAGCATGACGAGTAGATACCAGTCAGATCCAGGTGAAAGTCACTGGATAGCGGTCAAGAATATTCTTAAGTACTTAAGAAGGACTAAAGAATATTTCTTGATATATTGAGGCAATGATGAGCTAGTAGTAAAGGGTTACAGTGATGCTAGCTTCCAGACCGACTAGGATGACTATAGATCGCAGTCGGGGTTCGTATTTTGCATTAATGGTGGTGCTGTCAGCTGGAAGAGTTCGAAGCAGGATACAGTAGCTGATTCTACAACAGAAGCCGAGTATATTACTGCATCAGAGGCAGCAAAGGAGGCAGTTTGGATCCGCAAGTTCATCACTGAACTTGGGGTGGTTCCTAGCATCGCTGACCCAGTTGAGCTCTATTGTGACAACAATGGAGCTATAGCACAGGCGAAGGAACCTCGCTCACACCAGCACATACTATGGCGCTTCCATCTCATTCGAGAGATTATCGATAGAGGAGATGTGAAGATTTGCATAGTACCTATAGAGGCTAACATCACAGATCCCTTGACCAAGGCTTTGGCACAGAGAAAGCATGATGGTCACACTAGGTCATTAGGCCTTAGAGCCTATACTGATTGGCACTAGTGCTAGTGGGAGATTGTTAGTTAGAGCCCTAGAGCCAATCATTTGATGATTGTATGGACTCATTGTATCATATTCTTGTATATTAATAAAGGCATTTGGATTTTGGTTATTATACTTACTTGTATTAGTGCCAAATAAACTAAGTATAATAATGTCCTTGAGTAGATGGTTCTCACCTATATCAATCGGTTAGTTGAACCGATAGTGAGATGATATAGGGAACACTACTCTAAATCTTTCCTAGTCGAGTATTAACATTCAGGGACAATGTTAATGCAATAAGACTAGCATGTAGGTCAACTCGATGACTTGATCTCACAAGTCATGGATATGGAGATATCAATTTGACACATGGGTATGCATTGGAGAATGTATACTGAATGACCCGCCATGAGAAAGTATCATGGATCGTTATATGAGTGTCATATACTTTCTTATGTGGCTATTAGTATGACTATTAGTCCTCAGACCTGAAGTCACCATGGATCCCTACATAAGGAGTTATGTATTTTAGTTTCGTCAAACGTCACCCGTAACTGGGTGGACTATAAAGGCGATTACTGGATATGTAACAAATTATGCGGAGGGATGTGAGTGATGTAGATGGGATCTATCCCTCCTATATGACAGGAGTGACATCGGTATTCTTGATAGAGTGAGACCACGAAGTGCATGGCCATGCCCAAATGAGTCAATATAGGATATTGAGCTCATTTGATTTAGTGTGTCTACTTGGAGTTCAAGATTTAGATTGATTAGAGGATGACATGGTCTATGCCTCATATTGATCAATCTAGATGTCTAGGATAGAAGGACACTTGTCATATATTGTGAGGAGTCACAATTAGTAGTCACAAGGTGATGTTGGATCTCGACATTTCTTGTAACTTGGGTAGTAATGATGTGTTTCTAGATACCGCTCATTATTTATGCTCCTAAATGGGTTTAGGGCATTACCAAAGTTACAAGAACCTCTAGGGTCACACACTTAGGACAATTAGATGGAGATTAGGTTCATATGATGAACCAAGAGGATGAGATTCATTTGATGAATCAAATTGGATTAAGAGTAATCCTAATTAGGCTAACTTGAGTTTGACTCAAGTTGATTCATGTGTTCAATGAGTCTAATTTAGATTTTGACTCATTGAATCAATTTAATTAAATGAATTAGATTCATTATATTAAGTTGGCTTGAATCAAATGGTTGGATTCGATCAACCATGGAAGAGATTTGGTCAAGTTTGACTTGACTTGAGAGGAAGATTAAAAGTCAAGTTTGACTTGACTTTATGCCACCTCATTGGTGAGTTGGCATTGATATGGACCAATGATGTTATTCCACATCATCATGGTTGCCACCTCATGGGAGTTACTAGTGAGTGCCACCTCATGGAGGTTACATTCCCTCTTTGATGACAACTTAATGCGTTAATGAGGGGGTTACATTTGGGAAATGTGGCCGGCCACAATTTGAAAGAAAAATGGTTTCATTTTCATTCAAGTTATTATTATTGCATCTTCTTCCTCTCAAGCTCTCCCTCTCCTCTTCTTGTCGTGGCTGATCAAGGGTGCTAGCACACCTTTGTTTAGTTTCTCTCCACCTAATTAGTTCGTGTGGATACTTCTAGAGGAGTGTCTATTTTGACACTCTCAAGATCCGGCACCGTTTGGACGAGCGGGAATTTTGCGAGGGCACGCTTCAAAGATAAAAGCTCTCAACACATAGATATAGGAGTAGATCTAAAGTTTTGAAACTCGTACTTGTATTTCATTCGGTTTTTCCTTGCACGGATCTATGACTTTGGGTGATTCGAGGTTTCCGTGACGCGAAAAGCGGTTTTTGCGGCCCGAAAAACACAACATCATGAGCATGTTTAGTTCAAGTTCTAGATTTCCTAGGCTTATAAACTTTTTGTGGCCGAAAGTTCATGGAGCATGAAATAAAGTTCTAACCAACCTACAAGCATGAGCATGTCATGTTAACTTCATATCTTGTCTTAAGGAAAATCATGGCATGCTTAGTTTAGGTTTAAAGATCTCCTAGGCCCTTAATCCTACCATGGCCGAATGTTCATTAGCATGAAATAAAGTTCAATCAACATACAAGCATGAGCATATCATATTAACTTCCTATATTATCTTAAGAAGAATCATGGCATGCTTAGATTAGGTTTAAGGTTCTCCTAGGCCCTTAATCTTATCATGGCCGAAAGTTGAAAAGGAGACATCCTAATTCCAAGCAACATACTAGTATGAGAAATGTTAACAACTCTCTTATCATAAGGTACATATCATAAAAACAAAGGGAGCATGTTTAGTTTGAGTCTTAAGCTTACCTAGTTCTTTTATTCATGCTTGGTCGAGAGTCTAGGATCATGAATCCAAGTTCTAACCAAACATTCCAGCATAGAAACATTAGATTAATCCCCTACCATAAGATACATATTACAAGAAACATATTGAGCATATCTAGTTAGGTCTTAAAATTTCCCTAGGTCTTCTTTTTGTCTTGGCCGAAAGTCCATGAAGAAATCCTAGGTTTTTTAAGCAACCTAACCTCATAGAAAAACACATGAACTATTGTACCACAGGTGAGGGGAAACTTACATATTTTCGCTTGTTTGTCCTTAATAAAATGATACCCTTGTGAGGAGGAAGAAGAAACCTCTCTTCCTAGTTTTCCCTTTTTTGTTTTCTTCTTCTTGTAAGAGGTAAACCTTGAGACTCCTTCTTGGAAATTTGTTTTCTTAGAGAGAAAAACCTTAACTTGACTTTTGAGAATGAGGGAGAGGGGCTCTAAGTTTCGGTGGAGAAGGAAAAAGGAGGAGGAAGAAGGAGGAAGAAGAAGAATTAGAAATTCTCTTTATCTTTTCTCCTCTAAATCCTATTTATTCATCATGGAATGAATCATGTCCTTATTCATTCCCCCTTGACTCCTCTATTTCTTCCCTCTTTAATTCCCACGAAAACTAGAAGAAAAGAGGGTGGGAAGGCAATTTGCCTTTTTCTTGCTCCCTCTCTTAACCAAGAGGAAGAGAAGGTAAGCAACTTGGTTTTCTCTTGCTCTTTTACTTAGTTATTTCTTCTCACCTTTAACTACAATTTCCATTCCTTTCTATCCATCTATTATTCATTATTCTAGTGGTTATCATACACTAATTTAACTCTATTACTTGTGGGAGGTTCAAGGTTCAAACCTTCGCTCTCTTTCTTTTTATCTCTATTATTTCTTTTGATTCCTTTTACCTTTATGCTCTAACGAAAAATAATACTCATATCTTATAATTTCGTGGGTGTTACAACTAATCAGCACCTTTGCAGTCTGCGGTCTATTAATTCCGCCTGCTACATTCAGAGCTATCTCTGGCCTCAACATCTTGAGAATTAGCCTTACCCTTTCTCGTTCTGTGCTGACCAGCTCGGGGCATAGGCGAGCCAGCCTATTGAATTTCTTCACAGCTTCGTTCACTGATAAACTTCCTTGTCGAAATTTGTGAACTCATCATAATGTTTGTTCGTGACTCGCATATAAAAGAACTCTTCGAAGAACTCAGTCTCGTAGTCTGACCAGGTCATTTGATTCACTATTCTTTTTTCCTTCACCCGTTCCCACCACATTCTTGCATCACTAGTGAGGCAGAAGGAAACGCACTTTATCTTTTCTACCTCCGGCCAGTCCAATAACTCCATTATGCTCTCCAGGGTTTTGAACCATGCCTGAGCATCCCATGGTTCGTTGGTGCCAGAGAAATTCTCTGGTTTCAGCTTCTGCCACTGGATAAGGTATGCTTCCTACCTCACTACCCTTGCAGGGGGTGCAGGTGGAACTGATGGAGCCTCGGCCGCAATTGGTACCACCACATTAGCTTCCAGTGGTACTACAGGAGAAGCTACCAGTGTAGGTGGCTATGACCTGCTGCTATTCTGCCAATTGTCTCTGTAACTTAGTTACTACTTCTAAAATGTTGGGCGGTGGTGCAGACTCATTTATCTTTGGTTGAGCTTCATTAACTCTCAGTTGTCTAGTCGGTCGTCCTGTGGCCATCTACATATTCATAACCCAACCAGTGAGACATATGTCAGCCTATCATCATTTTTACTTGCTATTATTTGCACTTTCATGTATAAGCATGCTCTCATTCTTACTTGCAATCATTAGCACTTATTAACTCTTTCATGTATAAACATGCTTAATCTTAATAACCGTTCTTACTAATCATAAAAGAAATAAAATGTATAAAAGTTGTGAGAAGGTGTAACACCCCTAGAAAGCCTAGATAAAGTAAGGGCAATGAGAGTACGAATGTAATGAAAAGAATGTGTAGATAGTCTACGTTGAATGTTATGATGGGAAGGATTTAGATGATTAAAAACTTTATGAAAGAAAATAAAGTTGAGAATATAAAGTTCTATACATGATTTATAATGCAAGGAATTAATGTAAACAAAAGAGATATGAGATATTATATATGCATGTATGAAATATTTATGCATAATGCATATACATGAATTATTTTGTACAAAAATATGTTAGGAGAAGGATTTGATCCTTGGTTCTCTTGTGGATGCATGCATGTGTTAACCAAGTGTGATAGGAGTGAATATTGTAAAAGGAGAGATGGGAATTATAATTAAAGGAAAGAAAGGAGAGAAATTAAGAGAAAGAAAAGAGAGAAACTCAAGAAGCATTTCTCTAGCATATTCTTTCTCATTAAGAGGAGAAGTAAATGAGGAGGATGAATCAAGTCAAGTTTTCCTCCCCTCACTTTAGTATAAATAGGCATGGAGGGGGGGGGGGCTTCATCCTCAACTCACTCTCCTCCTCTCCTCCATTTGTGCCGAGCACTCTCCCTCCCTCTTTCCTCTTGTTGCCGAGAGCAACAACTCTCCCCCTTCTTTCTTTCTTTTTGTTGCCGAGCAACACAAGAGGAAGAAGCCTCCTCTTCTTTCTTTCTTTTTGTTGCCGAGCAACACAAGAGGAAGAAGCCTCCTCTTCTTCCTCCTCCTCTTCACCAAAAGACCTAGCCACTTCTTCCTCCATTGGTGCCGAGCAAAGCAAGCAAGGAAGAAAGGTCCACAAGCAAGTTCTCAACTCTAGGAAACTTAAGCAAAGAAGGTAAGCTTCCCCTCACCTGCGGTACAAGGCTTTCATGTGATTTTTGGATTCTTTTTCTATGCCTTGAAAGAAAGTTTTTCCCCTATGTTTGTATACATATATGATGCATGATCAGAGGTGTATGTAACCCTAGAATTTCAGTCAAAAATATTGTAAATAGGTTAGGAAAATTATTGTCTAACCAAACTAGTGCAAGTTTCCCTCTATGAAATGCTAAGGACCTTCCTATGGTTTTCTTGCTTGGAACCAAAAGAACCCCACTCTCATGTTTCAGCCAAGAAAGAATTTAGGGTTAGGAGGACCTTGAATTTAAAATAACTATGCTTATATGACATGATATAAAGTTCTTAAGAGTTGTATACTTGTATGTTGAAAGAAACTCATGAACCTTACTCTTAATATTTCGGCCATGGTAAGGTGATAGTTTAGAGAAGCTTAAACAAAATTCTAATATGCTCAATGACCTCTGTGATATTATGTTATGAAAGATGATTAATGCTCTCATGTTTAATTGGAATGTAGAAAATTAGTTACATGATTTATGACATGTAAGATCCCAAGAGTCCTAGCTTGTTTATGATCCAACCTTGTGTATGATGTTCTTAGTAAATCTTGCTATGAAATTTACTTAGATTTCCCATGCTTTAGGCCACTTAAAGGAAGTTTATATTCTATGAATTTCGGCCAAGTAAGGACCTAGAGACCTTGGAAATGAAACCTAAGGGGTTGAAAGTACTTCTTATGAAAACTTGATAATGTGTGAATGTGATACATGTTTGTATGACCTAAATGAATCATTATGTGTTCGGCCATGAAGGGATAGATGCCCTAGAAACCCTAGAACAAAAAAAAATAAATATGTCTATGTCATGCTGTATGAAAATGATATGATAATAAGTTAGAATGCATGATTGCTTTAGTTACGAAATGATATGCATAATGAAGTTATATTATGAAATATGCCATGATGTGTTATAGCATAGAAAATGCTATACATAATGAAAAGAAATGAAGTTATGTTATGATATGTGATAGCATAGAAAATGCTATACATAATGAAAAGAAATGAAAAAGAATAAATGCATGAAAGATTGTTAAGAACATGATATGAAAGTTATGCATGATAAGTTATTTTTATGGTTTGTACCAAGGGTGGGCTCCGTAAACGCCCCGGGGTCGATGGAGTAAGACTCGGGCCTCGTCAGTAATGGGCCTTTGAGTGCCCTAGGTCGATGGAGTAAGACTCGGGCCTAGTATGTATGCATGGTAGGGCTCAAGACTTGCTTCCTTGGACCTACGCATTATGTATGTGGTACAAACCGGGATCCCAAATGATGATGATATTAATTTCAAGTACTATTAAGTATAAGTTTTCAAATTCACGATGCATTGCCTACATTCATATGTGCTTGAATTATATGATGATATGATATAATGTCATGTGATATTATGATATGAATATGATGCCTTTGTATGTCTCATGCTTGTGATTTATTTGTTTTATGATATGATATTCATGCTTCGATGAAATGATATGTGAATAAGAAATATGCATGATATGTTTGAATAGAATGATATGTTATGTTATGATTAGTTGAGACGATGATATGTTGATCCATTCTTGATATACGATGATTCTCGGTTTTAGTGAGTAGGAAAGGAACTTACTGAGCCATGAGTGCTCATAGCTTACTTTCCTTGTACCGCAGATAAAAGAGAAAGCTGGATGTACAACGGAGCAGCAGGAGGAGCAGATAGTGATGTGTGTGGTGGTGGCTCGGCAAGAACGATTCGGACAAATTAATATTTTTAGTTATAAGTTCAATATATGCACATTTGAACAAATCAGACTATGTGATATTATGCTTAATAAATTAAATTCTTTAAAGTTTTTATTCTTCCGCTGTTATAACTAAAGCATGTACGTAAGTAGTATAAGAACGTAGCGCCACCTTTGGTTGGGTAAGAAGGGTGGGCGTTACAGGTGGTATCAGAGCGAAGTTTTGCCAGCTCACTACACACACATCAAGCTCCTTCCTGTCGCTCCAAGTAAGTACAGTTGCTTAATTTATTTATATGCAAAAATTAATATGATACTCTAGGATACATGAATAATAGCCTAGGAAGGATACCTTAAGCTATACCCTAGAGAAGGGTGCATGATGACAAGTATGTGTTAAAAATAGTATGATACTCTAGGATGCATGAATGGTAGCCTAGGAAGGATACCTTAAGTTATACCCTAGAGAATGGTGCATGATGATAAGTAGGTGATATTCTAGGATGCATGAATGGTAGCCTAGATACAAGAACCTTAGGCTATAACATAAGAGGAATAATGAATCTTTAAAATCTTGTAGAAATGGACTATATCCCGTTCGAATACGATCCCGAGGATGTAGAATATTCTGGCGAATACCTCGAGTTCGCGGATGAACCCGATATGCTGGAATACTTCGACAACTATGTGAGCGACTCGGAATCTCCGGAACACGGCGAATTCGGAGAGGAAGATCTCGAGGAAATCGAGGAAGGGAATTCGGACGATAATGAAGATGAAGATTCATAAATTATAGAATATTATGAAGGAGAGAACGAGTTTCCTGAGATGGGCGAGGATGAATTTAACCTTGCTGAATACATGGAAATGGGTTTCAACCCAAACGATGTAATAGACTTCGAGTGGGGACTGAACAACCTCGAGGGGGAACTAAACGAAGACCCGATGGAACCGGACGAACATGTTGAAGAAGACGAGGGAATGGATGAAGAGACAATAATTGACCCGGAAGAGGCATCAGAGATTCAATCTCCGATAATGCCTGATCCACCCCAGAATGATCTGGGCAAGTCGATATAGGTTGGGTTGATGATGACTACTGCTCTCATGTCCTTTATGGCAGGAGTAGTCACAACCTACCTGGCCTTTTAAGAGAAGAAGTTATGAACAAAAAAATGTAATAAAAGCTTTTGATGAATAAAAAGAGTAGAAATGGTATCAATTTAAGCATGAATCAAGGTGGTCCCGCAAGGTTACACCAATTGCAGACTTCTATTGAGGGACCTTCAATAAGTCAAGGGAGATTAGAAGCTCCACCAACATCTAAGGAATCTGAGCAGAAATTGTCATTCTAAGTTCGGGGATGAACTTTCAATAAGTAGGGGAGATTGTAACACCCCTAGAAAGCCTAGATAAAGTAAGGGCAATGAGAGTACGAATGTAATGAAAAGAATGTGTAGATAGTCTACGTTGAATGTTATGATGGGAAGGATTTAGATGATTAAAAACTTTATGAAAGAAAATAAAGTTGAGAATATAAAGTTCTATACATGATTTATAATGCAAGGAATTAATGTAAACAAAAGAGATATGAGATATTATATATGCATGTATGAAATATTTATGCATAATGCATATACATGAATTATTTTGTACAAAAATATGTTAGGAGAAGGATTTGATCCTTGGTTCTCTTGTGGATGCATGCATGTGTTAACCAAGTGTGATAGGAGTGAATATTGTAAAAGGAGAGATGGGAATTATAATTAAAGGAAAGAAAGGAGAGAAATTAAGAGAAAGAAAAGAGAGAAACTCAAGAAGCATTTCTCTAGCATATTCTTTCTCATTAAGAGGAGAAGTAAATGAGGAGGATGAATCAAGTCAAGCTTAAAGGTGGAGGCATCTCAACTCACTCTCCTCCTCTCCTCCATTTGTGCCGAGCACTCTCCCTCCCTCTTTCCTCTTGTTGCCGAGAGCAACAACTTCTTTTTTTTTCTTCCTCTAGAACATGGAAGAAGTTAATGCCTTGAAAGAAAGTTTTCCCCTATGTTTGTATACATATATGATGCATGATCAGAGGTGTATGTAACCCTAGAATTTCAATCAAAAATATTGTAAATAGGTTAGGAAAATTATTGTCTAACCAAACTAGTGCAAGTTTCCCTCTATGAAATGCTAAGGACCTTCCTATGGTTTTCTTGCTTGGAAGTTGATTGGAACCAAAAGAACCCCACTCTCATGTTTCGGCCAAGAAAGAATTTAGGGTTAGGAGGACCTTGAATTTAAAATAACTATGCTTATATGACATGATATAAAGTTCTTAAGAGTTGTATACTTGTATGTTGAAAGTAACTCATGAACCTTACTCTTAATATTTCGGCCATGGTAAGGTGATAGTTTAGAGAAGCTTAAACAAAATTCTAATATGATCAATGACCTCTGTGATATTATGTTATGAAAGACGATTAATGCTCTCATGTTTAATTGGAATGTAGAAAATTAGTTTCATGATTTATGACATGTAAGATCCCAAGAGTCCTAGCTTGTTTATGATCCAACCTTGTGTATGATGTTCTTAGTAATTCTTGCTATGAAATTTACTTAGGTTTCCCATGCTTTAGGCCACTTAAAGGAAGTTTATATTCTATGAATTTTGGCCAAGTAAGGACCTAGAGGCCATGGAAATGAAACCTAAGGGGTTGAAAGTACTTCTTATGAAAACTTGATAATGTGTGAATGTGATACATGTTTGTATGACCTAAATGAATCATTATGTGTTCGGCCATGAAGGGATAGATGCCCTAGAAACCCTAGAACAAAAAAAAAATAAATATGTCTATGTCATGCTGTATGAAAATGATATGATAATAAGTTAGAATGCATGATTGCTTTAGTTACGAAATGATATGCATAATGAAGTTATATTATGAAATATGCCATGATGTGTTATAGCATAGAAAATGCTATACATAATGAAAAGAAATGAAGTTATGTTATGATATGTGATAGCATAGAAAATGCTATACATAATGAAAAGAAATGAAGTTATGTTATGATATGTGATAGCATAGAAAATGCTATACATAATGAAAAGAAATGAAAAAGAATAAATGCATGAAAGATTGTTAAGGACATGATATGATATTTATGCATGATAAGTTATTTTTATGGTTTGTACCAAGGGTGGGCTCCGTAAACGCCCCGGGGTCGATGGAGTAAGACTCGGGCCTCGTCAGTAATGGGCCTTTGAGTGCCCTAGGTCGATGGAGTAAGACTCGGGCCTAGTATGTATGCATGGTAGAGCTCAAGACTTGCTTCCTTGAACCTACGCATTATGTATGTGGTACAAACCGGGATCCCAAATAATGATGATATTAATTTCAAGTACTATTAAGTATAAGTTTTCAAATTCACGATGCATTACCTACATTCATATGTGCTTGAATTATATGATGATATGATATAATGTCATGTGATATTATGATATGAATATGATGCCCTTGTATGTCTCATGCTTGTGATTTATTTGTTTTATGATATGATATTCATGCTTCTATGAAATGATATGTGAATAAGAAATAAGCATGATATGTTTAAATAGAATGATATGTTATGTTATGATTAGTTGAGACGATGATATGTTGATCCATTCTTGATATACGATGATTCTCGGTTTTAGTGAGTAGGAAAGGAACTTACTGAGCCATGAGTGCTCATAGCTTACTTTCCTTGTACCGCAGATAAAAGAGAAAGCTGGATGTACAACGGAGCAGCAGGAGGAGCAGATAGTGATGTGTGTGGTGGTGGCTCGGCAAGAACGATTCGGACAAATTAATATTTTTAGTTATAAGTTCAATATATGCACAATTGAACAAATCAGACTATGTGATATTATGCTTAATAAATTAAATTCTTTAAAGTTTTTATTCTTCCGCTGTTATAACTAAAGCATGTACGTAAGTAGTATAAGAACGTAGCGCCACCTTTGGTTGGGTAAGAAGGGTGGGCGTTACAGAAGGTGCTTTCTTACTTGGAAGCTTTAGGATTAATGCTTGATGTGTGTGTTGCGGAAGGGTGGAACTTGCTCTGATACCAAATTGTAACACCCTCATTCTTAAATAGTACATACCTTACAGGGCAGACGTTACTTTTTCATTGTTTTTTTTTTCAATTTTATACTTACATTATATACTGCTTGGTTCAGAGACCTACCCTAAATTTGTTTTTGTTGGCGCGGTTAACACTAACGGTCTAACTCAAGTTTTGATGAATGACAAAAAAGATTAAGTTAGTGTCATTTGTGATCTAACACTCTGACCGAGTGTGTAGGAGAAGTCTAGCTATGTAACGCCCGCCCTTCCTGCTAACCCTAAGGGACGGGGCAACGATACTCTATGTACAAATTTTTTTTTTATTTAAAACAGCGGAAGACTTAAAATAATTCTCTTAGTTTAATAAAAACTTTTCTTTTGTTTTCCCTTTTATCAAATGCGAACTACACTATCATGGCCTCAATAACATGATATCAAAATTAATAGAAACATAACATCAAGTCACACATACGGTACTACAATTCATGATACCAAAGCATAGTTCTTTAAAAGTTTTTTGTTTTTAAAGCAGGTTTTTATTTGGTTGCCTAGCCACTGCCACACACATCTCCTTGCCTCTCCTGCTGCTCCTCTAGCTCATCCAGCTTTTTCCTTTATCTGTGGTACAAGGACAGTAAGCTGTGAGCACTCATGGCTCAGTAAGTTCCTTTACTACTCACTAAAACCGAAAATCATAGTATAATCAAAGAATGTCTCAACATGGCATCATTTCAACTAGTCATGACATAATGTAACATACTCTTTTAAGCATATCATGCAACATGAAGAAATCATAACTAGTCATGGCATATCATAGCGTAAAGCATAGCATGAAGCACAACATAATCGTATCTAATCATGGCATATCGTCATAAGGAGTCATGGCATATCCTACACATGGACATATCATGGAACATAACATAATCATATCTAACCATGGCATATCATAAATCATCATAAGGTATATGCAATATGATTTTGAAAAACATGTATCCGAAAAACATGTGTATGTCTCATGATCTTTAAAACCATTTCTTCTTACATATATACTTGAACATAATCTCAACTTAAAGGGGATCCCGGCTATGTACCACTTACATATTGCGCGCAACCTATGTAGGTCCAAGGTAGCAAGTCTTGAACCCTACAAGGCAACATACTAGGCCCGAGTCTTACTCCATCGACCTAGGGGCACTTAGGAGCCCATCCCTAACGAGGCCCGAGTCTTATTCCATCGACCCCGGGGCGCTTATGGAGCCCACCCTTGGTACAAGCCATATAAAGTAAAGTACATGTCATACTTATACATATCATACATCATAAAAGCATGCATCACTTAGGCACACATCCTATCATAAAAGTATGCATCACTTAGGCATACATCATGTCATAAAAGTATGCATCACTTAGGCATACATCATATCATAAAGGTATGCATCACTTAGGCATACATCATGTCATAAAGGTATGCATCACTTAGGCATACATCATACCATAAAAGTATGCATCACTTAGGCATACATCATATCATAACAATATGCATCACTTAGGCATAGATCATAAAAACATGCATATCTTAAGCATAAAGCATATCATCAAGCATGCATAATTTAACCACAGAGCATATCATGAAATCATGCATATTTTAAGCACTAAACATAGCATCAAAGCATGCATAATTTAACCACATATCATAACATAAGCATGCATATTTTCAGCTCATATCATATCATTAAAGCATGTAAAATTTACCCACATATCATAACATAAAGCATGCATATTTTGAACTCATAACATATCGTAGAAATTCTCATCTTGTATAGCTCACAAGCATACATGTCTAAGCATAAAAGTGTATCATGTGCTCATCCAATCATAAGGAACAATGTAACATGATTAATTTGGGTACTAAGCTTCCTAATCTTTTGGGTTCTTATCTTGGCCGAAACCCTCTTAGGTGCCAATTCAGGTTTTAAACAACATCCAAGCATGTAGAACCTAATTCATCCACATATCATTTTCATAGGAAGTATTATAAACAAGATTTACTTGGACTCTAAGTTCTCCAAGTCCTTAAACCTCATTTGGCCGAACCTTAACAAGTGTGAAACAAGGTTCTAAATGACATAAATCATGGAAACCTTAACCATATTTATAGCATTTGTTTCAAGGAATATGGTAAGCACAATTGAGTTAGTTCCTAAATCCTTTAAGCCCTTAAAATTATGTCATGGCCAAAACTTACAAGTACTCATTTAGGTTTTCAAGCAAGCATACAAGCATGTGAACTTACTCTAACATCATGTATAAATTTATAAATGGCATCATACAAGTGGTCATGGCCGAAACTTCCCTTAGCATCAATTTAGGTCACTAACAACATATAGCATGTGAATTTTTAGCTTTCTACGTTTTATATTCCATGGAGAGTGACATGAGCATGTTCAATGTAAGTTCTAGGGTTTCTAAGGCATGTATCCCTTCATGGCCAAGACTTTAAGGTGTCCATTTGAATCATAGTTAAACATATAAGCATGTGAACACAATCAACATGTTATCTCAATTTCATAAGAAGCATCTTTAACACATGAGGTCTAAATTTTAAGGTTTCTAGGTCTTTAAACCCTACATGGCCGAACCTCATCAAGCATGGAATTTGTTCAAATGGCATAAAAGCATAGAAAGTCATAACACATTTCATAACATGTATAAAAGTCAAGCACTATAAGCATACATTTAAATTGTGTCTTAGGTTTCCTAGGTTTTTCCTTTCTTTATCTTATAGCATATGTTTGGCCGAAACCTTCCAAGTCTTTAAACTAGGTTTTAGGTGGCCTGAAGTATGGAAAACCTAAACAAGTTTTATGGCAAAAACATCAAAGGAACTATACATATAAGTTTGGTTCACAAACAAGCTAGGACCCTTGTGGTCATAATTATCATATATCATGCAACCAATTTTCCTATACTCTAATTAAGCATGGGAGCATCAAACAACTTTCATATCTTATTGTCATGGAGGTTTTGAGCATGTTAAAAAAAATCTGTTTAAGCTATTCTAAACCATCCACCTTACCATGGCCGAAACATTAAAAGTGATGTTCATGAGTTTCTATCAACATACAAGCATGCAACTCTTTAAGAAACTCTATATTCTATCATATAAACATGGTGAGTTTAAATTCAAAGTCTTCCTAACCCTAAACCCTTCCTTGGCCGAAACTTGTGAGTGGGGTACTTTTGGTTCCAAGTAACCTTCAAGTATGAAAACAATAATGGATCCTTAACCATTTATTTAGAGGGTTTTGTGCAAGTTAGGTAAACAAATAAATTCCCTAGCCCTTATAAAATCTTTTTGGCCGAAACTCTAGGGTTAGGTATATCTCTAATCCAGCATCACATATATATAAAAATATGAGAGAAAACCTTCTTACAAAGCATAGAAAAATTATCATGAATCAAGGCTTATATTAAACATTCCTAGGATCAACAAGTCCTTTCTTTGGCCGAATTTTCACAACTTTGTTTCTAGGTTTTAAAATCCTCATAAAATCCAAAAACACATTAAAACCACTTGTACCACAGGTGAGGGGATACTTACTTCCTTTTCGCTTGTGGTTCTAAAGTGTGGTGATGGAAGAAAGGGTCTCTTCTTCTTGTTCTCCTCCTTTGATTTCCCTTGGTAGCCTTCCTTGTATCCTAGGAGGAACCTTGTTTTGGGGGCCGAAAATGGAGGAGAGGGGGCTGAGGCTCTCGGTGGTGGAGAGGAGAGAATGAGAGAAATGAGAGAAAAATAAAATCTTCTCTTTACATGCTCCCTTTTATGTTAAGGGGGAAGAGGTAGCAAAATTGGTTTTTGCTTTCCTTCTCCCTTAGCCCCCTTTTTATTTTATTTTATTTATTTATTTGTTCCCATTATTCATGATGAAACAAGGGGGAAAGAATCCCCTTAATTGTCCTCTTTAAGTCACGGCAAAAGGAGAGGAAGAGGGAGAGAAAAGAAGGAAGGCAAGTTGCCTTTCTCTTGCTCTTTTCTTGCTTTCTTTTGGCTAGCTTTTACTCTCATCCTTATCATGAGTTTCCCTCCTTTGCTATCAATATATCATTCCTATCCCAACTGGTTATTACCCATTAATCCTATCATTTACATCATGAGAGGTTCAAGGTTCAATCCTTGACCACTCCCTATTTTTATTTCTTTTTGGTTCAACATTCTACTAATATTTTTCTAAGGCAAATTCATCATTCTCATATTTATCTTAAAAGCTTAGTGGGTGTTACAAGCTAGGTCGATGGCCCGACCGGATAGCTGGCATGAAGTCCAAATGGGTCGATGGGTTGACCGGACGTTTGGCACGAAGTCAAGCTAGGTCGATGGGCTGACCGGATAGCTGGCACGAAGCCCAGACTGGTCGAAGGGCTGACCGGATGTCTGGCAGGTAAGTGGAGGTAAGTCACTGGAGGGGAGTGACTATGAGGACGCATTCCTGGGAAGGGAACTTAGGCACCGATCCGACTTAGAACCATTTCAAAATTCTAAGTCAAGATCTTGACTAGATTCTGGTCTCGGAGAGATGGACTCTAATTAATATTCTGTTTAATTATATTATATTCTAACTCTGTTTTGCAGGAGACTAACATTTTTGTGCAGGGTTAGAACCAACCGGGATTGGTCGACCGAACGTCTGGATTGTTGGAACCCCAAGGTTGTTTTGGTGTGATCAACAAGTTAAGTTAGGTCCTATGTATTTTTAACCTGGTGTCTAAGTGTGCAGGAGCTTAAGAGCACAGGTAGTCGAGTGGAAGATGCAGCTAGTGAGAATGATGGCACGCGGTGCGTCCGAGGGACGAGGCGCTGCAGAAGAGTACACTGACGGATGAGAATGAAGCATGTGGTGGTTCCGAGGGACGAGAAGCCGGAGTGGAAGACTGCTCGAGGAGCAAGAGACGCAGCTAGCGAGAAGGTCGGCACGGGGTGCGACCGAGGGACGAAGATTGCGGATGAGTATGCTGGCGGACGAGAAGGAAGCACACGGCGATTCCGAGGGACAAGAAGCCGGAGCGGAAGCCTGCTCGAGAAGACAGGAAGTTGAGTTCGGGTGAGCCTTATTCTGGATGACAAAGATCACCCAAGCGAGCAGAACACTCGGTCTGAGGCGAACGGAGCCGGAGCAAAAGACCCGGGCTGGAAAAACTGGGGCGCCCGGAGCTGTCCGGGGTACCCCGAGTAATCCGGGGCACCCGGAACCCTTCCGAGCGCCCGGAGTTTGACTTTTTCATAGGATTGAGTTTTGACTCGATCTGAACGTTGGGGAGATAAAGTTTATCCCCCCTAGGGCGCCCTGACCAAGGCTATAAATATAGCCTTGGTCCAGAAGGTTTTCATCAATCAGAACTCAAGCAATTCTTTCAACACTTGTACGCTTTCTTTGTAGTTTTGCTTTTGTTGTGCGCTTCATTGCGGTAAAAGGCTTCTCTGCTTGCAGGAGATACTAGTGCTACGCTTTCCTTGGATTAACAACCTCCCCGGTTGTAACCAAGTAAATCTCGGTGTGCCTTTTACTTTTCTGATTTATTTTCTTTTAGCTAATTTATGCAAGTGTTAGTTTAAGAGTTCGAGAAGTGTTTGCATTTTTATTTTCATGCTATTCAGCCCCCCTTCTAGCCGGCCGCCGCGATCCAACAAGTGGTATCAAAGCCAAGGCGCTTCAGGAGGACTAACCGCCAATCGAAGCAAAGATATTGGTCAGACCAAGCATCTTCCCGCCGAAATTCATAGGGGATTTCGCTACTTGGAAAAAGCAAATGCCGGTATTCTTTACAACTGATTTGGAATTAATTTTAATAATGGAATTTGGCTTTGTAGCGCCAGAGGGAAAAAAATATCAATGGACGAAAAAGGAGCAGGCTGACTACGTGGCGAACGGTAAAGCAGAGTACCATCTGTTAAGCGTTCTTCCGCCACAAGAAGTCAACCGGATTGGGAACTACGACTCGGCAATGGAACTTTGGGAGAAGTTCCTTGAGCTGCACAAAGGAACGTCCGAAGCCAAGCTCGCTAGACGGAATCTACTTCGCAATCAGCTCACCAGCCTATGACTTGGGGAAGACGAGACAGTTGCGCACCTGCACTTGAGAATCAAAGAAATCATCACCGGACTGTCAAATCTCAGAGAAAAGATAAGTAACCGAGATTCGCTAAGGTACGCTTTAAATTATTTTCCAAGAAATTCAAAATGGGCATCACTAGTAGATGCCTTTTACATTTTGAAAGATTTAGAAAAAATTACACTAGAAGAATTTTTCTCGACATTTAAAGTGCACGAACAAGATGTGCAGGTACGAAGGAGCCCAAGAACAACGTCGCCCTCAAAGCATCAAGAGACAAACTTGTGTCGGAATCTTCTCTCGACGACGAGGAAATGGTAATGATGGTAAGACGGTTTAAAAAGCTTTGTAAATCTAGAACTACTAACCATCCGTAGGGAAGAAAGAAAAGGACCATCCGCTGCTACCACTGCAATGAAGAAAGGCATGTCAAGGACAATTGCCCCAAGCTGAGGAACAAGGACAAGGACAAGGATAAAGGTAAAAAACCTGTCAAAAGCGCAAGGTCCTAAAGGCTACGTGGGACGATACGTCATCCGAATCGGAAGTTGAGGCATTCTCCGGACTCGCATTAATGGCGAGTCATCAAGACGACGACTGCGATTCAAACTCTTCCGAGATGAGCATCGAGAGTATCGATGAAGAGAGAGCTACGTCGGAAGAAAGCAGTAGTTCAGGGGGAGACACGGACAACGAGATCGACAAGGTAAGTGAGGTACGATCTCTTCCTCCCGATAAACTTTTTAAGTTTATTAAGTTGCTAACTAAAGACTACTGCAAGTTAGAAAGAGAAATTAAGAATTTAAAAATAATATTAGCTAAATCCCGCTCTTTAGAAGAATTAGATAAAGTTAAATTAGAAAATGAGAAATTGAAATCATAAAATAAAAATCTGAAAATTCAAGTAGATAACTTGAAAAATCATGCATGCTTATCTAATACAAATTTTAGAAAGTTTAATAATTTAAATTGGTATTATAGATATCATCAGGGACAAATTAGGAATATTTCAAGAAAATATGTCCCTAAGAAATTTTTGGTTAACCCAGTAGGTTAGAATCTATATTGTGTTCCTAAATCTTGCTTAGCCTAAATTTTAATCGAAATTAGCGCTTTCAGCAAGAAAATTAAACAGTAAATTTCTTTATGAGGTTTTGTCTAAAAAAGTGGTTGTTGCTCTAATAACCAAGAAGGCCTAGTTCCTCACCAAGACCTGGAAGCCAAAATACTAAAATTAAATGTTTAATTAACTTTATGGTAAAGCATTAAAATTAAAATATAATAATGCTTTAAAAAAACTTTTAAATATTTTTTTTTCAAAATTTTTTTACCTAGGATTTTTTTAACTAAAATTGTCTAAGTTAAAAGGTCATCTGAAATTAGAAATTTATGCTTAGATTTTTTTTTTTTTTGCAAATTTTTTAAAGTCAGAATTTTTTTTACTTAAAAGTTTTTTTTTGGAACATTTTTTTAAGTTACAAAATTCGTCTGAAAGTTATAAATTGTTTCGTAAATTTTTTTTAGATTTTTTTTTTGAAAAATTATCTAACTTAAAGTTTGTTTCAACTTAAATTTTTTTTTTAATAAAGTTAGAATTTTTTTTTAATCCTTAGATTTTTTCGGAACCCCATTTTTTTGTGATCAAAGGGAGAGAAGGAAAAGTATAAGTCTAGGGGGAGGTAAATAATTTTCTATCTTTTCTTGCACTTAATTGCAAATTTAGTTAGTTTATTTTCATGTCTATTTTACCCTAACTTAACTTGGGTTACTCACATCAAAAAGGGGGAGATTGTTGGAACCCCACGTTGCTCTCCTTTAGTTAGAGATTCTAGACGTTGTCGGGTGCCTAGAGGTGATCTCCTATTAGAGGAGAGAGTTGAAGCACACCAAGTGTTCGGTAAAATGTTAGTGTAGCTAAATACCACCTATGTAGCTCAATTAAAGGCATTAGAGGCATTTAAACCAGCAATTAAGTTTAGTTCAGTTTTATGGGACTACGGTCATGGGTGGGCCCACATGCTACTCTAGGTTCAGATAACCTCGCTCTTCGGATAACCTAGAAAGAAGTTATCGATTAGCTATGGATATCGGCTCGAGTGGATTAGATATCCATTGGGTTGGACTCCCACAATCGTCCCTAGGTTCAGACAACCTGGGACTTGCAACCCGGGTCTAGTAGGGATGCGCCAACAGCAGTATGTTTAGTATTTTCACTTATTACGTATTAAATTTCAAAACTCAAAATCAGTTATGCTAGTTGAGTTTGTTTCGAGTTACTGATTCTGTTCCATTAGTTTAGCCTATATTGATTCAATGTTCTTTGGGTTGCTTTGCCATGATTCAGTGCTTATGCCATGCTTATATGTTATGCCTTATGATTTCAGTATACCATGTCTTAGTAAGTTCAGTGCATATTTTCAAATAGCATGATTTAAAAGCATCTGCATCGAATGCATGATTTTGATGGACTAGCGGAGGTGGAGGTCAATGCATTGATAAGGATGTGTGGATGGAACACGGAAGAAGATCTTAGGGAACCTTAGCAAGCTTTATTTCAAACATTAGAACTTTTCGGTGTTTTTATCATCTTGCACTTTAGTATGTTAATTACTATGAATTAGTTAACCATGCACTTTATTATGCTTAGAACACCTCTTTTATGTTGTTAGAATGTTAGTTGTTGTCATTAGAGTGTTTCTAGTCATTTTGAATACATGTGGTTGAGGCGAACTCTGAAATCGGACATTTGGCACAAAATCAGAATCGAATCGATGATCGATTCGAGGTCAATCGATCGGTGATCGATGGGCAATCGCTCCATGGGATGAGTTTTGATCGATCAGCCGGTCGATCCCATTCAATCGAGCGAACCGGGATCGATCCTGGATCGATTGATCAACTGGATCGATCGGTCGATCGATCAAATTATCCGACCTGGATGCATCTTTGGATCGATCCATCGGATCGATCAACTTATCCACTTACAGTCAACATGGATCGATCCGATCTATTCAATCGAGGATCGATGGATCTAATGTCTGACATGGAAGTGTCTAAGTCCGTTCCTTGGCCATGGGGAGGGTAAGACGTTAGTTACCTTCCTTAGCATGTATAGAACCAAGAAAATGTTTTAGTGAAATTTTAATTAGTACGACTTCGCATCTAGACTTACTAAATGGTGGGGAATAGTTTAGCATAGTTTGACGATCAAAACCTTTGGTCGTTTAAAGCGGTGTTCCATACTTCCTACACACACATCATAAGATTGTACCTTCAAAGTAAGAACACCTCTACTTTATTTATGCTTCTTGTTTTCATTTATATACCTACAGCTTGTTAGCATGTGATAGTTTAACCATGATATCGTAGTTAGATAACCGTGATAGTGTTAGTTATACATGTTCTCTATGTCTTTAGAAATGGCACGAGGACGCCCAGCTAGAAGGGCACTAGCTACTGAGCCCCAACCAGACAGCTTTTTCCTTTATCTGTGGTACAAGGAAAGTAAGCTATGAGCACTCATGGCTCAGTAAGTTCCTTTCCTACTCACTAAAACCAACAATCAGCACATAATCAAGAATGCATCGACAAGTCATAATCTCAACTAATCATGGCATAACATAGCATTCTATTCAAGAATATCATGCATCATAATATAATCACAACTAGTCATAGCATATCAAGCATCACCATGGCCGAAACATATACAAACAAGGATTATGGTATATCAAAGCATGGCCGAAACATGTATATCAAAGCATCATTCCATGGCCGAAACATGTACATCAAGGCATCATCATATCTATGGCCGAAATCTATATATCAAGCATCAACAATTCCATGGCCGAACATGTCTATAAGGCTTAGCATGAACATAACATAATCATACCTTATCATGGCATATCATAATCAAGATCATAACATGAAAGAAGCAAGCCTCCTCGAGTCCAAGGGCCAAGGGAACTCTCACACTCAAAAACAGCAATTAAAGGAACCCACAGAGATACGTGAAAATGACTCAAAAGGAGGACCATCTAGCAAGCGTCCCAGTTAGTGTGCCACTTGTGGGAAATTCCACCTTGGAGTGAGGATGCTTTGAATGTGGACAAGAAGGCACATGGCCAAGCATTGCCGAACAAGACTAGGCCCATAGATCCAATATGGGCACTTATCGGAGCACACCGCCTAGAAGGTCCACTTATCCCGGGGCGATTAGAAGCCCCTCCTATGGCGAAGCGAGGATCTACTCACTCACCGGGGAGGGCGTGTAAAGCAAAGTACATGTCATACATATCATTTTTCATAAAAGCATGCATCACTTAGGCAACCCATTCATAGCCAGGTGTTCTCCGAGAAATTAGAAATACCCCCAGAGGTATACCTTCAGGAGAGGTCATGGCATCCACGCACTGGCTCGTTATGCATACATCATATCATAAAGGTATGCATCCTTGGGATGGACTTTTGATCAAATCGGTGCTTCCATAGAGGTATGCATCATTAGGCAGTACATCAAAGAGAAAATTTCTCTCATACGAGAGGTTGATGGATTCGGGATGTGCGGGTACCTAGCACATGTAGTCAATACCACCATGGCGAGGACCAACATCTAGAGGTCAGTTATATGTGCCTATCTTAAGAGTTACCGGGCCTAGCACCATCAGAGATTGAATTTGAGATAGAGCTCTTTCACCAATCCTATATCCAAAAGCATGGCTAAGCAGAATCAAGGAACTTCAGCATACAGAGCTACTTGACATATGGCTCTAGTCACTCACCATGAGGAGCTATTCGTGAAGAAGAAGGATGGAAGCATGCGACTATGATAGACTACGAGCCTTGAATCAGGTCACGATCAAAAACAGGTATGCTCGACCAATTAAAGGGAGCAGCGGTGTTCTCAAAAATTGACCTCAGATCAGGATACCACCAAGTCGAGTCAAGGAGGGTGATATATCGAAGACAGATTCAGGACCAGATACGGACATTACGAGTTCGTGACAAATGCTCCAGCTACATTCATGGATCTCATGAGCAGGTATTCAGGGAGTATTTAGATAAGTTTGTTATTGTGTTTATCGATGACATTCTTATCTACTCGAAACTCAGGAAGAACACTCGAAGCACACAAACTAGTATTGCACCCTTCAGAACACTTTCATACGCCAAGTTCACGAAATGTGAGTTTGGCTAAGTGTCCTTCTGGTCACGTAATCTCAAAGGATGGTATTATGGTAGATCCCAAGATAGAATAAAAGCATGGAGGAGACCTAGGAACCGAGATCGGGGAGCTTTACGGGATTAGCAAGGATATTACAGAAAGTTTATAGAGGACTTCTCCAGGATAGCCTCCCACTGACAGCTCTCACCGGGAAGAACAAGAAATAGGACTGTGAGAACAGCTTCAGTGAACTCAAGAGGAGATTGACTAGTGCACCTATTCTGAGACAACTTTGATATATATAGTGACGCCTCTAAATTGGGATTAGGGGCGGTCTGATGCAAGATGGCGGTAATCGCCTATGCCTCGAGACAACTCCAGGATTATGAGAAGAACTACCCTACTCATGATCTTGAGCTTGCAGAGTGTTCGCTCTCAAAATTTGGAGACATTATTTGTATGGAGCTCAGTCAGAGTGTATACAGATCATCAGAGTCTGAAGTACTTCTTCACCGAAGGATCTGAATATGCGACAGCGCAGGTGGCTAGAGCTAGTCAAAGATTATGACATAGACATCCTCTACCACCCAGGGAAAGCCAATAGGGTAGCAGATGCACTTAGTAGGAAATCCAGCGCTACCTTATTATCTCTAGCAACCATGTCACCACCCCTACAGAAGGAGATCGCGGATTTTGGTCTCGAACTCATCGTCGGACAGCTCTCTACTATGACCTTAGAGTCCACCTTGCTTGGTGATATTCGGTCAGCTCACCTGAAATTGAGAAAATCAAGCAAGGGCTATGAATCAGTAGAGAATTGAGTGTCCGATGGCGGGGTGTTGTATTTTGTGATAGACTCGTGTCCCGGATCGGGAGGAGCTACGGAGGCAGATTTTAGATGAGGCTCACAGACTCCTTATGCGATGCATCCGGGCTCCACCAAAATGTATCAAGACCTGAATAAACGTTTTTGGTGGCCCGGGATGAAGCGAGACATCGCCAGATATGTTGGCTCACCTGCCGAGGGTCAAGGCGGAACATCACGACCAGGAGGAGTTCCATCTGATTCCAGAATGGAAGTGGGAGGATATCTCGATGGACTTTATAGTGGGGCTACCGAATCACAAATGGTTTTGATGCCATCTGGGTAATAGTCGACAGGTTGACTAAATCAGCCCACTTTTTAGCTATCAAGATATCCTACTCCATGGAGAAGCTAGCTCAGTTGTATCTTCAGGAGATCGTCAGACTACATGGAGTCCCACGAACCATCATTTCAGACAGAGACAG
Organism: Zingiber officinale; assembly: GCF_018446385.1. Classification (NCBI taxonomy): domain Eukaryota; kingdom Viridiplantae; phylum Streptophyta; class Magnoliopsida; order Zingiberales; family Zingiberaceae; genus Zingiber; species Zingiber officinale. Next base: position 53,703,402 of record NC_055987.1, on the reverse strand, counting down.
CAGATTCACATCACACTTCTGGGAGTGTGTACAGTCAGCATTGGGCACCAAATTGAAATTCAGCACAGCCTTCCATCCTCAGACAGATGGTCAGACGGAGCGAGTAAATCAGGTACTCGAAGATATGCTCCGAGCGTGTGCCCTAGACTTCAAGGGAAGTTGGTGCAAATATCTGAGCTTAGCAGAATTTGCATACAACAACAGTTATCAGGCCACTATCGGCATGGCACCGTATGAGGCACTCTATGGGCGGAGGTGCAGATCACCAATCTGTTGGTATGAGAGTGGTGAACAGAAGGAGCTAGAGCTTCAGACAGATCTAGTGGCAGATACCACAGCAGATTCGCCAGAGGATAGAGACAGCACAGAGCCGCCAGAAAAGCTATGCTGATACACGACGCAGACCCCTAGAGTTTTCAGTTGGGGATACAGTTTTCCTCAGAGTAGCTCCCATGAAGGGAGTCATGCGTTTTGGGAAGAAGGGCAAGCTAGCTCCCAGATATGTGGGACCATACCCTATCACGAAGAGAGTGGGCAAGGTAGCATATGAGCTAGAGCTACCTCAGGAGATGTCAGCTGTCCACAACGTATTTCATGTCTCCATGCTGAAGAAGCATATCCCAGACGCCACCCAGGTGATTGAGCCCCAGTTGGTACAGGTCCGTGATGATCTCAGCTATGACAGTCGGCCTATTCAGATAATAGACCGAGCAGTAAAGAAATTACGGAACAAGGAAGTACCATTAGTCAAAGTCAGCTGGCAAAATCACACAACAGCAGAGGCGACTTGGGAGACAGAGGCCAGCATGAGACAGAAATACCCAGAATTGTTTTAAGTTCGGGGACGAACTTTTTATAAGGTATGGGGGATTGTAAAGCCCGAAAATTCTCAAAACTATTTTAGAAATACAGTATGATTTTTCTGGAATTTTTGGATATTTTTCCGGAATTTTCCGAGTAGCGGAAGTAGCAAAAATAATTAGAACCGTAAAATAGCTTAGGCGGGAATCGAACCCGAGACCTATGGTTTACGGATAAGTTTAGTAACCGGTGAACCCAGCAGGGCCGTGCTGAAAGAAAGGAGAACCAAATATATTTATGTTAGAGTTGGGTTCATTAAACCACTTAATATAAATAATAAACTTAAGTTGAAGTTGGGTTATTTTTATTTTGGTTCGGCACCTTCCCCTCTCAAACCCTCACGCCGGCGCCCCTCTTCTTCTCCTCTTCCTCACGCACGGCACACCAAGCCTAAGGTCCATCGGTTCACCTCCAACACGAAAGAGGTTCTTCTCCGCGAGAGGAACGCGAAGACGTGATCGGATCGTCGAGAGGATCACCTCCACCGGAACTCTAGCGGATAGAATCGTAAGAAATTACGATCAAGAGGTAAGAAACCCCTCACCTGCAGTATAATAGCTCCGGTTGGTTTCCTATGCATTAGTTTTAGCTATATGCAGGTTTTTCCGGCACATAGGGTATGTTAAACCCTCCTCGAGGATTTAGGGATTTAGTTGAACACCTCTGGACGGGCCGGACACGTCGTTCTCCTTTAGTTGGAGATTCTAGACATTGTCGGGTGCCTAGAGGTGATCTCCCTATTAGAGGAGAGAGTTGAAGCACACCAAGTGTTCGGTAAAATGTTAGTGTAGCTAAATACCACCTCAGTTATGTTTAATAGCTCAATTAAAGGCATTAGAGGCATTCAAACCAGCACATTAGTTTAGTTCAGTTTTATGGGACTACGGTCCAATGGGTGGGCTCCCACAGTCACCTCTAGGTTCAGATAACCTCGCTCTAGGTTCAGATAACCTAGAAACAGCATGTTATATCAGTTAGCTATGGATATCAGTATTTTATTTTCAGTGGCACTGTACTGGATTAGATATCCATTGGGTTGGACTCCCACAGTCGTCCCTAGGTTCAGATAGCCTAGACAACCCTGCTAAATTCGGGACTTGCAACCCCGGGTCTAGTAGGGATGCGCGCACAGCAAGTACATTTGCCGGGCCCAACAGCATGTTTAGTATTTTCACTTATTACGTATTAAATTTCAAAACTCAAAATCAGTTATGCTAGTTGAGTTTGTTTCCAGTTACAGATTCAGTTTCAGTTAGTTTAGCCTATATTCAGTTCAGTGTTCTTTGGGTTGCTTTGCCATGATTCAGTGCTTATGCCATGCTTATATGTTATGCCTTATGATTTCAGTATACCATGTCTTAGTAAGTTCAGTGCATATTTTCAAATAGCATGATTTAAAAGCATACTGCATCGAATGCATGATTTTGTGAGGTAGATGGTTTCTTACTAAGCTTTAAGCTTACAGATCCTATTTTTCCTTATACTGCAGATAAAGGTAAAGGAAAGATGGACTAGCGGAGGCTGGAGGTCAATGCATTGATAAGGATGTGTGTGGATGGAACCTGGAAGAAGATCTTAGGGAACCTTAGCAAGCTTTATTTCAAACATTAGAACTTTTCAGTGTTTCTTTTTATCATCTTGCACTTTAGTATGTTATTAATTACGAATTAGTTAACCATGCACTTTATTATGCTTAGAACACCTCTTTTATGTTGTTAGAATGTTAGTTGTTGTCATTAGAGTGTTTCTTAGTCATTTTGGTACCTGTAATGTGGTTGAGGCACGAAACAGTGCTGAAATCAGACATTTGGCACAAAATCAGTAACTCGAATCGATCAGCTGATCGATTCGAGGGTTTCCAATCGATCAGCTGATCGATTGGGCAATCTGCTCCGCGAACAGTAGGCCTTTGGATCGATCAGCCGATCGATCCAGCCATTTCAATCGCGAACAGAGAGCCCTGGGATCGATCACTGGATCGATTGATCAACCTGGATCGATCAGCCGATCGATCCAAATTATCGTCCCGGCCACAGTAGCATGCTGGATCGATCACTGGATCGATCCAACTTATGTCCCGCATACAGTTGCCGGCTGGATCGATCACTGGATCGATCCGACTATTCCAATCGATCCGTGGATCGATTGGGAGGTCTGGTATCAGCATGGAAGTGTCTAAGTCCAGTTCCTTGGCCATGGGGAGGGTAAGACATGTTATGAGTAGTTAGTTACCTTCCTTAGCATGTATAGAACCAAGAAATGTCAGTGTTTTAGTGAAATTTTAATTAGTACAGCTTCCGCATCTAGACTTACTAAATGGTCAGGGAATAGTTTAGCACAGCATAGTGTGACGATCAGCCTTACAGCCTAGTGGTAGAAGGCGGGTCGTTACAGCCTAGTTCCTCACCAAGACCTGGAAGCCAAAATACTAAAATTAAATGTTTAATTAACTTTATGGTAAAACATTAAAATTAAAATATAATAATGCTTTAAAAAGACTTTTAAATATTTTTTTTTCAAAATTTTTTTACCTAGGATTTTTTTAACTAAAATTGTCTAAGTTAAAAGGTCATCTGAAATTAGAAATTTATGCGTAGATTTTTTTTTTTTTTTGCAAATTTTTTAAAGTCAGAATTTTTTTTACTTAAAAGTTTTTTTTGGAACATTTTTTTAAGTTACAAAATTCGTCTGAAAGTTATAAATTGTTTCGTAAATTTTTTTTAGATTTTTTTTTTGAAAAATTATCTAACTTAAAGTTTGTTTCAACTTAAATTTTTTTTTTAATAAAGTTAGAATTTTTTTTTAATCCTTAGATTTTTTCGGAACCCCATTTTTTTGTGATCAAAGGGAGAGAAGGAAAAGTATAAGTCTAGGGGGAGGTAAATAATTTTCTATCTTTTCTTGCACTTAATTGCAAATTTAGTTAGTTTATTTTCATGTCTATTTTACTCTAGCTTAACTTGGGTTACTCACATCAAAAAGGGGGAGATTGTTGGAACCCCAAGGTTATTTTGGTGTGATCAACAAGTTAAGTTAGGTCCTGTGTGTTTTTAACCTGGTGTCTAAGTGTACAGGAGCTTAGAAGCACCGGTAGTCGAGCAGAAGACACAGCTAGTGAGAAGGATGGCACGCGGTACGTCCAAAGGATGAGGCACTGCGGAAGAGTACATCGGCGGACGAGAAGGAAGAGTGCGGCTATTCCGAGGGACGAGAATCCGGAGCGAAAGACTGCTCGAGGAGCAAGAGATGCAGCTAGCGAGAAGGCCGACATGGGGTGCGACCGAGGGACGAAGACTGCGGATGAGTACGCTAGCGGACGAGAAGGAAGTACGCGGCGATTTCGAGGGACGAGAAGCCGGAGTGGAAGCCTACTCGAGAAGACCAGAAGTTGGGTTCGGGTGAGCCCTATTCCGGATGACAGAGATCACCCAACCGAGCGGAAGACTCGGTCTGAGGCGAACGGAGCTGGAGCAGAAGACTCGGGCTGGAAAAAGTCAACGGGGTTGACTTTTCCAACCGTGGCGTCCGGACCCCTCCGGGGCGCCCGGAACCCTTCCGGGCGCCCGGAGTTGACTTTTTCACAGGATCTAGTTTTGACTTGATCTGAACGTTGGGGCGATACTGTTTACCCCCCCCCCCAAGGTGCCAGGAACCCTCAGGGCACCCTGACCAAGGCTATAAATATAGTTTTGGTACAAAAGCTTTTCATCAATCATAACTCAAGCAATTCTTTCAACACTTGTACGCTTTCTCTGTAGTTTAGCTTTTGTTGTGCGCTTCATTGCTGTAAAAGGCTTCTCCACCTGAAGGAGATACTAGTGCTACACTTTTCTTGGATTAACAACCTCCTCGGTTGTAACCAAGTAAATCTCGGTGTGCCTTTTACTTTTCTGATATATTTTCTTTTAGCTAATTTATTCAAGTGTTAGTTTAAGAGTTCAAGAAGGGTTTACATTTTATTTTTAGGCTATTCAATCCCCCTTCTAGCCGGCCACCGCGATCCAACATGGATCGGTCAACCGAACCTCTAAACAGCAGCAGATCAAAACTCCAGCAGATGGAATGGGTTCGACCAGGGGATCGGTCGACCGAACCACTCGATCAATCGACCGAACCAAGGGATGAGTGTTGACTGGATCAGGCCAAGTGGACTGGGGTAGAGTGGCTGATCGGTCGCAGAACTGGGTGATCGGTCGACCGAACCGGGGATAGAAGTTAACCAAATCGAAGTGGAGCGAGCAGATCGGATGAGGTGGAGGTCATCTGATTGGTCGACCGAATCAGGGATCGGTCAACTGATCCACTTCAGGTCAACACAGATCCCGATCTTCGAGGATCTGGATCAGTCTTGCAGTGTAACGCCCGCCCTCCCTGCTACCCTAAGGGACGGGGCTACGATACTCTACGTATAAATTTTTCTTTTTAAAACAGCGGAAGACTTAAAATAATTTTCATAGTTTTAATAAAAAAATATTTTCTTTTAAATTTCTTTTGAACTACACTATCATATGGCATCAAAATCATAACATCAAATCTAGTAGAATCATAATGTCAAGCCACACATGTTTAGGTATCACAAGTCATAAAATACCAATGCATAGTTCTTTAAAGAAACTTTAAGCAGGTTCTTATTTATTTGGTTGCCTAGCCACTGCCACACACATCTTCATTGCCCCTCCTGCTGCTCCTCTAACTCATCCAGCTTTTTCCTTTATCTGTAGTACAAGGAAAGTAAGCTATGAGTACTCATGGCTCAGTAAGTTCCTTTCCTACTCACTAAAACCAACAATCAGCACATAATCAAGAATGTATCGACAAGTCATAATCTCAACTAATCATGGCATAACATAGCATTCTATTCAAGCATATCATGCATCATAATATAATCACAACTAGTCATAGCATATCAAGCATCACCATGGCCGAAACATATACATAGTGCATTGCATAAAACATAGCTAGACATGGCATAACAAACAAGTATTATGGTATATCAAAGCATGGCCGAAACATGTATATCAAAGCATCATTCCATGGCCAAAACATGTACATCAAGGCATCATCATATCTATGGCCGAAATCTATATATCAAGCATCAACAATTCAATGGCCGAACATGTCTATAAGGCATAGCATGAACATAACATAATCATACCTTATCATGGCATATCATAATCAAGAGCATAACATGAAACATAGCATAATCATAAGGTGTATGCAATATGATTTTGGAAAACATGTATCCGAAAAAACATGTGTATGTCTCATGATCTTTAAAACCATTTTCTTTTACATATATACTTGAAAATAATCTCAACATAAGCGGGGATCCCGGCTATGTACCACTTACATATTGCGCGCAACCTTGTAGGTCCAAGGTAGCAAGTCTTGAACCCTACGAGGCAAACATACTAGGCCCTTAGTCCTAGGGGCACTTAGGAGCCCATCCCTAACGAGGTCCTTAGTCCCCGGGGCGCTTATGGAGCCCACCCTTGGTACAAGCCACTCACACATAAAGTAAAGTACATGTCATACATATCATGTATCATAAAAGCATGCATCACTTAGGCACACATCATAAAAGTATGCATCACTTTGGCATACATCATGTCATAAAAGTATACATCACTTAGGCATACATCATATCATAAAGGTATGCATCATTTAGGCATACATCATGTCATAAAGGTATGCATCACTTAGGCATACATCATATCATAAAGGTATGCATCACTTAGGCATACATCATGTCATAACAATATGCATCACTTAGGCATAGATCATAAAAACATGCATATCTTAAGCATAAAGAATATCATCAAGCATGCATATTTTATCCACATAGCTTATCATAAAAGCATGCATATTTTATCCACATAGCTTATCATAAAAGCATGCATATTTTATGCACTCAACATAGCATTAAAGCATGCATAATTTAACCACATATCATAACATAAGCATGCATATTTTTAGCACAAAGCACATCATATCATAAAAGCATGCATATCATATCATAAGTCAAAAATCACAAGCATACATATTAAGCATAAGGGTGTATCTTGTGATTATCCTATCATAGGAAACATGATATCATATTTATCTTGGTTTTAAGCTTCCTAAACCCTTGTGGCCGAAACCCTTTAGGGCTCAATTTAGGTTAAACACAACATCCAAGCATGTGGCACCTAAATTATCATCATAACATTTTCATAGGAAGCATTATAAACATGATTAACTTAGTTTCTAAGTTCCTCAAGTTCCTAATTTCATATGGCCGAAACCTTAAGGTGTAAAACAAGGTTCCATATGACATAAAAGCATGGACAACTTTAAATCATATTTATAACATTTTTACCAAGGAACAAGGTAAACACATTTGACACATTTGAATTAGTTCCTAAGTTTTTCAAGCCCTTAACATATGTCATGGCCGAAATTTAACAAGTTCTCATTAGGGCTTCAAACAAGCATACAAGCATGTGAACTTGGACTAACATTATGTATAAATTCATACAAGGCATCATACAATAGTTATGGCCGAAACATACCCTAGCATCATTTTAGGTCATAAAACAACATATAGCGATTGAACCTTGGCTTTCTACTTATCATATTTCATGTAGAGTGACATGAGCATATTTAATTTAAGTCCTAGGGTTTCTAGGGCATCTATTCCTTCATGACAGAAGCATTCAAGGGTTCATTTAGGTCATGGAAAAATTATACAAGCATGTGAAACAATCAACACATTATCATATTTTCATAATAAGTACTTTTAACACATTTGGTTTCATTTCTAAGGCCTCTAGGTCTTTTAAACCCTATTTGGCCGAAACTCACAGAATATGAACTTGCTTCAAATATCCTAAAAGCATGAGAATTTATACAAGTTTCATAGCATGTATAAGGACAAGCATAATGAGTATACATATGAATTGTGTCTTAGGCTTTCTAGGTTTCTTTTCCTCTTTTTCTCTTATTTTTTTTTCTCGTGGCCAAAACCTACCATTCCTTAGATAGGTTTTTAAGTGGCCTAAAGCATGAAAAACCTAAGTAATTTCCATGGCAAAAGTTACTAAGAAACATGTATACAAATTGGTTCATGAATAAGCTAGGACCCCTTGTGGTCGTACATGTTATATGTCATGCAACTAATTTTTCTACACCCTAATTAAGCATGAGGGCATTAACCAACTTTCATATCTAAATAGCACAGAGGTCTTGAGCATATTAAAATTTTGTTTAAGCTTTTCTAAGCCACCCATCTCATCATGGCCGAAAAACCCTAAGAAGGAGTTCATGAAATTCTAGCAATATTCAAGCATAATAATCCTTTAAGATCATTGTATTCTATCACATGAGCATGGTTATTTAAATTTCAAGGTCTTCCTAACCCTAAACCCTTTCTTGACCGAATCATATGAGTGGGTTTTCTCTTAGTTTCAAATATCTTCTAAGGAAGGAAAACTAATACATGATCCTTAATATTTCATAGGGAGAACCTTGTACTAGTTGGGTAAAACAATAGATTTTCCCTAGCCTCTTAAGAATATTTTTGGCCAAAATTCTAGGGTTCAGTACTCCTCTGATCAAGCATCATATAGGTATAAAAGTATGAAGAAGAACCCCTTTACATAGCATAGAAAAAGCCATCATGTAGTGAAGACTAGTTTAAACACCATTAGATTTTGAAAGCTCTTCTTGGCCGAATTTTCTCAAACTTGTTTCTAGGTTTTAAAATCTTCTTAAAATCCGAAAATCACATAAAAGCCTTGTACCACAGGTGAGGGGAAAGCTTACATCCTTTTCGCTTGTGGATCTAAGGTATGGTGAAGAAGAAGTAGCCTCTTCTTCTAGTTCCTTTCCCTTGATTCCCTTGCTAAGTCCTCCTTGTATCTTAGGTTTTCTTAGGAGAAAACCTTGGCTTGGGGCAGAAAATGGAGGAGAGGGGAACTGAGGTTTCGGTGAGGGAGAGGAGAGAATGAGAAAAATGAGAGAAAATAGAATTTTCCCTTTACATATTCTCTTTTATGTTAAGGGGGAAGAAGTAGCAAACTTAGTTTTTGCTTTCCTTCTCCCTTAGCCTTTTTTTTTTCTATTTTATTTTTATTTTTATTTATTTATTTATCCTCATCATTCATGGTGAAATAAGGGGGAATGAATCCCCTTAATTCCTCTTTAAACATTTCGGCAAAAATCAAAGAGGAAGAGGGAGAGGAAGGGAGGAAGGCAAGTTGCCTTTCTCTTGCTCTTTTCTTGTTTCTTTTTGGCTAGCATTTACTCTCATCTTTATCATAAGTTTCCCTCCTTTGCTATCAACATATTATTCCTATCCCAACTGGTTATTACCCATTAATTCTATGAAATATAATATAAGAGGTTCAAGGTTCAATCCTTGACCTCTCCTTATTTTTATTTCTTTTTATTTCCTTTTTGGTTCAACTCACCTCCAATTATTTTTCTAAGGCAAAATCCTATATTCATATATTTATCTTACAAACTTAGTGGGTATTACATGCAGAGTCTATAAAAGGAGCCTCGAGGTGTAGCTTCAAAACACAACTCGAACAGATCAATCGGTGCTTTTGTACGCTGCTCACACTTCAACTACACTCCGTCACTCCGACGAACCAAAGCTTCAAAGTTCTTTCTTTTCTTTTCGTTGGTATATTTTATTACTTTCTAATTGTACCTAATCTTTGTAATCATTCATGAATTGATAGTGCTTGGCCATCAAAAGAAACCTTGTGTGTGGGCCTTGAGTAGGAGTCGCCAAAGGCTCCGAACCAAGTAAATTGTTGTGTTCTCTTTGGCTTGTTTACTTTTCCGCTGTGCTTTACTCTTTCGAAAATTTTAAATTGCTATTCACCCCCTCCCCCCTCTAACGAAACTCTACAATCCAACAAGTGGTATTAGAGCAAGTACTGCTCTGATTTGGTGCAACCACCAATCAGATAAGGGGGTGAAAACTTTTCTTTTCATTTCTCGATTTTCAGCTTTTCTCAAAATTCCAAGCTGGTACTATTACGCTTTTGGAAATATTTTTTTCGCTACAATTAATCTGAATTGGTGCAACACCAATTGAGTTCTCTTCACTCTTATTTCTTTCCTCACTACTAATCCAAGACCAAGTCTTGGGATTTTTGTTTCTATTTACTTCTATGTGTGCAGGTGAGTTATGTCTCAACTTGAAGGCTTTAGCACAGTACGTCCTCCCCTATTCATTGGGGACGATTTCTAGTACTGGAAGAAGCGAATGGAAGTCTACCGGAAGAAAGATTTCGACCAATGGTTCAGTGTCACAAAAGGCTATAGAGCACCAGTTGACAACTCCGGAATTCCACTGGACCCGGAACAGTGGACTCCGGACATGAAAAAGAAAGCATCAACGGACTGCAAAGCTCTCAACACTCTACAATGTGGGTTGACGAAGGAAGAATTGAACTGGGTCGGACCGCACGAGAATGTGAAAGAACTATGGGATAAGTTGATCGAGCTACACGAAGGAACAACCGACACCAAGATAACAAAGCGCGATCTTTTGTTAAATAAGTTATTTAATATTAAAATACAGGAAGGAGAAACGGTGAGTCAGCTTCACGTGAGGATTAAAGATATTGTTAACGGACTCCATGCGATAGGACACCAAATAAAAAATAGAGATCTAATCAGGTACGCGTTAAATGCTTTTCCACGCAACACTATGTGGGCATCTATCGTGGATGCCTACAAAATTTCGAAAAATTTATCCAAATTAAAATTAGATGAATTATTTTGTGAGTTAGAGTTACATGAGAAGACTAATGTTGGATCCGAGAAAGGTGTTCCCTTTTTGTAGGTTCCTTCAAGGAGAGATCTAAAAATATGCCTCAACCTGAAGAAGAGTCTGATCAAGAGACTGAAGATGAAGAGTACCTGGTGAACCTTGTAAGGAAAATGTTCACTAGGAGAAAGAAGAGCTTCAGCAAGAAGGACCTGCAGAAGATCAACTCCCCCGAACCAAATAACATAATGTGCTTCGAGTGCAACAAGAAGGGACACTACAAGAACGAGTGTCCAAAACTGAAGAGCGACAAGACGAAGACTGTCACGCCCCAGAGGGGTCCCTGCCAGACAAAAATCTGACAGCATCTCCCCTATACAGGTGACAATCTGAAGCAATAAATACGCATAATAAATCTATATAACCATCAGCCCATACGGATGGAACAAAATAAACACAACCACGCAGTTTAATAAGCCTACACGGCTGAAAGTAAACATGCACAGCAGAAAACACAAAATAATATGAACATAAGACCAACAACGACACTAACAAAAATACCTGCAACCACCACACTAGACCCCAAAATCCACATCGACTTATTGAAAAACAAATGCGCAAAATCACTATACTACCAAATAGAAATAGGATCGAAAAGTAACTTTCCTCGAGCGTGACATGGGACTAGCAGTCAACATCTCTCCAAGCCACTTCTCAATCATCTACCTATTACCTGGCGAAAGAAAATCATTTTATGGGGTGGTGAGTATTGGAACTCAGCGGGTAAAGAAAGATAGTGCATGAACATAACATACCACTAGAAAGTGAGCCAAGAGTATATAGTCTCATAAAAGAAATAGCAGATACTAAAACAGAACCATAATAGATGCTCATACCTGAAACCATATCCTAAGCTAGATATAGAAGGTCAGAAATGGTACTAATCTGCTACAGTACTGCTCATAACTACAGAGGTAATGTGTAAGGTATATAAACATTTCCAACAAATAAACCAAGGTCTAATCACCTACAATGAGAGCATATCTCAACAAAAGGCAGCCTATCGGCATAAGTGAACAACAGCAAGATGCAACGGCAGGATAAACATACGACAGCAGCATAAGTAAGCAATTACAGCATATGTAAACAACAGTAGCCAAAGCAAGTATAATAACAGCTAATGCACGGATGGTCACCCCGCCCACCACTCTGCACCACGACCCCTATATAGTCGAGAAACCGGATCGATGACAACTGTACCACCCAAGGCCACCACTCCTCTCGAGTGACCGGATGGATAGGTGCTAAGTAGCTATCTAGCAAACAAGCGAAGGGGGATCCCTGCTGCTCACAACTCCAGCTTCCACTACCCATGAGGGGCCGAGTGTGGCACGATAGGACAAGCGGCATCTCCTCCAACTACCACTACCCATAAGTGGTCGAGTGTGTGGCGCGACCCGATGGCTCACTCCCCCACATGGAAGAAGTGTCGCCTGCATGTATGCAATGACATGATGCGTACAATGCAGCGGTCATCATATAAATATAAGCTAAAATCAGGTATAAGGTATGCTACATGAAATCAACACGCTAAATACGGTACATAAGTAAACAACAGACAAAACATACAAGGTTGGTATATAGTATCTACTAAATATCATTGATAGCAACAAGAGACTGTATAGATATAAAAATGAATATCTCAAAGGTCGCGTGGAAGTAAGAATTACGAGTGGAGTCAAGGTAAAGTAGTTCTTATCCAAAATAGCTCATGCAATAATTTCAAAGAACTAAAGAATCGAAGTAAGAAGTACCCGCCTTTATATGTAGATCGTGTCAACCTCTTCAATCAGTGTCCTACACCAGTGCACATAAAATTAGCTATCTCAAATAAATCAAATATTTAACACCAATTGTCATACCATATCCAACCCAGTCCTAGAACAAATGGCAGTCTATCCAATCTATTGCTAGAAAATCAAGAGAAACAGTACGAGGAAGAAGTGCATCATCAGGAATCAATCAAGTCTCCTTAGAACCGCAACAAACTTGAACCACATCTCCTTAATCTGAGCTAAAAATCAGATACCCTTTCCTAAATCTGACCAAAATAGTAACTACCACAAAACAAGCACACAACAGCTAAACACACCATCTAAATGTGACACAGAACTGAAAATCATCTCAGCCCGAGTACATGAAACCAAATATAGTACCCTACACCAAAAATTTGTCCGCCATATTACAACTAGCTTGAGGGATCTAGAACCCCATTAAAACCGAATGACCTTACCCAAATTCACAGTAGGCATAAGAGGAACAAGATAGAAACAACAACCTTGATACCCTAGGCATCATCCCGGATTGTATGGTAACCTACGGAAAGAAATCTTCACCTCATACTTACAAAGAAAATTGGCTTGCTGGGTAGCTCTTGTAGGGGTTGGAGGTGGAAGAAATCTGGTTGCCGGTGCTAGGGCAAGAAGAAGTTGGCCAACGCTAGGGCACAAGGAAGACGGCGCTTGGGTGCTCGCGTGCGGGAAAGGTGTCGGTTGTGTGGTGCTCGCGCGAGAGCCGATGGCTGCTAGGTGCTCGCAGAAAAGAGGAGATCGCCGATCGTGTGGCTCGCGTGAGGGAAGAAGGGGTAGGCGGCCAGGTGGTGCTCATGCACAGGACAGGGAAGAGGCTGGCTGAGCTCGGCGAAGTGGAGGATCGAGGAAGAAGCTTGGCGCCGCGTGGGTTCGAGGAGGAGGATTCGCCGCAAGTTTGGGAAGGGTGGGATCAGCGAGAGAAGAAGAGGAAAAAGAAATTAGGGAAGCCAAAACATAGGTATTGGTTTTATACCTTAGGTTAATAGAATTAATCAACTCCCAAATTTGGGTATTCCAAACTGACCTTTTCCAAAGCCTATAATTGTATCCCCTCAAAATACACCCTATGGACTCCGATTAAATCCCTGAAAATTTCTAAAAATTCCTAAAAATTCCGTTAAGATTATTTCTAAAACAAAATCTTATTATTTAATTATTATTTGGGTACCGTATTTTACATTTCTCCCCCACTAATAAAAATTTGGTCCCTAAATTTATTGTTCGACTCAAGGATCCTCATCCAAGGATAACAACCAAGCAACATACTCAAATACTACCCTAACCAAGTATCATGAATAAATCACCCACCATAAAGGATGACTCTGTGGGTTATGAGCTCACACCGCTTCCGCTACTCCGACAGTAAGATTGTTCAAATCCCAGTACATGCGAGTACCTTCTGGATGGTATAGATACTACTAATCCATGTGTTTGGTACATAGTTAGTCTACCGATTCTACTCAAACATACTATAAGTATAACTGGATAAGAACTACCCGTATTTATCAATAAAGATATAAACTGAGACCTTACCTCAGAAAATTGATCCCTCAACGCACTGCGCCTCTTCTCGTGTGACTGCATAAGCATGTCCCCCATCAGAGCTCGGTGGTGGCATCGCTGGAACAGTCTGAGGTGGATTCGGAGGTGCGATAACCGGCTGCTGATGCTGGTACTGAAACTGAAGCTGGGGCTGAAATGCTGGGTAAGGCTGAAATGGAAGGGAAAGGTCATGCTGCAGAGGATATGCCAGATGAGGAGACTCTGCGGCAGAGTACCGCGTGGTCGTTGGTATCACTGGATCCTCCTGACTCTGGATATCATATACCTGCCCTTGGGAGCTTAGCGGTCGCTGTTGATGTGAGTCACTCTGAGTCCTCTAAGGTCCTCTCTGTTGCCATGGCTAAGTGGGTCGATCTCTTTGAGATGTTACTGTAGTAGTCTCCAATTGAGCCTTCAGAGTACAAACCCGACTCTCATGACCTGGATGCTTACAATAAAAGCATATAGAGTGATCCAAGGGACAATTGGGTTTGAGATGACTTTTCGAGCCACACTGAAAACACCTAGTTTCACTAATGTCACTCTTCTGGTCTCGCGGAGGGGGACAGGAAGACCCATCCATTATTCGCCTTGATTTCTAAGGCAGAGACGACCCTCCAGAAGTAACCTGTAAGTCTTGACTCTTATTTCCTCTCTTCTGTGACAGCTGCTTATTATTACTCTTCTCTTGAGTCACTTGTTGCTGAGTCATCTCGACGAGTAATGCCCGATCCAATACCTCATGGTACGAACTGCCTAGAAATCCTGACATCCTAATCCGTATATATACCGCAAGGCCCTGAGTAAACTACTACATCCGATCATAATCCTGAGTCACCAAATAAGGACAAACATCAGTCAGTCTACTGAATTCTGCGTTGTACTCCATCACCGAACGGTCGCCCTGCTTAAGGTTCAGAAATTCCTGACGTCGAGCTAGACAAAATGTAGCAGGAAAATATTGCCTCTCGAAAGCATCTCGAAACATCGACCAAGTGGTGTGTCGCTCCCCAAAAATCATTTTATGCATGTCCCACCAAGTAACAGCCTGATCCCTGAGGTGATATGCCGCCAGTTCCACTTTCTCCTCATCCGTACAATTCATGTACCCGAATGTGCTCTCCAAATTCTTCAACCAACTATGAGCAACCCAAGGATCCGCACTTCCCTGGAATAGAGTAAATCTGTCCTTTATAGACCTCGCCAACAATGGTATGCGAGCTTGATCCATCACCCACTCGATAGTAGTAGGTGATGGTACCACAGGTGGTATCGCAGAAGAAATCTTCTACGGCTGAAATCCCGGATCCACCACCGGTGGTGCCATAGGAGGAATCCCCTGGGGCTGATGTCCCTGATCTCTGCTGGGAGTTTGATGGGTCTGCCCCGGCTAATAGTCTTAACATCAGTAGGATCCTTGGAAGAATCCGCCTCCTGAGCAACCGATTCTGTTCCCTTTGTCTCGTTAGGTCGTTTCCGTGGTCATCCCGGACCACGGCGGTAACTAGCAGCTGATCGACCACGTCTCATACCTAATGTAAATAACTAATAAGTATTACCGATAACATATGATTATACTTATGAAACTTACATCCTATACCTTGGAGATGTTCTGTCACTGCCTGGTCCCAAAGCTCATCAGTCACATCAAGGAATCCCATTACCAAAAGGAAACACCGAACAATGAAATAGGCATCGTAAAACATCATAAATCAAAACAAAAATCAAAATTCCATAAAAACAATCCTGCTATGATACCAAAAATTGGTGTCAGATTAACTCGAAAATCCAAAACACGAAAAAAACAACAGGCATCGTAAACTTGGCTCTAATACCATCAAATTGTCACGCCCCAGAGGGGTCCCTGCCAGACAAAAATTTGGCAGCATCTCCCCTGTACGGGTGATAATCTGAAGCAATAAATACACACAATACATCTAAATAACCATCAGCCCACACGACTAGAACAAAATAAACATAACCACGCAGTTTAATTTCATCAGCCCACTCGGCTCGAACAAAATAAACACAACCACACAGTTTAATAAGCCTACACGGTTGAAAGTAAACATGCACAGTGGAAAACACAAAATAATACGAACTTAAGACCAACAATGGCACTAACAAAAACACTTGTAACCACCACATTAGACCCCAAAATCCACATCGACTTATTAAAAAATAAAATGAGCAAAATCATTATACTACCAAATAGAAATATGATCGAAAAGTAACTGTCCTTGAGCATGACGTGGGACTGGCAGTCGACATCTCTCCAGGCAACTTCTCAATCCTCTACCTGTTACCTAGCAAAAGAAAATCATTTTATGGGGTGGTTAGTAATGGAACTCAGCGGGTAAAGAAAGATAGTGCATGAACATAACATACCACTAGAAAGTGAGCCAAGAGAATACAGTCTCAAAAAATAAATAGCAGATACTAAAACAGAACCATTATGGATGCTCATACCTGAAACCATTCCTAGGCTAGATATAGAAGGTCAGAAATGGTACTAATCTGCTACAGTATTGCTCATAACAACAGAGGTAATGTGTAAGGTATATAAACATTTCCAACAAATAAACCAAGGTCTAATCACCTACAACGAGAGCATATCTCAACATAAGGCAGCCCATCAGCATAAGTGAACAACAATAAGAAGCAACGACAGCATAAACATACCACAGCAGCATAAGTAAGCAATAACAGCATATGTAAACAGCAGCAGCCAAAGCAAGTATAATAACAGCATATGCACGGATGGTCACCCCGCCCACCTCTCTTGTAACGACCCAAATTTTCTCATTTTGAGCTCCAAAAATAATTTAAAAATATTTTGAAATGCTATAGAAAAGTTCTAGAGATTTTTAGAAATTTATAGAATATTTTTACGTAATTTTTGGAGTTCGTTTGGTATTTTTACCAAGAGGAAGAAGTTTAAAAAAATATAAAAAAATTAATAATAAATATATATGTTGAAGCCGGGTTTTGAACCCAGGACTTCGAACCTGAATCAGGTTTTTATCGAGCTCAGCCAACCAACTGGTCTACAACCATTTTGTGAACATATATGGGACGAAATACATTTAAGCAGTAGTTAAGAACAGTTAAAATAAAAGGGAAATTAAACGCTCGGCTGAGGTTTCGAAACCGTGACCAGAGGTTTCGGTTAAACACAGCCAACCAACTCTTCCAGCGGGCGTTTCTTATTAGTGAAGGAGAAATATTCTATTTGAGCAGTAGTTAGGAAATAGAGAATAATAGGAAATAAAATAGTTGCAGCTGGGATTCGAACCCGCGAGCCGCGCCCGAAGCAGAATGCAGCCAACCAACTAGGCTAGCAGGCTTTATTAATAAGAAGGGAAGCGAAAAATATATAAGCAATAGTAGTTAATAGAAATATTGGAGTTATAAAGTGAGAACTTAGGGCTTGATTTCTCGTGACCAAAAAACCCTACCTCTTCTTTCTCTCCCGACGCCGTTCTCTGCTCGAACAAAAACACAAAAGAGGGCTTAGGGCTTCACTCCGGCGGCCGGCCAAGGCAAGGTTCTATGGATTCTTCACACCGCCGAGCTTCTCTCGACGAGGAGAAATCTGGAGCACGAGGAGGAGCCGCGATTTTGAGTCTTCCGATCAGAGCTCCGAGACCTAGAAGTCCTCCTTGCGTTCGGTTGTAAGTCCAAGAACGCTAGGTGAGTTGCTACTCACCTGCAGTAGGAGTAGTTCCGCGAGTTTTGATTCTCCTTTGTTTGTTTTTGGGCACGCTGTACAGAATTGGATTTTCTTTGAGGCTTTCGGATTTTCGTTCCTTTGTTATTTTCCAAGCAAATTTTTTTTTTTTTTATTAACCACTATTTTTTTTTTCTTTTTTTTATCAAACATGCAATTAAGTGAGACAACAAGTAAGCATAGCATACGGACATATGTAGCTTATATACTTCTACTGCCCAATCAAATAGAACATGCCTACTGTACCTAAATAAGCATAGCTACTTGACTACTGATCATATGTACAACATGCCTCTATATCTATTAAAAGAATGTAGTGATTCATTCTGAGATTTTAAAACTACGGTACTTAAGTTTCAAGGCAGCAACATAAAAAGGGAAATCTGTATTGCATGCTGCAATTGTAATGGGAAGAAAATTCCAGCAACATTCAAATTTCCTATTTGCATACTACTGGTTACGCATAAGATTTCTGCTATACAAGATTTGCATGCATTTACAATAGAATTTCAAAGAGACTCAACTTCAATAATTACCAGTCCGAATTAAATCAAGCAGTACCAAGAAACGTTTCAGCAATACTAGGTAACCAATCAATTTACTGTAATGAAACTTGCTGATCACGAAAACTGATCCTACTGCAGAAATTTCATGCTATAACAGAATCTAAAGCAACTGAGCATACCACTTCACACTTCTAATTAAGTTTGCAAACTGAAAATCAGATATGAACTTCTTTTATAAAAATCAAACTCAAATCAGATATGGTCTTACTTCACACTTGCTGATCCGAAAGAAGCACTTACTGTAGAAATTCCAAGCAACACTTAACCATAACAAAAGAATCATTAAAGCTAACCAAATACAGCAAATGAATCTATCACTACAGCAGAAAGAGTTAAGATGAATCATACGGCAGATTCTCATTGAAGCAATCTATACCAATCCTTAGCAATGCAAAATAAATTCTACTCTAGCAGTAACTAAAAACACCAGCAGGTACGATTTCTGAATTCTTCTAGCAAGGTCCCAAGCTTCCATATCAGCCACCACACACACACCATCAACGACTCCCTGTCGCCTTCTTCTACACCACTTTAGCTTTTCCTTTATTTTTATCTGTATCTGCAGTAGGAGGAAAGTAGTATCTATAAGCTAAAAGCTTAGTAAGTGCTTTCTACTCACAAAATCCGATAAGGAATGCATAAACATAAAAGAAAGCAGGGGGTACATGCTCAACATGAAAATAGCAAATAGAACTACATCATGCATCTCTAAAGGAAACAACCATTTAACTTGCTAGAATTTACAACTGAGATAAAAGAGCTTGTTCTGTTTGTTTCCAAATTAATACTTTTATACTTTAAAATAATATTCAACTTTACTTGGGCCCGGCATTGTACCACTTTGCGCGCCTTTCTTAATGAGAATTGAGGTAGCTAATCCCAAAACCATTAAGACACTTCTAGACCTTATGTCTAGGGGCAACTTAGAGCCCATCCCTTGGACTTTGTGTCCGGTACATGCCCTTTTAATAGTAAAATACTTTTCTTTATATCCTTCTTTAAATACTTCTTCTAATCAAATGCCTTGGCATTTATTTGTGTGCTTTGATTCTAAATTCTAGAATTTAGGATCAGATTGTGACTTAGTCTTTCTTTACTTGCACTTCTCTCATTTATTCATTATACGAGAGATTCTAAAGCATATATCACCAATATAAGCCAGTACTTATTCAAACTAATCTCCACAGAGTTTTAAAAACAACTACACTACTGGTAAGTAACATGGTATATTGCAAACCGAATTTCAACAGTCAATAACAAAACAACATGGTCATAGATAGTAACCTTAGTTAGGCTCACAGCAGTAAAAGTTTCACACATCAAGCTTGTAACAACTAACTTATTCATGAACCTAACCAATCTTTCATCATGTTGTAGCTTGAAGAAATTTATATCCACTTAAACATGCTTGAATTGTGAGGTAAACACATCAAAAACCATGCTGTGATAAAACAAGGGAAACATCAAGATTCTGTCCGTGCACTAAAAACATCAAAGGAATTGAAACCCAATCTTAAACCGGATTATTAGAGCAACGGTTGAAATCAAAACCATATGCTAGAATGAAAAGCTGCTCTTGTTCATTACACGACAACAAAACGCAAACGAAAACCCCGAAAGCTACTCCTACCGCAGGTGAGAACCGACGGCTGGATCACCTGGTTAGTCGGGTTTTGACCAATTCTAAGGTCACGGCTTCGATTCCTCAGCAGTGCACTTTTTTTTTTCGAAAATCCGAAAGCCTCAAAGAAAATCCAATTCTATACAGCGTGCCCAAAAACAAAAAAAGGAGAATCAAAACTCGCGGAACTACTCCTACTGCAGGTGAGTAGCAACTCACCTAGCGTTCTTGGACTTACAACCGAACGCAAGGAGGACTTCTAGGTCTCGGAGCTCTGATCAGAAGACTCAAAATCGCGGCTCCTCCTCGTGCTCCAGATTTCTCCTCGTCGAGAGAAGCTCGGCGGTGTGAAGAATCCATAGAACCTTGCCTTGGCCGGCCGCCGGAGTGAAGCCCTAAGCCCTCTTTTGTGTTTTCGTTCGAGCAGAGAACGGCGTCGGGAGAGAAAGAAGAGGTAGGGTTTTTTGGTCACGAGAAATCAAGCCCTAAGTTCTCACTTTATAACTCCAATATTTCTATTAACTACTATTGCTTATATATTTTTCGCTTCCCTTCTTATTAATAAAGCCCGCTGGCCTAGTTGGTTGGCTGCATTCTCCTTCGGGCGCGGCTCGCGGGTTCGAATCCCAGCTGCAACTATTTTATTTCCTATTATTCTCTATTTCCTAACTACTGCTCAAATAGAATATTTCTCCTTCACTAATAATAAACACCCGCTAGAAGAGTTGGTTGGCTGTGTTTAACCGAAACCTCTGGTCACGGTTTCGAAACCTCAGCCGAGCGTTTAATTTCCCTTTTATTTTAACTGTTCTTAACTACTGCTTAAATGTATTTCGTCCCATATATGTTCACAAAAAGGTTTTAGACCAGTTGGTTGGCTGATCTCGATAAAAACCTGATTCAGGTTCGAAGTCCTGGGTTCAAAACCCGGCTTCAACATATATATTTATTATTAATTTTTTTATATTTTTTTAAACTTCTTCCTCTTGGTAAAAATACCAAACGAACTCCAAAAATTACGTAAAAATATTCTATAAATTTCTAAAAATCTCTAGAATTTTTCTATAGCATTTCAAAATATTTTTAAATTATTTTTGGAGCTCAAAATGAGAAAATTTGGGTCGTTACAATTCCCCACACCTTATAAAAAGTTCGTCCTCGAACTTAGAATAATTCTATATCTCTCTGTCTCATACTGTCCTTACACTCCTAAATAATTTCCTCGTGCTTCTGGTTCTAAATAATTTTCACTAATGGTACTCTTTGTTCCCTTAGTCTTTTAACTTCTCGGTCCTCTATCATTCATATCGAATCATATCCATTAGTGGTCATTGGAAGGCCTGCTATAAAGTCTCTGGAGACCATAGGTGTACTGGTCACACCAAATAGCATGACTACAACTTCGTAGTGTCCATATCGGATACTGGAAACTGTTCTAGACTCTTCATTCTCCTTTCACTTTCAACTAATGGTTCCTAGAACGCAGATCTATTTTAGAGAACACTATTGTCCTCTTTAGCTAATCAAATAGATTATCTATTCTGGGAAGAGGGTACTAGTCCTTAACTGCTACCTTGCTCAGTGCTCTAAAATATATGCACATTAGCATGGATCCGTCTTTCTTCTTAACGGACAACTCTGGAGTTTCCCGGGGTGAATGACTAGGGCAGATGAAACTCTTGTCAAGTAGCTCCTGAGTTTGTTCTTGTAACTCTCTTAGCTCTGCTAGAGAAATTCAATACAGAGCTTTAAAAATTAGGCTGGTGTCAGGAAACAACTCAATTTCAAACTTTACTTCTCTGTTGGGAGATAGTCCAGGTAGCTCTTCTAGAAATACCTCTGGATATTCACAGACTACCCGAACGTCTTCCTGTTTGGGTCTTTCTTGTTATCATTGTCCTTCTAGTTCTAATTACATAACTGGGGCTTCTGACTCCCCACTGTCTTGTCCTCTATCTTAACATCTAGTTATGCCAAGAAAAGAACTTGATATTTTCTCTACCATTTCTAAAAGTACTTATGTATATATGAATATAAGAGAAACAAAACTAAAATTGTCTCTATTCTTTCTAAGCATATCTATCAAAACATAGAAAATTAAAACATGATTTTTCTTCTTTCCTAAGCACATATAAGCAGATACTCTATACTGCAAATAATAAAGAAAGCATAAAAGAAAATTAAATACTTTCTTACTTGAAGACGACAAGGATGATGCTGATGTGTGTGTGTTGCTGGAAAAAATGGACCTGCTCTGATACCAACTATAACGACCACCCAATTTCTTTACTACTACTCTTTAAGGTGAACGCAGGTGAGAACCGACGGCTACCGCAGGTGAGAACCGAGCATATGGTTCGATTTGTTCCGAGCTTCGATTTGTTTTCATGGCTTTCGGATTTTCGTTCCTTTGAATTTCGAAGCATGTTGTAAGGTTTTTGGTTTTGATGTTCCACCGTGAACCCTAAAGAAAGAAGAGAAGGATTAGTTCAGTTTAAGCCTGAAGAACAGTTACAAATATGGTCCTAGATTTCCCGTAGTAATGTTCTCTTATTAGTTGCATCTTGGTTTTTCCTTGTTGTGCTACAAGGCATGTAGAATAGTTGCAATTTAAGTTCCTTTTGTTTAGTTGCCGTGTGCTTCAAAGAAGGGAAATAGGCCAATGTTCCTTTTGTTTTGAATTCCAGTAGATTGCAGAATAGTATACCTTGTTAACAGAACGTGACAAACAGCTATGTTCATAAGTTCTTAGTAGCAAATCTTTGTAGTATCGAACATGAAGAAGGATTATCGATTTTGGTTCTTTTTAGTATAAGATAATTCCATGTTGTTAGGTCAATGAAACAATGATTTTGATGTTATGTTTATATTTTTCTTGGTTCTGGATGAGATAGCTTTGATAGTATCAGAATGGGTGGTGCTGCTAAATTGGCATGAACAGAACATCCTTTGAAATTTGCTGTGTAATAGGATTCGTGCAGTTCTCTGTTCATTTCTTTAAATATGCAGTTCTAAACCCCTTTGTTGCCAAGTAAACAAAAATGAACTGATTTAATTCGGAAAGTTTCAGTTGGATTCTTAGTAGTTAATCCATGCATGAAGTTTTGATTTCTAGTAGCAATTTTCTTGATCCATCTTTTACTTCCCTATGCATGAGTTAGATTTTTATTTGTTAGTTCCTTTGAAGCTAGTTTAAGTTCCGTGAAGCATGATATTCTGTTAATTCTATACAGCAACGATTCCTTATTTTCTAGATTCTATTGCATGCCTAGTAGTTGAATTGGTTTTACTTTCATAGCATGCTTAAGTTGTTCTAGTTTCCTATTTGCTATTGGAATAACATGAGCAGTTCTTTTTTTATAGCATGCAGATTTTTATAAGTAAAGTATGCAGATTTTGATAGGCTTAATATGCAGATTTTTGTTAAGATTTGCATGCAGATTTATGTTAAGCTTTGTATACAGATTTTCAGTACGTAGGGTGTGTTCTAGCGCACACCAAGTGCTTGATAAAATGCTTAGCTCAATATAATGCTACAGTAGACATTTTAATAGCTCAGTTAATGCAGTAGAAGCATTTAAAATAACTTATTTAGTCTTGCTTCATCTTATATGGGACTACGGTCCAATGGGTGGGCTCCCACAGTCGCCTCTAGGTTCAGATAACCTAGTTCTAGGTTCAGATAACCTAGTTAAAGCAAGGTAAGAAAATTAGCTATGAAAGCTGTATTTTATTTTCAGCAGTGGCACTGTACTGGATTAGATATCCATTGGGTTGGGCTCCCACAGTCGTCCCTAGGTTTAGATAACCTAGTAAACCCTACTAGACTCGGAACTTGCAATCCCGGGTTTAGTTAGGGATGCGCGCACAGCAAGTACAGTTGCCGGGCCCATCAGCAGCATGATTACTATTTTGATCTATTATGTAAATAGTTTTCAAAACTTCACAAATTAGTTATGTGAATACAAGTTAGACTCAGTTTAGCATTAATTAGTTCAGCTTATGTATCAGCCCAGTTTCCTATTGATACACATGATAGTTCTATGATTAGCTATACATGTTTAGTATTTCAGTTAGCATGATTCCTTTGCTATTTATGAGCATGATTAGCTATACATGTTTAGTATTTCAGTTAGTATGATTCCTTTGTTATTTATGAGCATGATTATCTTTACATGTTAGCTTTTCAGTTAGTTCCTTCGCTATTTATGAGCATGATTAGCCCTACATGTTTAGTATTTCAGTTAGCATGATTTCTTTGCTATTTATGAGCATGAGTAGCTTTACATGTTAGCATTCAGTTTTAGCATGTTTTATTTATATACATGCATATCGAGTTTTTGTGAGTAGGATATCGCTCACTAAGCTTTTAGCTTATAGATACTATTTTCCTCCTACTGCAGATAAAGGAAAGGAAAAGATTTAGCAAGGAAGGCGACAAGGTGGTGGTGATGAAGGTGTGTGATGGTTGGACTATGGGGAGATCAAGTGTTTGCTAAGAAATTATTAAGACATTTCTGTTTAGAGTTCTTTAGTTTTCTTTTAATGCTATTATGAGTCAATATTGTATTTAAGTTTATTCCGCGTTTGTAGTTGGGATCTATAGATGGAGTGATATTGATGTTTGCTATTGATAGGGTAGTTTCTTTCTTTTATTTGTGATATTATACTGCGTGGTTGTGAAGATATATGTTCCAGCCGCCTGTGGCTGAGTATATTATGCTTGTATTATGGGAAATGGTCACCGGTACAGGGGAGACTCTGCCGAAATTTTCGGTAGGGTTTTCCTAGAGATTTTTAATAAATCGGTTAAGTAGAGTAGTAGATAAGTAACGGTCACTCTTAGAGAGTAGTAGTAGTAGTAAGAAGGGTGGTCGTTACATCTCTGCACCACGAATCCTATATGGTCGAGAAGCCGGATCGATGATAATTGTACCACCCAAAGGCCGCTAGTCCTTTCAAGTGACCGGATGGACAGGTGCTAAGTAGCTATCTAACTACCAAGCGAAGGGGATCCCTGCTGCTAACAACTCCAGCTACCACTACGCATGAGTGGCCGAGTGCAGCACAACAGGTTAAGCAGCATCTCCTCCAGCTACCACTACCCATGAGTGACCGAGTGTGCGGCACGACCCGACGGCTCACTCCCCCACATGGAAGAAGTGGTCGCCTACATGCATGCAATGACATGATACGTACAATGCAGCGATCATCATATAAATATAAGCTAAAATCAGGTATAAGGTATGCTACTTGAAATCAACACTCTAAATACAGTACATAAGTAAACAACAGACAAAACATACAAGGTTGCTATATATTATCTACTAAATATCATTAATAGCAACAAGAGACTGTATAGATATAAAAATGAATATCTCAAAGGTCGCATGGAAGTATCAAGCATAGGAAAAAAAATTACGAGTGGAGTCAAGGTAAAGTAGTTCTTATCCAAAATAGCTCATGCAATAATTTCAAAGAACTAAAGAATCGAAGTAAGAAGTACCCGCCTTTATATGTAGATCGTGTCAACCGTCTTCAATCAGCGTCTTGCGCCAGTGCATATAAAATTAGCTATCTTCAAATAAATCAAATAGTTAACACCAATTGTCATACCATATCCAACCCAGTCCTAGAACAATTGGCAGTCTATCCAATCAGTTGCTAGAAAATCAAGAGACACAGTACAAGGAAGAAGTGCATCATCAGTAATCAATCGAGTCTCCTTAGAACCACAACAAACTTGAACCACATCTCCTTAATCTAAGCCAAAAATCATAAACCCTTTCCTAAATCTGACCAAAACAGTAACTACCACAAAGCAAGCACACAACAGCTAAACACACCATCTAAATGTGACACAGAACTGAAAATCATCTCAACCCGCGTACATGAAACCAAATCTAGTACCCTACATCGAAAATCTTTCCACCATATTACAACTAGTTTGAGGGATCTAGAACCCCATCAAAACCAAATGACCTTACCCAAATTCACAGTAGGCATAAGAGGAACAAGATAGAAACAACAAACTTGATACCCTAGACATCATCTCGGATTGTATGGTAACCTATGGAAAGAAATCTTCACCACATATTTGTTGGTTGCAACTTGGAAAACCCAATGGCTCCACTGTACAAAAATTTTGTACGTGATCTGAACCTTTCCTAGCTACCATGTGTTCTTTTAAGTTAAACTTGTATCTCCTGTGGAACTTAACACGTTTGATTCTAAGTTTAACTTATCTGTTCTTTTAGGTTTAGATTTGGATCTCCTGCAGAACTTAACACGTTTGATCCAAATCACCTAGATTATAAATTCAATTAAATATTAGTTTCCAAAATTGGCTTCAAGTGCTGCATGGCGAGACACTTGGCCTTCTTGGATATGGGAGCAACCACCACCGACTAGACAAAGCCTTTTAAGAAAAGTTAATATTTAATTTTTTTATATAACTCTAGGTTAACCAAAAGGAACAATCAAATCACAAGGAAAAAAAGAAAAAGAACACAACATCGAAATTAAATTCGAAAAACAAGAATCGAATGCCTCTTGTATTTGGTATTTATACAAAGAAAAATTAACTAGTATGATGCGAAAATTAAATACTAGTTATACCTCTTCCTTGTATGCTAAAAACCTCGAGATATTTTGCCGTATCCCTCGCCTCCTCTTAGACGTCGTGTGGACGACGATCCTCCAAGACGAACACCACCCGAAAAGCTTCTCCTCATTCTCTAGAATTCGGCCACCACCACCACAAAGGAGCAAAAGAGAGCAAAGGGAAGAGAGGGAGAGGGGTCGGCCACTTGATGATCTCCAACAACACAATATCAATTGTTATGTTTTTCAAGGCCTCCCCTTCCCCCCTTTTTATATTAGTTTCCCAACGAAAAATTATGGAAAGAGTTTTATAAAAAATTAGACTCATTCCTATTTCCTTTTAATTTTTTATTTTTCTTTCCTTTTTAATTAATCAATCCTAGATTGATTTATTAATTAAACAACTATTTGCTGATGTTTAATTATTTGACTGGCCCCTTGCTTGGGCACCAAGCAAGGTGGCTGAACACTTATTAAAAGGGAAAGAAAGAAAATTTTTTTATAAAATTTTAAAAGAAGAAAACTTCTAATAAAATTTTACAAACTCTCTTTTTTTTCTAATGTGGATATTAAAAGGAAAGTTTTAAAATTTAAAACCAAGTTTTAAAATTTAAAACATCTCTAATAATATTTCTTTTTAAAAAAAGTTTTATAAATTTTACAACTCTCTTTTAAAACCTTGTGGCCTAATTTAAATTAGGAAAATTTTATAAATTTTTAAAATCTCTCTTTTTACAAATTGTAAATATCTGAGGAAATTTAAAATTTAAAAACAACCTTCCTAATTTAAATATTGCGGCCGACCCCCTTGCCCAAGGCAATGGCCGATCTTGGGCAAGGGTGCCGGCCACTTCTATAGAATATGTGGCCGGCCATTGCTTGGTCAGCAAGCAATGAACCGGCCCCTTCTTGGACACCAAGATAGACTTTTCTTTTGATGTACTTGAGGCTTTATTGAGGCTACAACAGGGACCTAGACGAGAAATTGGTTTTGGCCTTCCGATGAGCTTGAGTATCCCGTGCTCGCCCCGAACACACAACTCAAGTTCATCGATAATAACTCATGCCACTAGAGAGTTATTACCGCACTACCGCACTAATCCCAAATTACATTATGGCCTCCTTCTTATCATGAGTGTGTTAGTCTCCTTGTGTTTAAAATTACGAATGTCCACTAATTAAGTGAGTTACTGACAACTCATTTAATTAATATCTAGCTCCAAGTGTAGTACCACTCAACTTTATTGTCATGTTGGACTAGGTCCACCTGCAGGGTTTAACATGGCAATCCTTATGAGCTCCTCTTGGGGACATTCTCAACCTAGATAACTAGGATACAGATTCCTTCTATAATCAACAACACATACTATAAGTAATATCATTTCCCAACTTATCGGGCATATTGATTTATCGAGCTAAATCTCACCCTTTGATAAGTCAAAGAATAAATATTAAATATACATGCTTGTTATTATATTAGGATTAAGAGCACACACTTCCATAATAACTAAGGTCTAGTTCTTTTACTAAGTTAGTTCAAAAAGAACTTATCTAAATGATCCTACTCAATACATTTAAAGCGTATCAGTGTAATTTATTAGTCAAGATAAACTAATACTTAATTACACTACGTCTATTCTGATGGTTTGTTCCTTTCCATCTTAGTCGTGAGCAACTGTTTATAATTTATAGAGAACCAACAACATGATCTTCTAAGTGTGACTCCACACTCCATATTATCAACTATATAAATTAATTGAACAATTACATTTAACAAATAAATGTAAACATTTGACCAATGTGATTTTTTATTTCAAAATAAATGTGTACAAAAGCTAAACATTTAAGTATACACTCCAACAATCTCCCACTTATACTAAAAGTCTAAGCTGCCATATCTGTTGCCATACATCTGATTCCTATCCCCTCCACATGCCGATCAAAAGCTTTTGCCGGAAGGGCCTTAGTGAAAGTATCAGCCAGGTTATCTGCTGATGCTATCTTGGCGACGACAACTTCTCCTCGCTTGACGATGTCTCGTATCAGGTGGTACTTGCGCTCTATATGTTTACTTGCCTTATGGGCTCGTGGTTCCTTCGAGTTTGCAACTACTCCGCTATTATCACAATAAATTTTGACGATCTTGGGCAAACCAGGAATCACATCTAAGTCCATTAGAAAGTTCCTGAGCCATACAGCTTCTTTGGCTGCCTCAGAGGCTGCCACATACTCAGCTTCCATGGTTGAGTCTAAGACGCATTTCTACTTAACACTCCTCCATGCAATGGCTCCACCTCCTAAAGTAAACACATAGCCTGATGTAGACTTACTGTTGTCCCTATCTGATTGGAAGTCCGAATCCGTGTAACCCACTGGGAGTAAATCGTCTGCTTGGTAAACTAGCATATAATCTCTAGTCCTTCTCAGGTACTTTAATATATGCTTTACTGCAGTCCAATGTCCTTGTCCAGGGTGACTTTGATATCTGCTAACCATGCCCACGGTAAAACAGATATCAGGTCTCGTACACAACATTACATAAATAAGGCTCCCTACAGCCGAAGCATAAGGAACTGCCTTCATGTCCTCAATCTCCTTTGATGTTTTTTTAGAGGCATCTCTTTAGATAAGGCTACTCCATGCCTAAAAGGTAAGAAACCTTTCTTGGAGTTTTGTATGCTAAAACGAGCAAGGATTGTATCTATATATAAAGCTTGGGATAGGCACAACATTCTTTTCTTGCGATCCCTTATAACTTTGATCCCAAGGATGTGTGCACATTCTCCTAAGTCCTTCATATCAAATTGTTTGGACAACCATACCCTTACGTCTGATAATACCTTGACATTATTGCCAATTAACAAAATATCATCTACGAATAGTGCAAGAAATACCACCATGTTTCCGTTACACTTCTTGTATACACAAGACTCATCCGGACACTAAATAAATCCATATGACTGGATTACTTCATTAAACTGGATGTTCCAAGATCTTGAAGCTTGCTTCAGTCCATAAATGGACCGATTAAGCTTGCACACTAGATGCTCTTTGCCCTTATCAATGAACCTTTCTGGTTGCTCCATATGGATGTTTTCTTCAAGACTTCCATTAAGGAAAGCTGTCTTGATATCCATTTGCCAAATTGCATAATCCATATGAGTGGCAATGGATAAGAGTATCCGGATAGACTTAAGCATAGCTACCGGCGAAAAGGTCTCCTCATAATCGATTCCCTCTTTCTGAGTGTACCCCTTTGCAACAAGCCTTGCTTTGAAGGTTTTTACCTTCCCATCTGTCCCTCTTTTCCTTTTATAGATCCACTTGCATCTAATGACTTTTACACCATCAGGTGGTTCTACAAGCTCCCAGATCTTATTAGAATACATAGATTCTATTTCGGAATTCATTGCCTTTTGCCAAGATACTATATCTATATCTTGGAGTGCTTTATCATATGTCTGGGGATCTGGTTCATGTTTGCCTGGGATTAAGTCCGAAGACTCACCCAAAAATATGAATCTCTCGGGCTGCCTTACAACCCTCCCACTACGACGAGACACCGTCTATGGTTGTGTATCATGTGTGACACATGTTGCAGTCTCTTGTGGTACTTCATCTTGTACTGTTGGTACTGAAGTAGACGTGTCCTCTCTAAGTTCTTTTAGAATAATTTTACTACTGGGCTTGTGATCCATTATATAGTCTTCTTCTAAAAACTGGGCATTGGTGCTAATAATGACCTTCTGGTCTTTAGGACTATAAAATAAACCACCTTTTGTTCCTCTGGGATACCCCACAAACATATGAACTTCTGTACGAGATTCTAACTTATCAGCATCGTGTTTCAGCACATGTGCTGGACTACCCCAAATCCGAATATGTCTTAGACTGGGCTTCCGCCCATTCCATAATTCTGTGGGAGTAGAAGATACTGATTTAGAAGGTACTAAGTTCAGAATGTGCGCTGCAGTTTCCAGAGCGTATCCCCAAAATGAATTTGGTAATTAAGAATAACTCATCATCGATCTAACCATCTTCATAAGAGTCCTATTCCTTCGTTCTGTCACACCATTCTGTTGGGGTGTACCAGGTGCGGATAATTGAGATTGAATCCCGGCCTCTGATAAGTAATTCCTAAACTCTCCTAAGAGGTATTCGCCACCACGATCAGACCGTAATGTCTTGATACTTTTACCTAGATGTTTCTCCACATCAGCCTTGTACTCTTTGAACTTATCAAAGCACTCAGACTTGCGGTGTATTAGGTAAATGTATCCATATCTTGAATAATCGTCTATAAAAGAGACAACATATTTAAAGCCACCTCTAGCCTGGATAGACATAGGACCACACAAATCAGAATGAACCAATTCTAACGCTTCTTTGGCTCTATACCCCTTGGCCTTAAAAGGTCTCTTGGTCATCTTACCTTCCAAGCAGGATTCACACGGTGGAAAGTTTTCCAACTCTAATGGACCCAAGAGTCCATCGGCTACAAGCCTTTGAATCCTACTTAAGTTAATATGACCAAGCCTTAGATGATAAAGATGTGTTTGGTTCATTTCCGAAGGTTCTTTTCTTTTATTAGAGTTAGAAGATGTGTTATTAATTTCCATATTTTGCTTTGTGGGAGAACTTGGATTTAAAGTATATAAATTGCCAACCAATGCACTATAACATATAATCACTTTATTTCTATTTATAACCACATTGTTACTAAAGGAAATTGAATATCCATCCAAATATAGTTTAGAAACTGAAATTAAATTCTTTTTAAAACTGGGTACATAAAGACAATTCCTTAAAACCAATTCCTATTCCTATCAAATGATAAGTAGACGTCTCCCACTGCAACAGCCGCCACCTAAGTAGCATTGCCCATGTAGACAGTTATCTCTCTATCAAATAGTCGCCGGGTTTCCTGGAACCCCTGCAAAGAATTGCAGACATGATCAGTGGCTCCCGTATCTACACACCAGGTGCTGGTAGATAACACCGCTAAACATGTTTCAACTGTAACGACCACCCTTCTTACTACTACTACGACCTAAGAGTGACCGTTACTTAACTACTAACTCTACTTAACCGGTATGATTAAAATCACAAGGAAACCCTACCGAAAAATTTCGGCAAAGTCTCCCCTATACCGGTGACCTAAAACTGACATATATACATAATATACACAGCCACAGGCGGCTGGAACATGTAACAGACTCTCACGCAGTTTAATAAATCCAAAACAAAAGAGAACAACACCAAAAATCATCACACAAGATTACAATTCTTCTACTATGTCCTAATCACATCAAAATAACAAATACTATCTCAAATACACCTAACATAGCAAAAGACAATGGAAACTAAAATAAAACTTCTTTCCTAGTCCCAAGGCTTCCATAGTCCTGGCATCACACATCCTTCGAACACCTCCTTGTCGCCTTCCTTTCTATATCTTTTCCTTTCCTGTATCTGCAGTAAGAGGAAGTGCAATCTATAAGCAAAAATTTGCTTAGTAAGCGCTATCTAACTCACAAAATCATGAATATGCATGTATACAGAAAGAACTAGAAACTATATGCTCTAAAAGAAAGTAAAGCATAAACATAACTGCTCATGTCAAACTAATAGCAAAGAAAACTAAGGATTCATGCTATACAAGATAAAACTGCATGCTGGAAAATAAAGCTAATCATGCTAAATAACTAAGCAGGAAACAAATAAAACTAATACTACATACTTCAAATTAAAAGGAACTAAACTTACTAACTCTAAGCATAAATGGTGCTTGTTTCATTTGTTTCAAAACTTATACTTTATTACTTTAAAATAATAATCAACTTCTCTTGGGCCCGGCAGTGTACCAATTTGCGCGTATCCTTAATATGAGTCGAGATAGCTAATCCCGAAACTACTAAGGTACTTCTAGGCGATCTTGTGCCTAGGGGCGATCTAGGAGCCCACCCAAAGGACCTTGTGTCCGGTACATGCCATTTAAAAGTAAAATACTTAATTACTTCTTCTTTAATTGCCTTGACATTTTAATAGACACCTTGAGTGCCAAAATCTCTAAAGTCTTGACTTTGAAATTTACTTAAGGCCTTGGCCTTTCTCTTTCTTTTCTTTTTCTTTCTTTTACATGTTAATACTTCTAAAAGTATTTAATAGGATTCTTATTTTTCCACTAGAATACATGGTTGTTCATGCTTGTTAAAATAGCAAATAAAAACTAAAGGAAACTGCTCATGTGTATCTAGTAGTAAAGGACTAAAAATAGGAATCAATACTGCTCATGTTATTTTAATAGCAAATGAGAAATACTGCTCATGCTCTACTAATAGCATAAATGAAAGCTACATTTGCTAAAGAACTAAACTAAATCTTCACTTAATATTCTGCAGAGGAAAC
Source organism: Zingiber officinale (assembly GCF_018446385.1). NCBI lineage: Eukaryota > Viridiplantae > Streptophyta > Magnoliopsida > Zingiberales > Zingiberaceae > Zingiber > Zingiber officinale. The sequence goes on along the minus strand of NC_055987.1, from coordinate 53,670,434 downwards.
TGCTTATGTCCAGCTAATAACACAATGAAATCTGCACTTTAAATTCTGCAAACAATACTTATACAAATCTGCTTATTAAAATCTGCATACTATACTTATAAAAATCTGCATGCTATACTTATAAACATCTACTTATTAAAATCTGCACAGCTCTTCCTAATAAAAATCTGCACTGTAAAGACTTAATCAAACTTCACTATAATCTTTTAAAATTGCACTATGAGGAGATCTAAACTACATTAAAACTTCCAAATTGATTTCAATTATCTCAGTTTCCCCACTCATCTAATATCAACCACTGCTTTCTAAACTTTCTGTTTCTTCATCAACATGATCTATTTATGATTAAAAGGATATTTACTCCAATTTTCCTTTTTTTTTTTTTAAGTCCGTTCCTACTTCAACCAATATGAAGAAGTGATCTAACTGGAATTGTAAACTATGAATATTCAATCCAAATAACTTAAGTGCATATTGAAAGAACATTTTCTTAAGCATCATAAGTTCAGAATCTATTAAATCCATTCAATAGTCTAGGTGATCCTCTAAATTAATCCTGCTCCTCTCTACTTGGTCTATCACTGCCCAAGCTAAAGTCATTCAACATCCCTCACTTTACACTAAAGAGATGACACCACCTACTTCATCTAAAAATAAACCAAAATCACTGCCAGATCAACCTCCAATTAGCCTAATAAACCAATACCTAATCCAAGCCATTCTGTATTCATTGCCTAATAGCAAAACAAAGGGAAACTATAAACTTAAAGAAAAATCTAACTATATACTTGGAATAAAAGAGTCTGAAATGTTTTCATGAAATCTAAAACTAACATGCTAAACTTAAAACTATAACTGCAGGTTAAAGGATCACTAACAAAGAATCTAATAGCATGTTAAACAATTGATAACAAAAGGGTCTAACTGGTTAGAACTTGAAACTCTATAAAACTTATACTTCTTATACTTTAAAATATTTATCTTTTTCTTATTCAGACCTTGGTCTTTACTTTACTTATAACTTCTCATGAATCCCTAAAAGGATTAAGTAGAATACTATATGTACATATAGATTCTAGAGTTGCATAAAACAAGTTCAATTCGTTAAGACTTGCTGTGAACATAAGGAATTGCATCTAACTATACATGCTATCCAATAACAAGGAAATCTAAGATTTGCATACATTAAAATAGACCATTCAAGCTCACTGATTTGCAAAGGAAATAAAACTGCAAAGCTAAAGGAGAAGGTCGGTTGTCCATGTTTAATATGTAACGACCACCCTTCTTACTACTACTACTCCCTAAGGATGACCGTTACTTAGCTACAAACTCTACTTAACCGGTATGATTAAAAGCCACATGGAAACCCTACCAAAAATTTCGGTAGAGTCTCCCCTGTACCATTGACCATATTCAACAATGCATGCAATATATACTCAGCCACAAGCGGCTGGAACACATATCAATCAACCACGCAGTATAATAAATCCAAAATAAAGAAAGTCATACCACAACTCTTCACACCATATCACAATTCATCTACTATGTCCTAATCACATCAAAATATCATATACTATCTCAAATACCTCTAACATAGCAAAAGACAATAGAAACTAAAAGAAAACTTCTTTCTTAGTCCCTAGGCTTCCATAGTCCTGGCATCACACATCCTTCGACCACCTCCTTGTCGCCTTCCTTTCTATATCTTTTCCTTTCCTGTATCTGCAGTAAGAGGAAATGCAGTCTATAAGCAAAAATTTGCTTAGTAAGCGCTATCTAACTCACAAAAACATGAATATGCATGTATACAGAAAGAACTAGAAACTATATGCTCTAAAAGAAAGTAAAGAATAAATATAACTGCTCATGCCAAACTAATAGCAAAGAAAACTAAGGAATCTACTCATGTAATTCTAATAGCTAATCATGCTGCTCATCTAATAGGTAAACATGAAAAACTACTCATCTACTAGATAAACATGGTAGAATAAAGAACTAAACTTACTGATTTTTAGAACTATATGAAACTTATTTCATTTGTTCTAAACTTAATCTTTAATACTTTATGTTTATGTAAAACTCGTTTTACTTGTTCAAAAACTTATACTTATAATACTTCAAAATAATAATCAACTTCTTCTTGGGCCCAGGCGTAGTACCATCTTATGCGCGTTCCCTTAATAGGTTGGGGTAGCAAGCCACCAATCCTAAAAGAGCATACCTCGGTCTACCAGGGCCAAGACCTCGGAATTGGACACCTAGATTTATTTAACGACAACCTCGGAAGTCGGGTACTAGCCTCTTCTTAAAAGTAAAATACTTATAATCTTAATTACTTCTTCTTTAAATGCCTTGGCATTTTAATAGGCACCTTGTGTGCCAAAAATCCCTAAAGTCTTGACTTTGGGATCTACTTAAGGCCTTGGCCTTTCTCTTTCTTTTCTTTTTCTTTCTTATACTTTTCTTCATCTTTCTTATACTTTTCTTAAACCCAAAATACTGTTAGGGTATCTTTCTTATGCATCTATGAATGAAACTAACTATGTAACACATAATCATGCATAGAATACAAAAGACATCTGCACATACAATACCTATCAAAAATCTGCACTAATGCTTAGCAGAAATCTGCATACTAGCTTAATAAAAATCTGCATAATAGTTTAATAGAAATCTGCATACTAGCTTAATAAAATCTGCACTTGCTTAACCGAAATTCTGCAAAGAAACTTAACAAAAGAAACATATTCTATCTAGTACAGATTTTCATCGTCTCTCAAACTTCCTTTCCATAATATGACTAATACCCAGCTTATCTGGAATTCACTCAATAAAGATATTATAACTCGTAATCCATTCAAAATTCCAGAATCAGCCAAGCACAGATGTTATCCATAAACACTCCTTAGCACAATACAATGGTATTACACCTGCACTACATTCTTATGATATCTCATCCCATTTATAATTCCTTGACCAACCTACAAACCTAGGATTTACAAATTTACTACCATCTGCCTATTTCATTTATTCCTTAAGCATACCCAAAAGTCAATTCAAAACCTTTCCAAAACCTCAAAGTCATCGAGTAGAAGAACTCATCATAGCAAAATATAGAAGGCAGTATTCCACACCTAATTCCCAAATATTCTGGAAAACAGAACAATATCAAAATTGAACCCTCATATTCGGAATTAGTGAGAAGAAACGAGAACACTATGACCATAGCCGAATGTACCAAATTTCTATCCAACAAATTCATAATCACTAGAAGAAACATGAACATCCTCGATTACAGTAGAATTTGTTAGGATCTTTCGTACTCGGCTAGAGAGGGGGGTGTGAATAGCCGCCCCAAATTCTCGCGTTTCTTCCTACGATTAGGGTTAGCGCAGCGGAAAATACAATGTAGAAACGACAAAGAAAGAGATCAAACCTCAACGCATCGATGTAACGAGGTTCGGAGATGAAACTCCTACTCCTCGGCGTGTCCGTAAGGTGGACGAGCCCTATCAATCCGTCGGTGGATGAGTCCCCGGAAAACCGGCTAAATCAAACACTCCTTCTGGGTGGAGAAACCTCGCCACAAAGTCTCTTGCAACAGCAAGATAAGTGTACAAGAAATACAACAAGAAGCAAGAACAATAAGAATGTAAAAACACACACTATCTTGCCTTCGACTGGTTTCCGTTGACGAAGCAGCAACTTCACGGAACGATAGCAGCAGCTGACCAGCCGGGGAAGCTCACACGAAGCTTCACGAAGTAGAGAGCTCAGCAAAGCTCAAGCACAGCAAGAAGCAGGGGCAAAGAGAAGAAGAAGAAGAAAAACAACAGTAGCTTCTCAACCTCTTTTATAACCTGCGAAGAAGACAGAAGAAACTAGCCGTTGCGTCGCAACGGCTAGAACCCTGATCGATCGTGGACCGATCGGGAAGAGGCCTTTTGCTCCGTCGATTGGTCCACGCACCGATCGGGAACTTCTGATCGGTCCGGGATCGATCGTGAAGAAGCTTTGCTGTTCCGTCCCGATCGGTCCATGGACCGATCGGGTCTCTGATCGGTCCATAGACCGATCAGGAACCGATGGTCGGGACCGATCAGGCCGATCGGTCCCCGACCGATCAGCCCCTCGCGCCTCGCTCTGTTCGCTCGATCGACTCCGATCGGTCACCGACCTATCAGTTATCACACGATATGCTCGATGCGATCGGTCACCGACCGATCGAATATTCAGATCACCGGATCGATCACCGATCGATCCAACTCATGGTTTTCGCCCAAACCAAGTTCAAACCAACATCCGGTCAATCTTGACCTGTTGGTACATCATGCTTAGCATCCGGTCAGTCCCTTGACCTGCTAAGACTCTCCACCAAGTGTCCGGTCAATCCCTTTGACCCACTTGGACTTTCCTCTTCGTGCCAAGTATCTGATCACTCCCTTGATCTACTTGGACTTCCCAACACCAGATGTCCGATCACCCTTGATCCATCTGGATTTTCCCTTGCCTGGCTTCACTCACCAGGACTTTCACCTAGCTTCACTCACTAGGGTTTTCACCTGGCTTCACTCACCAGGATTTCCAATCTGCCTGGCTTCACTCACCAGGACTTCCAAACTGCCTGGCTTCACTCACCAGGACTTTCCCGAATGCCTGGCTTCACTCACCAGGACTTCCACTTTCACCTAGCTTCACTCACTAGGATTTTCACCTGGCTTCACTCACCAGGATTTCCCGACTGCCTGGCTTCACTCACCAGGACTTCTCCGACTGCCTGGCTTCACTCACCAGGACTTTCCCGACTGCCTGGCTTCACTCACCAGGACTTCTCCGACTGCCTGGCTTCACTCACCAGGACTTTCCACACTGCCTAACATCCCAGTTAGGACTTTCCCACTGCCTGGCTTCACTCACCAGGACTTCTCCGACTGCCTGGCTTCACTCACCAGGACTTTCCACACTGCCTAACATCCCAGTTAGGACTTTCCCACTGCCTGGCTTCACTCACCAGGACTTTCCCTCGTGCCAAGCTCCCTGCTTGGACTTCTCCGTGCCAAGTCTCCATACTTGGACTTTTCCAGTGCCAAGTCTCCATACTTGGACTTTTCCCGTGCCAAGTCTCCATACTTGGACTTTTCGCATGCCAAGCTCCCTGCTTGGACCTTTCCAGTGCCAAGTCTCCATACTTGGACTTTTCAGGTCAACCAGGTCAACCTTGACCTACGGTTACACCAATAATCTCCCAAACATCTATTCTTGTCCCATATCAAGAATAGAACTCCCTCACGAGTGTCAAACATCAACATGCAACTCAACTAGGTCAACCTTGACCTAAAGTTGCATCAACAATCTTCCCAAGTCAAACATCAAAATACAACTCGAGTCAAGTCAACTTGAGTCGGGTCAACCAGGTCAACCTTGACCTAAGGTTGCACCAACAATCTCCCCCTTTTTGATGTTTGACAAAATCATAATCAAGTTAGGTTAACCCGATAACCTAACTTAGGTTTTCCAACCATCTTCCAATGTCCAATGTTCTTTCCTTGAACATTCTCTGGACATTCTCCCCTTAGGTTAACCCGATAACCTAACTTGGGTTCTCCAATAATTCTCCCCCTTTTTGACACACATCAAAAAGAATTCCAATGTTCTTCCTCGAACATTCCTTGACATTCTTCCCCTAGCTTAGGTTAAACCGATAACCTAACTTGGGTTCTCCAATAACTCTCCAATGAGCACTCTCCCCTTTTTGACACACATCAAAAAGAAAAAGGAGAGTATCAAGGTCAAGAGTTTCTTCCTAATGAAAGTCCCATACCTTTCATTGAAACTCTTAATTTCCCCCTTGATACTAAACTCAACAATCAACTTAGTGATAATCCCATATCACTAATCCTTAAAAATCTTAAGGAGTAAAAACTCCCCCTAAAAGCCAACTCCCCCTTGACCATTGCACCAACAATGTCTTTGGGAGTTCCAAACCTTTAGAAATCTACAAAAACCCAACTTCCAGCTGAAATTTCAGACAACAGCTGAAATCAGAAACTGGCACGCTCTGATCGGTCCCCAGACCGATCAGAAACCCCATGGATCGGTCCCCAGACCGATCAGGCCTTCACCAGATCGCACCCGTGCTACTGGAACCTACTGGATCGGTCTGCAGACCGATCCATGCTTCACTGGATCGGTCCGCAGACCGATCAGGACTTACCTGGATCGGTCCCCAGACCGATCCAGACTCTGATAGGCAGATTTCTGAAATTTCCTTCCCGAAATTCAGAAACTCCTAGAAAATTCCAGAAAATTCGAAAAAATGTGAAATTCTGAGGATACATTCCTCATAACATATACTACCATGGAAAAATAGTTTTCTATGAAAGTAGTTTCCATTTTTCAATCTTGATACAAAGTTCAAAAACTTTGAAAAAGTTCAAGTTTAACTCAACTTTGTATCACAATGTTCAATGATGAATGCTATCACTAGGAAAGCTTCATCAAGGTTTTTCAAATCAATTTTAAAATGCTTTTAAAACCATTTGAATTTAGGACCATAATCTTAGGGCTATATGCACATGACTTGTACACAAGCTTTCCCTATGATCCTCCATATCTTGAATTAGGCTCATCTAGGTACAAGAACTATGCACCTTGATCCTAATTCATGATCCTAATATCTCACACACATCTAAAGTGTATCAAGCACATCCATGTCAATTTTGATGTGAGATATGGGTTTAGGTATCTTAGGCTAAGGTCTCATGCATTTTCTAAACACAAATTTGATCTCAATATCAAAATATGTTTTTCATCCTTAAATCAATTCAATTGATTATTAATGCAAGAGATGATGACATGGCATAAAATGGTATCATAAATGAGAACATGTGCCAATGTCATGATGTCATGGCATAAAGTTTGAAACTAAACTAACACATGACATATAAACTAGCCTAAGTATTATCATGACATTTCAAATGATAATAAAATAAATATGATGTCATGGCATGGCATATGGCAACCAATCATGGCAAGTTAGCTCAAATAAAATACCTAAATCCGTATCTAAGTATCCTTAGCCTTAGCTAACTTAAAATCTAACCCTAGATTGCCCATATATCCCTAAGAGAAACCAAAATCCCAATTATGGTATTTCTCTAGGTTTTCCTCAAATTGTGCCAATTAAAATCATTCTTTTCCATAATGGCACATTTTACTCTTTAAGGAGTAAATAATAATTCTTTTTCATTTCCAAAGGTTATCAAGACCTTGAAAATGCTCCTTGAGTGTCAATTTCCTCAAAGTTGGGTTAACTACCCTTCTAATTGGAGTTGACACTCTCTAACCCATCTATGGGGTAGAGAAGATGCTCCTAGGAACCCAATACCTATTAGAGCTCATTGGGTTCACTAAATATTCACTAGGGATGACTTCCTAGCAACTCTCCTAATGACCCTCTTAGGCTTTAAAGCCTTGGTCATTTGGGACTCATCAAGATCAACTCTAGGGTGACTCCTTGTGACCTTGGTGGTGGTCTTCCTAGCCCTAGGTTTTGTTCCATAATTGAATGGAACATTATGATAAGTGGGCTTGACCACTTGGGACTTAGGTTTGTGACCCAAACCCTTTTTGTCCTTGGACATTGGTTTTTGACCCTTAAACCCTAGAGATGACTTCTCCAAGTTCTTAAGAGCCTTTTCCAAAGTATCAAGTCTTGACCTCAAGACTTGATTCTCCTTCTCTAATACCTCAATTTTTGATTTGTCATTTTTCTTTGAGGCATTCCTAGGCATGTGTCTAGTTGATTTGGGATTCCTACCTAGGTTCTCCTTAACCTTAGATGAGGTAATTCTAGGGTTGGCTTTCCTAGGGTTATCCTTATCTAGGCTCACATGTTTGGCACCTAAGCATGTGTATTGATTTCTAATGTTATCATGCTTATCATTATTGACTAGTGCAATAAAATTTCTAGCATGTATCTTACTAGTATTGCACGAATGAGACTTAAATGATACCTTAGGGTTTGCCTTAGCTCCCCCTATAGAAGTGCTCGGTTTCTTCCTTGTGAGGTTGCCTCCCCTCGGACAATGACTCCGATAATGTCCCCTTCGCTTGCATTGGAAGCACACCACGTGCACCTTGCCCTTGCGTGTCGGGACTCCGTCAACCTTGACCTTTGGCGCCGGTGGAGTCTTCCTTACCCTCTTTGGACACTTACTCTTGTAGTGCCCAAATTCCCTACACTCAAAGCATATTATATGTAACTTATTTGAAATTGAAATGCTTGAGTTACCTAGGTTTGGGGATGGGTGTGAGCTCTCTTCCTCATCCCTTCCGGAGGTAGATGTCTCTTCTTCTTGCTCCGAACTTGAACAAGAGGAACTCTCCTCCTCTTCTTCCTTGGATGTTGAGTAGCCCTCAACTCCCAATTCGCTCCCTCCATGATGTGAGCTACTTGGCTCACTAGGCTCCTCTTCATGGCTTGAAGTGGAACTCTCCTCATGGTACTTGGCCAAGTTATCCCACAACTCCTTGGCATTGTTGTATTCACCTATCTTACGCAAAATATTAGTAGGTAATGAAAATTCAATTGTTTTAGTTACCTCATTGTTGATCGTGGATTGATGGACTTGTTCCTTTGTCCACTTGTTCTTCTCTAGAGGCTCTCCTTCTTTATCCATTGGAGGAGTAAAACCTTCTTGTACACAAAACCAATTCAACATATTAGTCCTAAGAAAATACATCATCCTTACCTTCCAATATGCGAAGTTGTCGTTGTAGAAGGGTGGAATGGTGATGTCTTCTCCGAATTGATCCATCTCTAGCTTTGCTCCCACGGGTGTTGATCCGATGAAGAGCGACCTCGCTCTGATACCACTTGTTAGGATCTTTCGTACGGCTAGAGAGGGGGGTGTGAATAGCCGCCCCAAATTCTCGCGTTTCTTCCTACGATTAGGGTTAGCGCAGCGGAAAATACAATGTAGAAACGACAAAGAAAGAGATCAAACCTCAACGCATCGATGTAACGAGGTTCGGAGATGAAACTCCTACTCCTCGGCGTGTCCGTAAGGTGGACGAGCCCTATCAATCCGTCGGTGGATGAGTCCCCGGAAAACCGGCTAAATCAAACACTCCTTCTGGGTGGAGAAACCTCGCCACAAAGTCTCTTGCAACAGCAAGATAAGTGTACAAGAAATACAACAAGAAGCAAGAACAATAAGAATGTAAAAACACACACTATCTTGCCTTCGACTGGTTTCCGTTGACGAAGCAGCAACTTCTCGGAACGATAGCAGCAGCTGACCAGCCGGGGAAGCTCACACGAAGCTTCACGAAGTAGAGAGCTCAGCAAAGCTCAAGCACAGCAAGAAGCAGGGGCAAAGAGAAGAAGAAGAAGAAGTTCAACAGTAGCTTCTCAACCTCTTTTATAACCTGCGAAGAAGACAGAAGAAACTAGCCGTTGCGTCGCAACGGCTAGAACCCTGATCGGTCTGTGGACCGATCAGGGAAGAGGCCTTTGCTTCTGTTTCGTCCCTGATTGGTCCACAGACCGATCAGGGAACTTCCTGATCGGTCTGGGGACCGATCAGGGAAGAAGCTTTGCTTCTGTTCCGTCCCTGATCGGTCCATGGACCGATCAGGGAACCTCCTGATCGGTCCATAGACCGATCAGGGAACTTCCTGATCGGTCTGGGGACCGATCAGGCTTTGTGCTGATCGGTCCCCTGACCGATCAGCCCCTCTCGCGCCTCGCTCCTGTTCGGCTTCTGATCGACTCCTGATCGGTCACCAGACCTATCAGTTATCACACAGTATGCTACTGATGTGTTACTGATCGGTCAGAATATTCATGTATCACCGGATCGATCACCGATCGATCCAGCTCATGGTTTTCGCCCAAACCAAGTTCAAACCAACATCCGGTCAATCTTGACCTGTTGGTACATCATGCTTAGCATCCGGTCAGTCCCTTGACTGCTAAGATTCTCCACCAAGTGTCCGGTCAATCCTTTGACCCACTTGACTTTCCTCTTCGTGCCAAGTATCCGATCACCCTTGATCTACTTGGACTTCCCAACACCGGATGTCCGATCACCCTTGATCCATCTGGATTTTCCTTCGGCTTCACTCACGGGACTTTCACCTAGCTTCACTCACTAGGGTTTTCACCGCTTCACTCACCGGGATTTCCAATCGCCTGGCTTCACTCACCGACTTCCAAACCGCTGGCTTCACTCACCAGACTTTCCAATGCCCGGCTTCACTCACCGGACTTCCACTTTCACCTAGCTTCACTCACTAGGATTTTCACCGGCTTCACTCACCGTGATTTCCACTTGGCTTCACTCACCAGGATTCTCCGACCGCCTGGCTTCACTCACCAGACTTTCCCATTTCGCTTCACTCACCAGGACTTCTCCACCGCCCGGCTTCACTCACCGGACTTTCCACACCGCCTAACATCCCAGTTAGGACTTTCCCACCGCCTGGCTTCACTCACCAGACTTCTCCAGGCTTCACTCACCAGGACTTTCCACACCGCCTAACATCCCGTTAGGACTTTCCCACCGCCTGGCTTCACTCACCGGACTTTCCCTCGTGCCAAGCTCCCTGCTTGACTTCTCCGTGCCAAGTCTCCATACTTGGACTTTTCCAGTGCCAAGTCTCCATACTTGGACTTTTCCCGTGCCAAGTCTCCATACTTGGACTTTTCGCATGCCAAGCTCCCTGCTTGGACCTTTCCAGTGCCAAGTCTCCATACTTGGACTTTTCAGGTCAACCAGGTCAACCTTGACCTACGGTTACACCAATAATCTCCCAAACATCTATTCTTGTCCCATATCAAGAATAGAACTCCCTCACGAGTGTCAAACATCAACATGCAACTCAACTAGGTCAACCTTGACCTAAAGTTGCATCAACAATCTTCCCAAGTCAAACATCAAAATACAACTCGAGTCAAGTCAACTTGAGTCGGGTCAACCAGGTCAACCTTGACCTAAGGTTGCACCAACAGAATTCACCCAAAATCTTCTCAGAATTGCATAACATAACCATGAACAGCAAGAATGTTATCAATCACCATCTAAATTACTACAATCTATTGAGAAATTCGGAATACCACGAAGAGAAACGAGATCATCTTGACCTGTAATCTAATTCCCCCAAAGAAAATCATTCAGCAACTTGGAAGCATCGAGGAGAAACCAAAACAACCAAAATCTGTCCAACCATTCTCAGTAACCACAAGGAAACAAGAATACTCCGCAAGAACTCTTCTCTCTCTCATGAATTGTCCTAGAAATCTGAAGGTGCCATGAAGAATAAGAGTAGCTATGGCAAACAAAACACAACAGCAAATGGGAAATAAAACACGGCAGCAATTGAAACAAACAAAAGCTCCTTAAAACACGCTTCAAAAATCAACACAAGAACTAACATAAATACGAAACTACTCTTCTGCAGGTGAGGAAGCGCTTACCTTGGGTTTCTTGAACTTACAGCCGAGAAGGAGACTTCTAGGGTTTTCGGCGAGCTCGAAATTTCGACTCTTCTTCGTGCTCCCGACTTCTCCTCGTCAAGAAGAGCTTAAGGAGGTGGAGGAACCCCTCGGAGAACCTTGGCCGGCCGTCGGAATCGACGCCCTCGCCTTCTGCTGCGGTCCACTGAGCTGAGGTCGATGCCGCGCGAGAAGAGAAACGCCGTCGGGAGAGAGGAAGGAGAGGACAATTAGGTTTAGGGAAAAGGTTTCGGGTTACGGTAATTAACACCTAAGTTCTCCCTTTAATTTCCCCAAATTCTGTTATCTTAAATAACTCTCCTACCTTTTCTAAACAAAACCGACGGCTGGATCACTTGGTTAGCCGGGTTTTGACTAGATCAGAGGTTGTTGGTTCGAACCTCGGCATGGACATTTTTTGTCAAAACTTCCTTCGTTTAGTAAAAATATCAAACGACCTCCAAAAATTGCATAAAAATATTCTAAAAATTCCTAAAAATCCCTATAATTTTTCTATAGCATTTTTAAATTATTTTTGAGGCTCAAAAGGAGGAAATTTGGGTTGTTACATAATAACCTTTGCAAAAGAACTTAACTAAATGCTGACCTAAAGCTATTCATACTCATTAATTTACCAAAGAACCCCCATCTGTCATGCTAACTATAAGGTTGTTCTTGCTTATGGAATTAATCTTCATGCTTCTACAAACACTTACAATGTACAAACAATGCACAAATGCTACACCACTAGAACTGAATGCAAGGAAATAATCATGCTGAATTGAACCTCAAGAAGTCAACTTGCTGAATTGAAACTTAAAGAATCAAACATGAATAACTTTAAATCAGTAATTAAACCCAACTATATGCCAAATCCATTAAAACCCCTTCTTATCTTCCTTTAAAAACTCACGGCATCAAACCCTTTAAACTAAGCTAACCTCAAAAATCGGTAAAAGAATTATCTTCCTAATTATAGAACCAAAACTTATATCAAACCAATTCCTTTTCTTTGAGTTTGCCAAGGAAGGAATATTAACAATAAAACCATCAATCAGTGATGTAAGGAAGACTTCAAATGAAAAGCTACAATACTAATTCCAAAGCTTGAAGGAATCCAGAAAATTTCTACAAGAAACCAGAAATCTTAATTGTTCTTCACGCTAGGTACCACAGAAATCAAAAGAGAACAGAAATGTTGCTACTAGAAATCAAAAATCAAAATTGTTCTTCATGCTCCTTGCCTAGGACATCAAAATCCGAATTCTAGCTACAAAGCTTGAGGTAAAACATCCCACATGCTCAAACCTTTTAAATTTGCCCACAAGATCATATCTAAATCAAAACCAAGGCTGTTCCTGTTTGGCACGGCAACAAGCACACAATAGAAAAGAAAACCACTGTTGCCTCTCTTATGCTAAACAAACAACAAACAAACAAATCCTAGCTAAACAAAGTGTTTTCTTCTCCCTTTCCCTCATGAGAGCCACGGCAGAAAGCACCCAAGCCCCCAAATTCAATCATCTTCGGGCCATAATTCAGACATATGCAGTAACAAAAGGAAACAAGGTCCAAAACAATTAAGCACAAGTTAAACAACAAAACCTTATTCCCTTTCTTTGAAGCACACGACAACAAGCACAAAATAGATCCGAACACTGGAAACACAAGAAAATTCATGCAAAGCTTCGGAAACAAGGAGAGGATCAAGATTTAAGCCTCAGAGCTATCCTACTGCAGGTGAGTAAGCACTTACCTATCCTTAGACTCAAAACCGGGAAGAGGAGCTGCTAGGGTTCGGAGAAAACTCAAGTTCTCCGACTCTTCTTCGTGCTCACGACTTCTCCTCGACGCAAAGATCACAACCCCGTGAAGAGCCCCTCGGAGAAACCCTCGCCGACCGCCGGAGGAACCCTAGCTTCTAGCCGCGTCTTCGCCCAAGAGAAGAATCGCCGCCACTCGCGTGAGGTGAGGTGAAGGAATTTTGTTTCGGGTAAATCAAACCCTAAGTTTTTCTCTTTATAACTCTAATCTTCCTATTAACCTCTTTAAGTAAGTTTATTACCCTTTCCTAAATAGAACCGGCCGCTGGATCAGCTGGTCAGCCGTTCTGCTTAAAACCCGGGTTGAGCCGGAGATCACCGGGTCGAGCCTCGACTCGGCCATTTTCCGAAACCTTTTTTTATTAAAAGCTCCTAATTACTACTTAAATGTATTTCGTTCCATAAATGATTAACAAAACATTTGCAGACCGGTTGGTTGGCTGAGCTCAGTTAAGACTCGGGTCAATTCCGAGGTCCATGGTTCGAATCTCGGCTCGAATATTTTTTTGTCAAAACTTCCTTCGTTTAGTAAAAATACCAAACGACCTCCAAAAATTACATAAAAATACTCGAAAGATTTCTAAAAATCTATAGAATTTTTCTATAGCATTTCAAAATATTTTTGAATTATTTTTGGAGCTCAAAATGAGGAAATTTGGGTCGTTACAATTCCCCACACCTTATAAAAAGTTCGTCCTCGAACTTAGAATAATTCTAGATCTCTCTGTCTCATACTGTCCTTACGCTCCTAAATAATTTCCTCATGCTTCTAGTTTTAAATAACTTTCACTAATGGTACTCTTTGTTCCTTAGTTTCTTAACTTCTCGGTCCTCTATCATTCATATTGCATATACCCATTAGTGATCGTTGGAAGGCCTGTTATAAGGTCTCTGGAGACCATAGATGCATTAGTCACACCAAATGACATGACTACAAATTCACAGTGTCCATTTTTGGTCCTGGAAACTGTTCTGGGTGCATCACTTTCTTTCACTTTCAACCGATGGTTCCCCAAAATGCAGGTCAGTTTTAGAGAACATTATTGCCCTCTTTAGCTGATCCAATAGATCATCTATTTTGGGAAGAGGGTACTTGTCCTTAACTGCTACTTTGCTCAGCGCTCTAAAATCTATGCACATCCACAGAGATCCGTCTTTCTCCTTAACGAACAACTCTGGAGCTCTCCGGGGTGAATAACAAGGGCGGATGAAGCCCTTGTCAAGTAGCTCCTAAAATTGTTCTTGTAACTCTCTTAGCTCTGCTAGAAAAATTTGATACAGAGCTTTTGAAATTGAACTGGTATCAGGAAACAACTCAATTTCAAACTCTACTTCTCTGTTGGAAGATAGTCCAGGTAGCTCTTCAAGAAATACCTCTGGATATTCACAGACTATCCGAATGTCTTTCTGCTTGGGTCTTTTCTTGTTATCATTGTCCTTGTAGTTCTAATTACTTAACTGGGGTTTCTGACTCCCTACTGTCTTATCCTCTATCTTGACATCTAGTTATGCCAAGAAAAGACTTGATATTTTATCTACCCATTCTAAACATATATATTTGTATATGAATAAAGAAAATAAAACTTCTATCTTACTAAAGCGCATATATATATGCAATTACTCTCTACTGCAAATAATAAAGAAAGCATAAAAGGAAAAACTTAAATACTTTCTTACTTGAAGACGGCAAGGTTGGTGCTGATGTGTGATGCTGGAGAATGGGAACTGCTCTAATACTAACTGTAACGACCACCCTTCATACTACTACTACTACCTAAGAGTGACCGTTACTTAACTACTAACTCTGCTTAACCGGTTGATTAAAATCACAAGGAAACCCTACCGAAAAATTTTGTCAAAGTCTCCCCTGTACCGGTGAACTTAAACTGACATACATACATAATATACACAGCCACAGGCGGTTGGAACATGCAACAGACTCTCACGCAGTTTAATAAATCCAAAATAAAAGAGAACAACACCAGAAATCATCACACAAGATTACAATTCTTCTACTATGTCCTAATAACATCAAAATAACAAATATTATCTCAAATACTCCTAGCATAGCAAAAGACAATGGAAACTAAAATATAACTTCTTTCCTAGTCCCATGGCTTCCATAGTCCTAACATCACACATCCTTCGAACACCTCCATGTCGCCTTCCTTTCTATATATTTTCCTTTCCTGTATCTGCAGTAAGAGGAAGTGCAATCTATAAGCAAAAATTTGCTTAGTAAGCGCTATCTAACTCTCAAAATCACGAATATGCATGTATACAGAAAGAACTAGAAACTATATGCTCTAAAAGAAAGTAAAACATAAACATAACTACTCATGTCAAACAAATAGCAAAGAAAACTAAGGATTCATGCTATACAAGATAAAACTGCATGCTGGAAAATAAAGCTAATCATGCTAAATAACTAAGCAGGAAACAAATAAAACTAATACTACATGCTTCAAATTAAAAGGAACTAAACTTACTAACTCTAAGCATAAATGGTGCTTGTTTCATTTGTTTCAAAACTTATACTTTATTACTTTAAAATAATAATCAACTTCTCTAGGGCCCGACATTATACCAATTTGCGCGCATCCTTAATATGAGTCTAGGTAGCAAATTCCGAAACTACTAAGGTACTTCTAGGTGATCTTGTGCCTAGGGGCGATCTAGGAGCCCACCCAATGGACCTTGTGTCCGGTACATGCCATTTAAAAGTAAAATACTTAATTACTTCTTCTTTAATTGCCTTGACATTTTAATAGACACCTTGTATGCCAACATCCCTAAAGTCTTGACTTTGAAATTTACTTAAGGCCTTGGCCTTTCTCTTTCTTTTCTTTTTCTTTCTTTTACTTGTTAATACTTCTAAAAGTATTTAATAGGATTTTTATTTTTGCACTAGAATACATGGCTGTTCATGCTTGTTAAAATAGCAAATGAAAACTAAAGGAAACAGCTCATGTGTATCTAGTAGTAAAGGACTAAAAATAGGAATCAATACTGCTCATGTTATTCTAAAAGCAAATTAGAAATATTACTAGTGCTCTACTAATAGCATAAATGAAAGCTGCATTTGCTAAAGAACTAAACTAAATCTGCACTTAATATTCTGCAGAGGAAATTGCTTATGTCCAGCTAATAACACAATGAAATCTGCGCTTTAAATTATGCAAACAATACTTATACAAATCTGCTTATTAAAATCTGCATACTATACTTATAAAAATCTACATGCTATACTTATAAAAATCTACTTATTAAAATCTGCAGAGCTCTTCCTAATAAAAATCTGCACTCAAAAGACTTAATAAAACTTCACTATAATCTTTTAAAACTGCACTATGAGGAGATCTAAACTACATTAAAACTTCCAAATTGATTTCAATTATCTCAGTTTCCCGACTCATCTAATATCAACCACTGCTTTCTAAACTTTCTGTTTCATCATCAACATGATCTATTTATGATTAAAAGGATATTTACTCCAATTTTCCTTTTTTTTTTTAAGTCTGTTCCTACTTCAACCAATATGAAGAAGTGATCTAACTAGAATTGTAAACTATGAATATTCAATCCAAATAACTTAAGTGCATATTGAAAGAACATTTACTTAAGCATCATAAGTTCAGATTCTATTAAATCCATTCAATCGTCTAGGTGATCCTCTAAAATAATCCTGCTCCTCTCTACTTGGTCTATCACTGCACAAACTAAAGTCATTCAACATCTCTCACTTTACACTAAAGAGATGACACCACCTACTTCATCTAAAAATAAACTAAAATCACTGCCAGATCAACCTCCAATTAGCCTAATAAACCAATACCTAATCCAAGCCATTCTATGTTCATTGCCTAATAGCAAAACAAAGGGAAACTAAAAACTTAAAGAAAAATCTAACTATATACTTGGAATAAAAGAGTCTGAAATGTTTTCATGAAATCTGAAACTAACATACTAAACATAAAACTATAATTGCAGGTTAAAGGATCACTAACAAAGAATCTAATAGCATGTTAAACAATTAATAACAAAAGGGTCTAACTGGTTAGAACTTGAAATTCTATAAAACTTATACTTCTTATACTTTAAAATATTTATCTTTTTCTTCTTCAGACCTTGGTCTTTACTTTACTTATAACTTCTCATGAATCCCTAAAAGGATTAAGTAGAATACTATATGTACATATAGATTCTAGAGTTGCATAAAACAAGTTCAATTCGTTAAGACATGCTGTGAACATAAGGAATTGCATCTAACTATACATGCTGTCCAATAACAAGGAAATCTAAGATTTACATACATTAAAATAGACCATTCAAGCTCACTGATTTGCAAAGGAAATAAAACTGCAAAGCTAAAAGAGAAGGTCGGTTGTCCATGCTTAATAACCTTTGCAAAAGAACTAAACTAAATGCTGACCTAAAGCTATTCATACTCATTAATTTACCAAAGAACCCCCATCTGTCACGCTAACTATAAGGTTGTTCTTACTTATGGAATTAATCTTCATGCTTCTACAAACACTTACAATGTACAAACAATGCACAAATGCTACAACACTAGAACTGAATGCAAGGAATTAATCTTGCTGAATTGAACTTCAAGAAGTCAACTTGCTGAATTGAAACTTAAGAATCAAACTTGAATAACTTTAAATCAGTAATTAAACCCAACTATATGCCAAATCCATTAAAATCCCTTCTTATCTTCCTTTAAAAACTCACGGCATCAAACCCTTTAAACTAAGCTAACCTCAAAAATCGGTACAGGAATTATCTTCCTAATTATAGAACCAAAATTTATATCAAACCATTTCCTTTTCTTTGAGTCTGCCAAGGAAGGAATATTAACAATAAAACCACCAATCAGTGATGTAAGGAAGACTTCAAATCAAAAGCTACAATACTAATTCCAAAACTTGAAGGAATCTAGAAAATTTCTAATAGAAACTAGAAATCTTAATTGTTCTTCACGCTAGGTACCACAGAAATCAAAAGAGAACAGAAATGTTGCTACTGGAAATCTAAAATCATAATTGTTCTTCATGCTCCTTGCCTAGGACATCAAAATCCGAATTCTAGCTACAAAGCTTGAGGTAAAACAGCCCGCATGCTCAAACCTTTTAAATTTGCACACAAGATCATATCTAAATCAAAACCAAGGTTGTTCCTGTTTGGCACGGCATCAAGCACACAAAAGAAAAGAAAACCACTGCTGCCTATCTTATGCTAAACAAACAACTAACAAACAAATCCTAACTAAACAAAGTGTTTTCTTCTCCCTTTCCCTCATGAAGACCACGGCAGAAAGCACCCAAGCCCCCAAATTCTATCATCTTCAGGCCATAATTCAGACATATACAGTAACAAAAGGAAACAAGGTCCAAAGCAATTAAGCACAAGTTAAACAACAAAACCCTATTCCCTTTCTTTGAAGCACACGACTACAAGCACAAAATAGATCCAAACACTGGAAATGCAAAAAAATTCATGCAAAGCTTTGGAAACAAGGATAGGATCAAGATTTAAACCTCGGAGCTATCCTACTGCAGATGAGAAAGCACTTACCTATCCTTGGACTCAAAACCGGGAAGAGTAGCTGCTAGGGTTCGGAGAAAACTCAAGTTCTCCGACTCTTCTTCGTGCTCACGGCTTCTCCTCGACGCAAAGATCACAACCCCGTGAAGAGCCCCTCGGAGAAACCCTCGCCGACCGCCGGAGGAACCCTAGCTTCTAGCCACGTCTTCACCCGAGAGAAGAATCACCGCCGCTCACATGAGTTGAGGAGAAGGAATTTTGTTTCGGGTAAATCAAACCCTAAGTTATTCTCTTTATAACTCTAATCTTCCTATTAACCTCTTTAAGTAAGTTTGTTACCCTTTCCTAAATAGAACCAGCCGCTAGATCAGCTGGTCAGCCGCTCCGCTTAAAACCCGGGTTGAGCCGGAGATCACCGGGTCGAGCCTCGGCTTGGCCATTTTCCGAAAACTTTTTTTTATTAAAAGCTCCTAACTACTACTTAAATGTATTTCGTTCCATAATTGATTAACAAAACATAAGTAGACCAGTTGGTTGGCTAAGCTCGGTTAAGACTCGGGTCAAGTCCGAGGTCCATGGTTCGAATCTCGGCTTGAACATTTTTTTGTCAAAACATCCTTCGTTTAGTAAAAATACCAAATGACCTCCAAAAATTACATAAAAATACTCAAAAGATTTCTAAAAATCTCTAGAACTTTTCTATAGCATTTCAAAATATTTTTAAATTATTTTTGGAGCTCAAAATGAGAAAATTTGGGTCGTTACATCAACTACTAGAGTATGAGATATACATTTATTGTTCTGTTTCCTACGAGGACAGTCCGCCTTCCATTGTCCAGTCTGCTTGCAAATAAAGCACTTGCCCTTTGGCTTCTTTATTCCAGCTTTTTGCCCCGCACCTTGTGTAACACCCATGGAATACTTAGCAGGATTTTAGATATATTTTTATCATAAAAAAAATAAATAGGCCTTATGTGTACATTTACAAAAATGATAAAACAAAATAGAACCAAAAAGAGATGACCAAGGCTTGAACCTTGGATCTCTTATTAGATATATGTAAGTGTAAACCAATAGACCAAGAGAAGTTATTATTAAAGAGAGAAGTAACAATATAGTTAAGAGTAAGAGAAGAGTTTTTCATTGAGAAAGAGAAGTTAGAGTTGCCTACTCCCTCTCAAAAGAAAAGAGGATTTGTGTTTCCTCTTTTCATTAAGGAGAAATAAAAGGAAGGAGAAGGAAAAGTACATTTTCCCTTCCTTCTCTCATGATGAATAAAAGGGAAATTAAAGAGGAAAACTCATTTTCTCCTCTTCCTCCTCCCTCCTTCTCCTCACCGTGACCAAGACCACACCTCACCTCCCCTTGCCGAAATCCAAAAACAAAGGAGGACCCCTCTCTAGGAAGGCTCCACTAGCAAGATATTTCCCTTAAGTAAATCAAACAAGGATGTAAGTATTCCCTCACCTGTGGTACAAGTCGCTTACTGTATTTCGAAAGATTTGAACTCTTGAAATTTAAAATAAAAAGAGAAGAAACCATGCTCATGAATCTTAGTAGGTTATGATATGAATTTAGTTAGAAAAAAAATTATGTGTATGATATTTTAAGCTTGATCTTCTTATGAATATGTTTATTGACCTTCTCTTTTCTTTATAAGGTTCGGCCATGATTAAATTGTAGTGTTCATGAAGATTAAAACTTAATTTAACATGCTCATGGACTTATTTATGATGTGTTATGAAATTAACTAGAGATTCATGTTTATATGTTGTTTAGAAGTTATTTTCATGCTTGAGGAAGTTTCGGCCATGATGAAATTGTATGGTTCATGAAGCTTAAAACATAATTTAACATGCTCATGGATTTATTTATGATGTGTTATGAAATTAGCTAGAGATTCATGTTTATATGTTGTTTGAAAGTTTAACTCTTGCTTGAGAAAGTTTCGGCCATAATGGAAATTTTAGGATTCATGAAGCTCAAAACCTAAGTTAGTATGCTCATAGATCTCCATATGATATGTTATGAAATTAGTTAGAGATTTATGTTTACATGTTGCTTATAAGTTTACTTCTTAGCATATGAAGTTTTGGCCATGATAGAGTTTTAGGGTTTCATAAAGCGTCAAACCTAATTTAGCATGTTCATAGGCTTCCTTATGATATGTTATCAAATTGGCTAGGTATTCATGTTCAAAGGTTACTTAGAAGTCTACTTCTTGTTGTATGATGTTTCGGCCATGATAAATTTTTAGGGTTCAAGAAGCTTAAAAACCTAAGTTAGTATGCTCATAGACTTTTTATGATATGTTATAAAATGTGCTAGAAACTCATGCTTATATGTTGCTTAGAAGTTCATTTCCTACTTGATGAAGTTTCGGCCATGATGAATTCTTAGGGTTCATGAAGCTCCAAACATAACTTAGTATGCTCATAGACTTCTTTATGATATATGATGGAATTAGCTAGGTGTTCATGTTACATGTTGTTTAGAAGTTTATATTCTTGACTTATGAAGTTTCGGCCATGATAAGGTTTTAGGGTTTCATAAAGCTCAAAACCTAATCTAGCATGCTCATAGGACTTCTTTATGTTATGTTATCAAATTGGCTAAGTATTTATGTTCATATGTTGCTTAGAAGTTCACTTCTTGTTATATGATGATGTTTCGGCTATGATGAGGTTTTAGGGTTCAGGAGACTCAAAACCTAATTTAGTATGTTCATAGACTTCTTATGAGATGTTATGAAATTTGCTAAGTATTCATGTTGTATGTTGCTTAGAAGTTATCTTTTGTTATGAACTCTTGGCCATAACTATAACCTAGGATTCAAGAAAGTTTAAACTTAAACTTAGCAAGCCTTGAATTTTCCTTATGATATGACATGAAAGTAGTTTGCTGTTTTATGTTCATGTAGAACTTAATTCCATACTCTTAGAGGTTCGACCACAACTAAGTTGAAAGGGCTAAGAAGCGTAGAACCTACTACCTATGCTCATGACATTCTTATTAGCTTATGACATGAATTTGATTTAAGGTTCACATGCTTATATATAGTTGTAACCTAAAACATAGCATGGAGACTCTCGACCACCATATAAAACTAGGGTTAGAGACCCAATCATGACTTTTCTAGGTGTCTCACATACTAGAATATGAACTACGAGATAATAGTAAATGTTTTCCATGTATGATTATGGTTGCCTACGATAATTTATGTACTTAATTAAGGATGCTCATGAATTATGCATGATGATGACCCTTATGATATGTTTTATGTTAAGTATGCATGCTTTATGACAAGACCAGTAACATGTTTGATTATGTATGTTATGAATTATGCATGATATGATTCTTATGATGACTATGTACTCAAGCATGTATGATTTCAAATATGTTACATGCTCATTATGTAAGCTTATGAACCAAGCATGATAATGGTTTTATATGATGTCCATGTGCCAAGAATGTATGCCTTATGATATGATAAGAAAATGTCAAAGAGTTGCTTCCCTTAAGTTGGGATTAAGAGCACTCTTCATGTTAAGACAAGAGCATGGCATCTATGATGATATGATATGACAGTTATGATGATATGATATGCATGACATGTACTTTACTTTGTATGACTTGTACCAAGGGTGGGCTCCATAAGCGCCCCTAGACCAACGGACTATGAACGAGTCTAGTAAAAAGGGATGGACTCCTTAGTACGCCCCTAGGCCGACGGACTATGAACGGGTCTAGATCCCTAGTAGGTTTGGGGCTAGCTACCCTGTCCTAGGGATTGCGCGCATTTATGTATATATGTGGTACAAGCTGGGCCCTCATGATGATGATATTATGTTCAAGTATTAAAAGATATGTTTAAAGACATCTTGCACTCGACATGGCATATGTTTTAAAAGGACATTTTGCATAATGCACCCATTCATATATGATATGTTTCTTTTATGTTTCATGTAATATGATGATATGTTATGCTTCTCATGACTCCCCTCATATGATTCCTTTATTTATGATATGTTAGAAACATGGTTCATAAGGATATGTTATGATTAGAAATTATGCTCACATTTCATATTGATAGATGATTATGTTTTCAATGGTGATATGCTTATATGATTATGCTTGAGATATGGTTTTTGTGAGTAGGAAAGAATCTTACTGAGCTCATGTGCTCATAGATTACTTCCTTGTATCACAGATAAAGGCAAGGGATCGATGACCTAAGGGAGCTACAGGAGAGGCAAGGAGGTGTGTGTGGCAGTGGCTCTGCTGAGACAAATAAGACCTGCTATAATGTTTTGTTATATTTGACATGAACTATTGTATTTATGTTACATTCCAGGATAACTTTATGACATTTCCGCTGCTTTATCTTATAAGAAAGAAATTTTTATATATGCATGTATCCTAGAATAGTTACGTAAGTAAGTAACCCCGTCCCTTTGAGTAGCAGGGAGGGCGGGCGTTACAGGTTGGTATCAGAGCCAAGTTAGCCTTCCCACTACACACACACCGAGTATCTTTCTGCCGCTCCAAGTAAGAAAATTTTTTATGCTTAGTATATTTCTTTTATGACGCTTATGCTCAGTTTATTTATTTATTTCTTCTATGATGCTTATGCTTAGTTTATTGTTTATTTCTTTTATGATGATTGTGCTCAGTTTATTTATTTATTTTATTTATGATGTTTATGCTCATTTTAATTATTTTATTTATGATGCTTATGCTCAGTTTATTTATTTTATTATGATGCTTATGCTTAGTTTATTCATTTTATATATGATGCTTTAGTAGTATACATGCTTACTTTATTCTTTTAAGTCACAGTATAGTTTAGGTTGCATTATGGTAGGTTAGAGATGATAACACAACAAATTTACAAATAGTTAGAAATGACGTTAACCTTTCGTTAGTCTGGTTAGGAATGATAATAACTTACGCTAGCTCTGTTGTCATTAATGAAGATAAGGATGGCTAGAAGACGTAATACTAGAGCAGAGGAAACATCACCTCCACCTGATCTGATGCATGTAGTTACCGAGCTCCAGCGTCAAGTTACGAAACAGCAGCAGATGATCACTGCTCTGCTGAATCAACAGGGGAATCCTATTACCCCGCCAGGACACCAGAACGTAGTACCAGTAATACCTACAGCTGTTCCAGTACCCCCGACACCTGCACCACCGGTAGGCCCAGCTCCAATGGTTCGTCAAGAGGCATATCTGATTCAGTAGTAGAGATTGAAGCCAGAAACTTTCTCCGGAAACTGTGAACCATGGGACGCACAGGCCTCGTTCAAGACGGTGGAGAGCATAGTGGAGTTACTAGATTGGCCTGAACACGAGAAAGTCAAATGTGCATCATTCTGCCTTAACAGAGATGCCAGGATGTGGTGGGACAGAGTGAAGGCAAAAAGACAAGTAAATCAGATGACGTGGACAGACTTCGAGATGGAATTTTTCGAAGAATTTTTCCATATGCGAGTCACAAATAAACACTATGATAAATTCACCAAGTTTCGGCAAGGTGATCTATCAGTCAATGAAGCCGTTAAGAAATTCAACCGCCTAGCACGCCTGTGTCCAGAGTTGGTCAGTACAGAGAGAGAAAGGGTCAGACTTATGCTGAAGATGCTCAGATCTGAGATAGCCCTGAACGTGGCCGGCGGAGTTAATAGACCGCAGACCGCCGAAGAATTAATCAGCAGCGCTCAGATCACGGAACACTATCAGAAAGCAATGAATGAGGGTAAGAATCAGACTCAGTCAGGGGGACAGAAATCACAATGTAACCGAACCAGCTAGAAAGGAAATCACAGTGGCAAGAGGAAGCAATGGAGTGATTCCAAGAGTGGTCCAACAAGCAAGCAACTCATGTTCCCTCAATGTACTACTTGCGGAAAGAAGCACCCGGGGACATGCCGCATAGGTACAAACATGTGCTACAACTGTGGAATGGAAGGACATATGGCTCGGAACTGCCCTACTCAGATCCAGACACCTATCCCTCCGCAGGTTCAGAACAAAGGCGCGCTTCCACAGCTACACATGATGCAAGCTGCAATAGAAGGCCCGCAGATAAGCCAAGGGAGACTGGAAGCTCCGCCAATAGTGACGGATGCCAGAATTTTCTCCATCACCAAGGAGGATGCGACCAATGCTTCCACGGTCGTCACAGGTCCGATAATTGTCTTTAATCAGTATGCTACTGTGTTGTTCGACACTGGGGCAACACACTCGTTTATTTCTACACCTTTCACGGGAAAGATAGACATGCCACCACAAACCTTAGACTGCAAATTTTTAACAACGTTACCATCGGGAGATGTGATGCCATCCACACATATACTGCGAGCCGCACCCGTCAGAATTGCAGACAGGGTACTCTACTGTAATCTGATAGTGCTGGACATGCAGGATTATGATATTATACTGGGCATGGATTTCCTGAGTAAATACGGAGCTTCGATAGAGTGCGGAAAAAGAAGAGTAATTTTCCAGCCTAAAGCAGAACCGACCTTCGAATTCATTGGAGAAAACAAGAAAGAAGTTAAAAAGTTTTTATCAGCTTTAAAGGCACAAAAGATGTTAGATAGTGGATGCACTGGATTTCTAGCTCATGTGGTTGATACAAATCAGGCAAGGGAACTGAAGCCAGAAGATGTCAAAGTCGTATGTAACTACCCAGAGGTATTCCCGGATGAACTACCGGGGTTAGCACCTGACCGAGAAATCGAGTTCGAGATTGAATTGATCCCTGGAACAAAGCTGATCTCTAATGCACCTTACCGTATGGCGCCGGCTGAATTGGAGGAACTTCAAAAACAGCTACGGGAGTTGCTCGACAAGGGACTTATCCGACCTAGTCACTCACCATGGGGGGCTACGGTACTGTTTGTTAAAAGGAAAGATGGGTCTATGCGAATGTGCATAGATTATTGAGCATTGAATAAAGTTACAATCAAGAACAGATATCCCTTACCACGGATTGATGATCCGTTCGACCAGTTGAAGGGGGCCATTATTTTCTCCAAGATTGACTTGAGATCTGGCTATCACCAAGTGAAGGTGAAACAAGATGATATACCGAAAACGACCTTCTGAACAAGATACGAACATTATGAGTTCGTAGTAATGCCCTTTGGGGTGACAAATGCTCCTGCTCTATTCATGGACCTAATGAACCGGGTATTCACAATATATCTCGACAAATTTGTGATTGTTTTTATCGATGATATTCTCATTTATTCGAGAACCCAGGAAGAGCATGTCAAACACATGGAAATAGTATTACAAATTCTTCGGGAAAAGCAATTGTATGCAAAATTCTCCAAATGCGAATTTTGGCTCGACCAAGTATCATTTCTGGGTCATGTTATCTCTAAGGATGGAGTAATGGTAGACCCAATCAAAATCAAAGCTGTCAGTAACTGGAATAGGCCAAGGAATGCCAACGAAATCAGGAGTTTCCTCGGACTAGCAGGTTATTACCGGAAGTTTGTAGAGGGTTTCTCCAGAATCGCAGCACCAATGACAGCCCTCACTCAGAAAAATAAGAAGTATGAATGGACGGATGACTGCGAGAAGAGCTTCACAGAACTGAAAAAGAGACTGACCAGTGCTCCAATTCTTATTCTTCCGGAAAGCAATAAAGGATTTGATATGTACAACGACGCTTCTAAATTAGGACTCGGAGCTGTACTCATGCAAAATGGCAAAGTCATTGCCTATGCCTCCAGGCAACTCAAGGAACACGAGAAAAATTATCCTACACACAATTTGGAACTAGCAGCCGTGGTTTTTGCTCTTAAGATATGGAGACATTACCTATATGGAGCACAGTGTAAGATCTATACAGATCACCAAAGTCTGAAATATTTCTTCACACAGAAGGACCTGAACATGAGACAAAGAAGATGGCTTGAGCTAGTCAAGGACTATGACTGCGAGATCTTTTATCATCCGGGAAAAGTGAACAAAGTGGCTGATGCACTCAGTCGGAAGTTGTAGGCCACCGACGTACCCGGAGCTATTTTAAGTTCGAGGATGAACTTTTATGAGGTTTGGGGGACTATAACACCCATGGAATACTTAGCAGGATTTTAGATATATTTTTATCATAATAAAAATAAATAGGCCTTATGTGTACATTTGCAAAAATGATAAAACAAAATAGAACCAAAAAGAGATGACCAAGGCTTGAACCTTGGATCTCTTATTAGATATATGTAAGTGTAAACCAATAGACCAAGAGAAGTTATTATTAAAGAGAGAAGTAACAATATAGTTAAGAGTAAGAGAAGAGTTTTTCATTGAGAAAGAGAAGTTAGAGTTGCCTTCTCCCTCTCAAAAGAAAAGAGGATTCTTGTTTCCTCTTTTCATTAAGGAGAAATAAAAGAAAGGAGAAGGAAAAGTACATTTTCCCTTCCTTCTCTCATGATGAATAAAAGGGAAATTAAAGAGGAAAACTCATTTTCTCCTCTTCCTCCTCCCTCCTTCTCCTCACCATGACCAAGACCTCTCCTCACCTCTCCTTGCCGAAATCCAAAAACAAAGGAGGACCCCTCTCTAGGAAGGCTCCACAAGCCAGATATTTCCCTTAAGTAAATCAAACAAGGATGTAAGTATTCCCTCACCTGTGGTACAAGTCGCTTACGGTATTTCGAAAGATTTGAACTCTTGAAATTTAAAATAAAAAGAGAAGAAACCATGCTCATGAATCTTAGTAGGTTATGATATGAATTTAGTTAGAAAAAAAATTATGTGTATGATATTTTAAGCTTGATCTTCTTATGAATATGTTTATTGACCTTCTATTTTCTTTATAAGGTTCGACCATGATGAAATTGTAGTGTTCATGAAGCTTAAAACTTAATTTAACATGCTCATGGACTTATTTATGATGTGTTATGAAATTAACTAGAGATTCATGTTTATATGTTGTTTAGAAGTTATTTTCTTGCTTGAGGAAGTTTCGGCCATGATGAAATTGTAGGGTTCATGAAGCTTAAAACTTAATTTAACATGCTCATGGATTTATTTATGATGTGTTATGAAATTAGCTAGAGATTCATGTTTATATGTTGTTTGAAAGTTTAACTCTTGCTTGAGAAAGTTTCGGCCATAATGGAAATTTTAGGGTTCATGAAGCTCAAAACCTAAGTTAGTATGCTCATAGATCTCCATATGATATGTTATGAAATTAGTTAGAGATTTATGTTTACATGTTGCTTATAAGTTTACTTCTTAGCTTATGAAGTTTCGGCCATGATAGAGTTTTAGGGTTTCATAAAGCTTCAAACCTAATTTAGCATGTTCATAGGCTTCCTTGTGATATGTTATCAAATTGGCTAGGTATTCATGTTCAAAGGTTACTTAGAAGTCTACTTCTTGTTGTATGATGTTTCGGCCATGATAAATTTTTAGGGTTCAAGAAGCTTAAAAACCTAAGTTAGTATGCTCATAGACTTTTTATGATATGTTATAAAATGTGCTAGAAACTCATGCTTATATGTTGCTTAGAAGTTCATTTCCTACTTGATGAAGTTTCGGCCATGATGAATTCTTAGGGTTCATGAAGCTCCAAACCTAATTTAGTATGCTCATAGACTTCTTTATGATATATGATGGAATTAGCTAGGTGTTCATGTTACATGTTGTTTAGAAGTTTATATTCTTGACTTATGAAGTTTCAGCCATGATAAGGTTTTAGGGTTTCATAAAGCTCAAAACCTAATCTAGCATGCTCATAAGACTTCTTTATGATATGTTATCAAATTGGCTAAGTATTTATGTTCATATGTTCCTTAGAAGTTCACTTCTTGTTATATGATGATGTTTCGGCTATGATGAGGTTTTAGGGTTCATGAGACTCAAAACCTAATTTAGTATGTTCATAGACTTCTTATGAGATGTTATGAAATTTGCTAAGTATTCATGTTGTATGTTGCTTAGAAGTTATCTTTTGTTATGAACTCTTGGCCATAACTATAACCTAGGATTCAAGAAAGTTTAAACTTAAACTTAGCAAGCCATGAATTTTCCTTATGATATGACATGAAAGTAGTTTTCTGTTTTATGTTCATGTAGAACTTAATTCCATACTCTTAGAGGTTCGGCCACAACTAAGTTGAATGGGCTAAGAAGCTTAGAACCTACTACCTATGCTCATGACATTCTTATTAGCTTTTGACATGAATTTGATTTAAGGTTCACATGCTTATATGTAGTTGTAACCTAAAACTTAGCATGGAGACTCTCGGCCACCATATAAAACTAGGGTTGGAGACCCAATCATGACTTTGCTAGGTGTCTCACATACTAGAATATGAACTAGGAGATACTAGTAAATGTTTTCCATGTATGATTATGGTTGCCTATGATAATTTATGTACTTAATTAAGGATGCTCATGAATTATGCATGATGATGACCCTTATGATATGTTTTATGTTAGTATACATGCTTTATGACAAGACCAGTAATATGTTTGATTATGTATGTTATGAATTATGCATGATATGATTCTTATGATGACTATGTACTCAAGCATGTATGATTTCAAATATGTTGCATGCTGATTATGTAAGCATATGAACCAAGCATGATAATGGTTTTATATGATGTCCATGTGCCAAGAATGTATGCCTTATGATATGATAAGAAAATGACAAAGAGTTGCTTCCCTTAACTTGGAATTAAGAGCAATCTTCATGTTAAGACAAGAGCCTGACATCTATGATGATATGATATGACAGTTATGATGATATGATATGCATGACATGTACTTTACTTTGTATGACTTGTAGCAAGGGTGGCCTCCAAAAGCGCCCCTAGACCGACGGACTATGAACGGGTCTAGTAAAAAATGATGGGCTCCTTGGTACGCCCCTAGTCCAACGGACTATGAACGGGTCTAGATCCCTAGTAGGTTCGGGGCTAGCTACCCTGTCCTAGGGATTGCGCGCATTTATGTATGTATGTGGTACAAGCCGGGCCCTCATGATGATGATATTATGTTCAAGTATTAAAAGATATGTTTAAAGACATCTTGCACTCGACATGGCATATGTTTTAAAAGGACATTTTGCATAATGCACCCATTCATATATGATATGTTTCTTCTATGTTTCATGTAATCTGATGATATGTTATGCTTCTCATGACTCTCCTCATATGATTCCTTTATTTATGATATGTTCGAAACATGGTTCATAAGGATATGTTATGAATAGAAATTATGCTCACATTTCATATTGATAGATGATTATGTTTTCAATGATGATATGCTTATATGATTATGCTTGAGATATGGTTTTTGTGAGTAGGAAAGAATCTTACTGAGCTCATGTGCTCATAGCTTACTTCCTTGTACCACAGATAAAGGCAAGGGATGGATGACCTAAGGGAGCTGCAGGAGAGGTAAGGAGGTGTGTGTGGAAGTGGCTTGGCTGAGACAAATAAGACCTGCTATAATGTTTTGTTATGTTTGACATGAACCATTGTATTTATGTTACATTCCAGTATAACTTTATGACATTTCTGCTGCTTTATGTTATAAGAAAGAAATTTTTATATATGCATGTATCCTGGAATAGTTAAGTAAATAAGTAACCCCGTTCCTTTGAGTAGCAGGGAGGGCGGGCGTTACACCTTGAGGTTTATTCACCTTCTTTGCTGAGCCATTTTGTTTCTTCTTCTTCTTGCCTTTCGGCTTAGAAGTAGAACCATTTTCAGCATAGTGAATTTGAGAATGTTGACGAAACAACCCTTCGGCTGCCTGAAGTTCTGTCAGAAGTTCCGCCAATGAATATATCCTTTTATTCATATTGTAGTTTAGGCGAAAATGCTCAAAACATCTGGACAGCATTTGGAGGATGATATCGACCTGGGTTTCCCCATCAATTTCTCCTCCAAGAACTTGTATTTCGTTTAAGTAAGCCATCATCTTGAGAATATGATCCCTCACGGGAGTCCCGTCAGTCATGGTGGTTGTCATCAGTTTTCTCATTGCCTCTTGCCTAGCAGCCCGATTCTGATGTCTGAAGAGTTCCTTGAGATTGTTCATTATATCATAGGCTGTTGGTAAGTCCTGATGCTGATGTTGCAATACATTTGACATCGAAGCCAAGATGTAACACTGCGTCATCTCATCAGCTTTTACCCATTTACTATGATACTGAATCTCCTCTGGGGTAGAATCATTGCTAGGTGCCATTTCTCTGACAGTAAAAACTTATAGCCCTCAGCAGTTAAAACAATGTCCAGGTTTCTTTTCCAATCTATATAGTTGGGACCAGTAAGTCTATTTTCTTTTAGAATAATGGCCAGTGGGTTGAAAGTCATCCTAAGAATCACAAAATAAATTTTGGTCAGAACTCTAAATTTAGAATAATATTGAATCCTCAAACAATACTATTTTAAATTAACCAACACCTTAAAACACCGTGAATTTTGTATGCCATGATAGTGTGGACGTATACAAATTCAACATTTGTAAAAGGAGGGTATATCCCATTAATTTTATTATCTTGTCAACCTAACTTTTTGACAAATAAAATTAATAGTTGGTTTCCTTCGGTCACACAAATAATAGTAGTGACTCCGATGGGGAGGATACTATTAGACGTGCCTAAGTGTATACCATTACTTGACACTAAGTCCATTAATAAGATTGTGCCCCTTCCGATGGGGAAGATCACACGCTCTTAATTAATTTCCTATAGTCATCCGAAATGGAAGTTTGGTCTAGTGATCCGCAAACAAACTCATCCGATATGGAGGAAGGCACTCAGAGCCAATGCGCAAGTTTGTTTGCATCACTTACAAACCAGTAATGGAGACCGTGGAATTCACTAAAATAAATTCCTCTCCTACTTAGTTATTTAAAGTGAGGAATTTTGATGATGCTAGCCTACTAAACATGTACAATAACATTCACACACAGCACAATACAAAAGCAATAAATAGAAAAACTAATTTTCAACTATTATGGCTTTTATCTATTGTTGTCCTCCGTGTGTCATCATCCCTAGCTGCTACCATCTTTGTGTTAGAGTGTATACTGAAAGCCTAAGCTTTTGTAAACATTTATTTTGAATAAAGAATCACATTTGGTCAAATTGTCTACATTTGTTTGTAGTTGTTCAATTAATTTATATTGTATATAACATAGTATGTGGTGTCACATACAGAAGATGATGTTATTAGTACCTTATAAATTATAAACAGTAGCTCATGACCAAAATGGAAAGGAACAAACCATTGGAAGGTCGTAGTGTAATTAGGAATTAGTTTATCTTAACTATATAATTACACTAGTACACTTAGAGTGTATTGAGTAGGACCATTAGAGGTCGTTTCTTTTATACTGACTTTATAAAGGAACAAAGACCTCAGTTATTATGGAAGTGTGTGCTCTTAATCCTAATATAATAACAAGCACATATATTTGATATTTATTTCTTTAATTTATCAATGGGAGAGATTTAGTTCGATAAATCAATAAGCCCGATAAGTTGGGAAATGATATCACTTATAGTGTGTGTTGTTGATGTTGGGTTCTTCGGGCCGCGAAAACTGCTTTTCGCGTCGCGGAAACCCCGAGTCACCCAAAGTCATGGATCTCGTGCAAAGATTCGTAAACAAAAACTTTTCGAAAAACCTTTTTCTTGTACGAGTTTGTAAAACCTTTTGATCTACACTAGATGAGGGTTATACCTTCGAAGCGTGCCCTTCGCTTATCCCGCTCGTCCAAGGTACACGTCGGATCTCCAAAGTATCAAAGTAGATACTTCTCTAGTGATATCCACACGAACAAGGAGTGCTCTCTAGCACTCAAGGATGGAGAAGAGAGACCCCAAGTGTGCTAGCACTTTCTAGGGCTCTCGGATGGGAATGGAAGAAGAAAGGAAAGCAAGGAAGAGAATACAATACACTCCTCTAAAGTATTACCTTTCTTCTTGGACTTCTTGGATTAACTCAAATCACCCTCTCCACTCTTGGAACCTCACGGCAACCACCATGGAGAGAAGAGAGAGCACTCAAGGGAGAAGAAGATTGAATACACCACATGAATGAAAAATGAATTCCCATTCATTCACAAAGTGGCCGGCCACTCTAGGAGGTGTAACCTCCACATTAATTCCAATTAATGTGGAGACCATTAAGAGTTGTAACCCCCATGAGGTGGCACTCTAGGATGATGTGGATCAACACCATTGGTCCACATCTTGCCACCTCACTAAATGACATGACAATAAGTGTAACCTCCTCATTTAATGTGGGCCGGCCACATTAAATGCTATGGAGGCTTGTAACCTCCTTGAGGTGGCAAACATTGATGATGTGGAGCAATCCTATTGGTCCACATCTTGCCAACTCACTAGTGATGTGGCAAAAAGTCAAGTCAAACATGACTTTTTCTCTTCCTCTCAAATCAAGTCAAACTTGATCAAATCTCTCTCATGGTTGATCTAATCCAACCATGTGATTCAAGCCAACTTAATATAATGAATCTAATTCATTAAATTAAGTTGATTTAATGAGTCATAATCTAAATTAGACTCATTGAATACATGAATCTACTTGAGTCCAACTCAATTAGCCCAATTTGGATTACTCTTAATCCAATTTGATTCATCAAATGAATCTAATCCTCTTGGTTCATCATATGAATTTAATCTCCATCCACATGTTCTTTGTGTGTGACCCAATAGGTTCTTGTAACGTTGACAATGCCCCTAAACTCATTTAGAAGCATAAGTAATGAGCGGTATCTAGCAATACATCATTACTACCCAAGTTACAAGAATGTTGAGATCCAACATCACCTTGTGACTACTAATTGTGACTCCTCACAATATGTGACATTGTCCTTCTATCCTAGACATCTAGATTGATCAATATGAGGCATAGACCGTGTCATCCTCTAATCAATCTAAATCTTGAACTCCAAGTAGATTCACTCGATCAAATGAGCTCAACATCTAATGTTGACTCATTTGGGCATGGCCATGCACTTCGTGGTCTAACTCTATCAAGAATATTGATGTCGCTCCCGTCATATGGGAGGGATAGATCCCATCTACATCACTCACATCCCTCTGCATAATTTGTTACATACCAGTAATCGCCTTTATAGTCCACCCTGTTACGGGTGACGTTTGACGAAACCAAAGTACATAACTCCTTATGTAGGGATCCATGGTGACTTCAGGTCTAAGGACTAATAGTCATACTAATAGCCACATGAGAAAGTATATGACACTCATATAACGATCCATGATACTTTCTCATGGCGGGTCATTCAGTATACATTCTCCAATGTACACCCATGTGTCAGCTTGATATCTCTATATCCATGACTTGTGAGAACAAGTCATCGAACTGACCTACATGCTAGTCTTATTGCATTAACATTGTCCCTGAATGTTAATACTCGACTAGGAATGATTTAGAGTAGTGTTCCCTATATCATCTCACTATCGATTCAACTAATCGATTGATATAGGTATGAACCTTCTACTCAAGGACGCTATTATACTTAGTCTATTTGGCACTAATACAAATAAGTATAATAACCAAACAAATGCCTTTATTAATATACAAGAATATGATATACATGAGTCCATACAATCATCAAATGATTGGCTATAGGGCTCTAACTAACAATCTCCCACTAGCACTAGTGCCAATCAGTATAGGCTCTAAGGCCTAATGACCTAGTCTGACCATCATGCTTCCTCTGTGCCAAAGCCTCGGTCAAGGGATCTGCGATGTTAGCTTCTATAGATACTCTGCAAATCTTCACATCTCCTCTATCGATAATCTCTCGAATAAGATGGAAACGTTGTAGAACTGCTTTGAACTCTGCCAGCTCATAGCACTACCATTCATGTAGAATACGAACCCTGACTGCGATCTATAGTCATCCTGGTCTGTCTGGAAGCTAGCATCACTGTAACCCTTTACAGCTAGCTTATCATTGCCTCCATATATCAAGAAATATTCTTTAGTCCTTCTTAAGTACTTAAGAATATTCTTGACCGCTATCCAGTGACTTTCACCTGGATCTGACTGGTATCTGCTCGTCATGCTCAAAGCATACGAGACATCAGGTCGAGTACATAGCATGGCGTACATGATCGATCCTATAGCTGAGGCATAAGGGATCTGATCCATGCGGTCTCTCTCCTCTCTAGAAGAGGGACCTTGAGTCTTCAAAAGACTCATGCCATGTGACATCGACAGAAATCCCTTCTTGGAGTTCTGCATGGCAAACCGTAGGAGTACCTCGTCAATGTATGTACTCTGACTTAGGCCAAGCAATCTCTTAGATCTATCTCTATAGATCTGTATCCCAAGAATGTGGGATGCCTCACCTAAGTCCTTCATTGAGAAGCAACTCCCTAGCCAGGTCTTGACAGACTAAAGCATAGGGATGTCCTTCCCAATGAGTAGTATGTCATCCACATACAATATGAGGAAGACAACTATGCTTTCTACAACCTTCTTGTAGACACAAGGCTCATCTTCGTTCTTGATGAAACCAAACTGTTTGATCGCATCATCGAATCAAAGATTCCAGCTCCGAGAATGGCCTCTAGCCATTTCTCGGAATCTGGTCTCATCACAGCTTCCTGATAGGTGGTGGGCTCATCCTCCATGAGCACAATGTCATCATGGTCAGACAAGAGAAATGAGTATCTCTCAGGCTGACGACGTACCCTATCAGACCTGCGAAGAGGTATGTCTGCTTGAATTGGTTGTTGTTCCTCAACTCTTTGTGGAACAACATCATCCACAACACTTTGTGGTTCCAGTTCAATTTCCATCGAGGCATCTGTGCTATTGTTCGCATCTTGAACTTCTTCAAGATCGAACGCGCTCCCACTAGTCTTTCGAGAAACAAAGTCCCGTTCTAGAAAGACCCCAGTCTTTGCCACAACTACCTTGTGCTGACTGGGAATGTAGAAATAATATCCCTTAGTTTCCTTGGAATATCCAATGAAATAGCACTTGTCGGATTTGGGTCCTAACTTATCTGAGACTTGACGTCGAACGTAAGCCTCACAACCCCAAATCCTCATGAAAGACACCTGGGCATCTCTCCCAGTCCATATCCTATATGGTGTCTTTATCACAGCCTTGGATGGACCTCGGTTGAGTATAAAAGCTGCCGTGTCTAGAGCATAACCCCAAAGGAATGTCGGAAGATCTGTGTGACTCATCATAGACCGTACCATATCTAATAAGGTACGATTCCTCCTTTCTGACACACCATTCCACTGTGGTGTTCCAGGAGGAGTGAGTTGGGATAGAATCCCACACTCAGCTAAATAGTCACGAAACTCATGGCTTAAGTATTTACCACCTCGATCTGATCGAAGTACTTTAATACTCTTGCCAAGCTGGTTCTGTACTTCATTCTTGAATTCTTTGAACTTTTCAAAGGATTCCGACTTATGTGTCATCAAGTACACATAACCGTATCTACTGAAATCATCAGTAAATGTGATGAAGTACCTATAACCGCCTCTAGCAGCGACATTGAAAGGGCCACATACATCACTATGTATGAGTCCTAACAGATCAGTCGCTCTCTCGCTGTGCCCACTAAAGGGAGTCTTGGTCATCTTGCCTCGTAGGCATGACTCGCATATCTCATATGATTCTAAATCAAATGAGTCCAGCAAACCATCCTTATGGAGCTGGGATAAGCGCTTGTCATTTATATGACCTAAGCGACAGTGCCAGAGATAGGTTTGGTTCAAGTCAGTCGACTTGATCCTCTTGGTATTTATGTTATAGATAGGGCTCTCAAGGTCTAGAATGTAGAGTCCGTTTATCAGAGGTGCACTACAATAGAACATATCTTTTAAATAAACAGAACAACATTTGTTTTATTATAAAAGAGTATCCTTTCTTGTCTAAACAAGAAACTGAAACTATGTTCTTAGTTAATGCAGGCACATAACAACAATCGACTAACTCTAGTACAAGCCCAGAGGGCAGAGATAGAAAGTAAATCCCTACAGCAACAGCAGCAACCCGTGCTCCATTGCCTACTCGTAGGTCCACCTCGCCCTTTGTCAATGTCTTGTTATTTCTCAGCGCCTGCACATCAATACAAATGTGAGAAGCACATCCAGTATCTAATACCCAAGATGTAGAAATAGATAGATTGACTTCTATAACATATATACCTAAAGTGGAAGTCTCACTTCGCTTCTTCTTAAGAACCTCCAAGTATACCTTGCAGTTCCTCTTCCAGTGCCCAGTCTGACCGCAGTGGAAGCAGGTAGCATCCTTGGCGACCCCTCCTTTAGGCTTCAGTGCCTTGCCTTTGCCCTTGGTTTGGGACTTTCCCTTACCTTTGGGCTTGCCCTTGCCCTTGTGCTTCTGGACCATCAGAATGGGCTTAACCTTCTTAAGGTTAATCTCAGCAGTTCGTAACATACTAAGTAACTCGGGCAGTGGCTTGTCAATCTCGTTCATGTTATTGTTGAGAACGAATTGACTATAGCTATCTGGCAAGGACTGCAAGATCAAGTCAGTGGCCAGCTCTTGGCCAAGTGGGAACCCCAGTCTTTGTAGGTTCTCTATGTACCCAATCATCTTGAGTACATAAGGACCTACAGGAGCCTCGTCTGACATCTTGCACTGAAACAGTGCCTTCGAGATCTCAAATCTCTCATGCCTCGCTTGTCCCTGATATAGTTGGCGAAGATGCTCAACCATATCAAAAGCGCCCATGAACTCATGTTGCTTCTGAAGCTCTGAGTTCATGGTCGCGAGCATTAGACAAGACACATCTAATGCGTCGTCTTGATGCTTCTTGTAAGCATCTTTATCGGCTCGCGGGGCATTGGAAGGAGGAGCCTCCGGAATGGGCTGCTCCATAACGTACAGCTTACGCTCCTGGGTGAGAACTATTCTCAAGTTCCTGTACTAGTCCAGGAAATTCGCTCCGTTGAGCTTGTCCTTCTCAAGGACAGATCGCAGGGAGAAGGAATTCGTGTTCGACGTCATGGTTATCTACAACAGAAAATTTGCAGAAATAAATATCATATTCTTTAAAGATCATTTAATTAGGCCTTTAATTAAATGATGCTCCCACTGAATTCTATAATTCTTGTGGGACAAGATCCACATCATACTAACCCTTGAGTTAGCTTTGGCTAATAAGCCCAAGGCTTAGTATGATCGGTAGGTAATGATTACCAATTACATCTCTATGCAACTCTTGTTTATAGGATCAATATCCGTATTTATATTAAAACTCGAGTTAGCTTTGGCTAATATGCCCGAGAGTTAATATAGATGTGATTTTGACCTATCTTTTCCAACCGTTGGAAGAATGCCTATAGTTGACTCGATCTAACCGAGCAACTAGGAATACTCAATCTAATTGAGTTTGTATTCACCCATGCGTTGATAGGCGGGACCAAGATTGTCCCTCCGTACCCTACCAAGACAATATGTATTGCTCTGCTTTGGCAGATTCAACAATACATGTGATCGAGGTAGTGATAGGTATCACGGCACGGTTAGACATTTTAGAGTTGGTTCGATCTAGATCTAATCTAATCGAGAAGGATGCATCTTGTGCACGACTTAGATCTAATCTAATCGCAAGGGTGCATCATGTGCACGACTTAGATCTAATCTAATCGTTAAGGCACTAATTAATTAATTAATTATTAAACATGCATCAAATACATAACAATTAATTAATTAATCTATTTGTGATTTAGTCATGGCCCTACTACGATCTTCTCAAGCCAATGAGAAGATCGAATGGTCAACCTAGGGTCAACAGCTTCTCCAAGCTCCTCCCTTTGACCACCTTGTGTTGCTCGTGCCCGCCTCGGAACTCCATCTCGTGTGGACCCTCCACCGCTCCAATTTGTACATTACAATTTGAAACTCGAGTTACATTCGAGTCTAAATCTAATTTACAACCAGAATAAGAGAAAGGCACGACACGCAGGCCGTGGAAAAAAAAAAAAAAATACAGCACACACAATCATATGACGGCACGCAGGCCGTATTATGAATTACAACACAAATCCAATCTTATTGGGTATTTTGGGAAATGAATATCACAAATTAATATATAATTCAAAATTATATATTTTTCATAATTTTTCTGTAATTTTAAAATAATTTTTACAATTTTTATGAATAAAATTTCCCGGCGGTCCCGTTTAGCGGTTTCGGGCGCAATCGCGGAACGGATCCCCTTGCGGGGCCCAGGGGCAACGCCCCTACCCGTGATCTAACCATCGCGAGGGTTCCTTTGCGATCCAACAGCGCCTAAACCCGCTGTCCCAAAAAGATTTGGGTCGAGACATTGCCGTTTCGGAAAAATCTTCCCGGCGGGTTCGTTTTTAGCGATTTCGGGTGCAATCGTGGAGCAAATTCCCATGCGGGGTTAGGGCAATGCCCCTACCCACGATCTAACCATCGTGAGTTGCTCCTTTGCGATCTAATGGCACCCGACCCCGCTGTCCCAAACGGATTTGGGGCAAAACGAAGCCGTTTAAAAGAAAACTTTCCGGTAGCCGAAGCCTACAAGTGCCGAGACACTTGTGCTTCGCTTTACAAAAAATCAATTTAAAACTCAAAACAAATTACAAATCATATTTTTCATAAAAATACAAATAATAGAACATAAGTCTTGCATGGCTCCCCAAGTCGTGCCGCGAAAACCGCTTTTTCGCGTCGCGGAAACCCCGAGTCACCCAAAGCCATGGATCTCGTGCAAAGATTCGTAAACAAAAACTTTTCGAAAAACCTTTTTCTTGTACGAGTTTGTAAAACCTTTAGATCTACACTAGATGAGGGTTATGCCTTCGAAGCGTGCCCTTCGCTTATCCCGCTCGTCCAAGGTACACGTTGGATCTCCAAAGTATCAAAGTAGATACTTCTCTAGTGATATCCACACGAACAAGGAGTGCTCTCTAGCACTCAAGGATGGAGAAGAGAGACTCCAAGTGTGCTAGCACTTTCTAGGGCTCTCGGATGGGAATGGAAGAAGAAAGGAAAGCAAGGAAGAGAATACAATACACTCCTCTAAAGTATCACCTTTCTTCTTGGACTTCTTGGATTAACTCAAATCACCCTCTCCACTCTTGGAACCTCACAGCAACCACCATGGAGAGAAGAGAGAGCACTCAAGGGAGAAGAAGATTGAATACACCACATGAATGAAAAATGAATTCCCATTCATTCACAAAGTGGCCTGCCACTCTAGGAAGTGTAACCTCCACATTAATTCCAATTAATGTGGAGACCATTAAGAGTTGTAACCCCCATGAGGTGGCACTCTAGGATGATGTGGATCAACACCATTGGTCCACATCTTGCCACCTCACTAAATGACATGGCAATAAGTGTAACCTCCTCATTTAATGTGGGCCGGCCACATTAAATGCTATGGAGGCTTGTAACCTCTATGAGGTGGCACACATTGATGATGTGGAGCAATCCTATTGGTCCACATCTTGCCAACTCACTAGTGATGTGGCAAAAAGTCAAGTCAAACATGACTTTTTCTCTTCCTCTCAAATCAAGTCAAACTTGATCAAATCTCTCTCATGGTTGATCTAATCCAACCATATGATTCATGCCAACTTAATATAATGAATCTAATTCATTAAATTAAGTTGATTTAATGAGTCATAATCTAAATTAGACTCATTGAATACATGAATCAACTTGAGTCCAACTCAATTAGCCCAATTTGGATTACTCTTAATCCAATTTGATTCATCAAATAAATCTAATCCTCTTGGTTCATCATATGAATCTAATCTCCATCCACATGTTCTTTCTGTGTGACCCAATAGGTTCTTGTAACGTTGGAAATGCCCCTAAACTCATTTAGAAGCATAAGTAATGAGCAGTATCTAGCAATACATCATTACTACCCAAGTTACAAGAATGTTGAGATCCAACATCACCTTGTGACTACTAATTGTGACTCCTCACAATATGTGGCATTGCCCTTCTATCCTAGACATCTAGATTGATCAATATGAGGCATAGACCGTGTCATCCTCTAATCAATCTAAATCTTGAACTCCAAGTAGACTCACTCGATCAAATGAGCTCAACATCTAATGTTGACTCATTTGGGCATGGCCATGCACTTCGTGGTCTAACTCTATCAAGAATATTGATGTCGCTCCCGTCATATGGGAGGGATAGATCCCATCTACATCACACACATCCCTCTGCATAATTTGTTACATACCCAGTAATCACCTTTATAGTCCACCCTGTTACGGGTGACGTTTGACGAAACCAAAGTACATAACTCCTTATGTAGGGATCCATGGTGACTTCAGGTCTAAGGACTAATAGTCAAACTAATAGCCACATGAGAAAGTATATGACACTCATATAACGATCCATGATACTTTCTCATGGCGGGTCATTCAGTATACATTCTCCAATGTATACCCATGTGTCAGCTTGATATCTCTATATCCATGACTTGTGAGATCAAGTCATCGAACTGACCTACATGCTAGTCTTATTGCATTAACATTGTCCCTGAATGTTAATACTCGACTAGGAATGATTTAGAGTAGTGTTCCCTATATCATCTCACTATCGATTCAACTAATCGATTGATATAGGTATGAACCTTCTACTCAAGGACGCTATTATACTTAGTCTATTTGGCACTAATACAAATAAGTATAATAACCAAACAAATGCCTTTATTAATATACAAGAATATGATATACATGAGTCCATACAATCATCAAATGATTGTCTCTAGGGCTCTAACTAACAGTTGATTATAGAAGGAAACTGTGGCCTAGTAATCTAGGTTGATAATGCCCCCAAGAAGAGCTCATAAGGATTGTCATGTTAAACCCTGCAGGTGGACTCAGTCCGACATGACGATAAGGTTGAGAGGTACTATTCTTGGACTAAGATACTAATTAAATGAGTTGTCAGTAACTCACTAAATTAGTGGACATTTGACATCTTAAACACAGGGAGACATACACGCTCATAATAAGAAGGAGCCCAAAACTGTAATTTAGGATTTGTGCGGTAGTTCAATAATAGTTCTCTAGTGGAATAAATTATTATTGATAAAATTAAGTTGTGTGTTCGGGGCGAACACGGGATGCTTAATTTTATCGGGAGACCAAAACCAATTTCTCCACTCGGTCCCTATCGTAGCCTCTTATTTATAGAGTACTATACCCACCTATACCAACCTTCATACCCATGATGTAGGGGCCGGCCAAGCTAGCTTGTGGATCAAGCTAGGGTCGGCCAAGCCTTGGTTCATGGGTGGTGGGCCCTAGCTTGAACCCAAGCTTACGTGGCCGACCCCCATTAAATTTAAAAGAATTTTAATTTAATATTTTTCTTAATTGAAAGATATAATTTATTGGAGAGATTAAAAATTAAAATATCTCTTTTAAAAGGATCTACAAAAGATTAAATAAAGAGATTAGATCTCTTTCCTTATTTGTAGATTGGAAAGATATTTTATTTTTCTTCTTTGTAAATTATTCACATGTTGAAAAATTAAAATTATAGAAATTTCTTTTTATCAACCATGAAGGGATTTTAAAGGGAAATTTTATTTTTTTAAATTTCCAAAGACAAATAAGGAATTTTAATTGTTGATTGAAATAGCCTTGTTTGCTCTTAATGATGTGGTCGGCCATGACATGAAGGAATAGGAAATTTTGTTTAATTTTTCTTAATTAATTCATGTCAAGGAAAATTAAGGAAATTTTATTGTAATTAAATTTCCTTATTTACCAAAGCTAAGGAATATAAAAGAGGGGGTTGGGGTGCCTTCATGACACACAACTCTATTATTCTTCTCCCTCTTTTCTTCCTTGGTGTGGCCGGCCCCTTCAAGATCTCTCTTCTCCTTGTTGTGTCCGAACCTCTTCTTCCTCTTGGAGATCAAGTGGTGGCCGGTTTTCTAGCTTGGAGAAGAAGGAGAGAAAGCTTTCATCCCTTGGAGCATTGGTGGTGGTTTTTCTTCTTCCTTGGAGGTGCACTTGATTTGGCCGAACCTTGCAAGGAGGAGAAGAAGGTGCTTTGGTGGTTTCTCATCTCAGTAGATCGTTGCCCACACAACGTCCGAGGTTAGAAGAGGAATACGGTAGAAGATCTAAAGGTTTTTGCTTGCAAAAGAAAAGGTATACTAGTATTTTATTTCCGCATCATACTAGTTTCATCTTCATGTAAAAAATACCAAATACAAGAGTCATGCGATTCTAATATTTCGAATTTGTTTTTGATGTTGTGTTCTTTGTTTTTCTTTTCCTTGTGATTTGATTGTTCTTTTCGGTTGACCTAAAGTTATTTAAGGAAATTAAATATTAGCTTTCCTTAAAAGACTTTGTCTAGGCGGTAGTGGTTGTTCCCATATCCAAGAAGACCATGTGCCTCGCCATGCAGTCATGGAAGCCAATTTTGGAAATTAATATTTAATGGAATTAATAACCTAGGTGGTTTGGATCTAACGTGTTAATTTTCGCAGGAGATCCAAGTCTAAACCTAAAAGAACAAATAGATTAAACTTTGGATCAAACGTGTTAAGTTCCGCAAGCGATCCAAGTTTAATTTAAAAGAACACATAGTAGCTAGGAAAAGGTTCAGACCTTTGTACAAAATTTTTGTACAGTGGAACCATTAGGTTTTCCGAGTAGCAACCAACAATTGGTATCAGAGCTAGGGTTTTGCCTCTGTGTATTTGGTATTAGTTTAATTATGCACATGTCATAGATAATTTAGGCATGTTAACAGTAGGATGTGCTAACTTTGTGGATGCAGGATCCAACTATTATGGCTTATAGTTTTTATGTGTGTGATTGGACCCATGGACATGTCAAGGGCATTTATGTGTGTGCATGATTGTATTATAAAATACAGCAGGAGCTGTATTTAGTTTTATTAAGATTTTATTTTTGATCTAGTTACATGTACATTCCTTTTATGGAATATAGGATTGATGGTTGTAAATTTTATTTTATGTTCGATCTAATTCACATTTACATTCCTTCGAGGAATATAGGATCGAAAAATGTAAAATGCTATTTATGTCGCAGATCGAATCTTGCAAGGCGTGGAACTTTTTGAGGACCAGAGACGCAGCGGAACAAGGAGCAAGATGGATGCGACATCTAGACCCGGTGGCGGTGGCCAAAGATGGCAGCAGCTAGGGTTGGCGACACACGGAGGACAACAATAGATAAAAGTCATAATAGTTGAAAATTAGTTTATCTATTTATTGTTTTTTATGCTGTGACTGTGTGTGCTTGTTAGTATGCATGTTAAGTAGGCTAGCATAGTCAAAATTCCTCATTTTAAAATAACTAAGTGGGAGAGGGATTTTAAATAAATTCCACGGTCTCCATTACTGGTTTGTAAGTGATGCAGACAAGCTTGCGCATTGGCTCTGAGTGCCTTCCTCCATATCGGATGAGCTTGTTTGTGGATCACTAGAACAAACTTCCATTTTGGATGACTATAGGAAGTTAATTAAGAGCGTGTGATTTTCCCCATCGGAAGGGGCACAATCTTATTAATGGACATAGTGTCAAGTAATGATATACACTTAGGCACTAATAGTATCCTCCCCATCGGAGTCACTTCTATTATTCGTGTGACCAAAGGAAACCAAC
Source organism: Zingiber officinale (assembly GCF_018446385.1). Taxonomy (NCBI): domain Eukaryota; kingdom Viridiplantae; phylum Streptophyta; class Magnoliopsida; order Zingiberales; family Zingiberaceae; genus Zingiber; species Zingiber officinale. Next base: position 53,625,869 of record NC_055987.1, on the reverse strand, counting down.
TATTAATTTTATTTGTCAAAAAGTTAGGTTGACAAGATAATAAAATTAATGGGTTAAACCCTCCTTTTACAAATGTTGAATTTGTATACGTCCAGACTATCGTGGCATACAAAATTCTCGGTGTTTTGAGGTGTTGATTAATTTAAAATAGTATTGTTTGAGGAATCAATATTATTCTAAATTTAGAGTTCTGACCAAAAGTTATTTGTGATTCTTAGGATGACTTTCAACCCACTGGCCATCATACTAAAAGAGAATAGACTTACTGGTCCTAAATGCATAGATTGGAAAAGAAACCTGGACATTGTTCTTACTGCCGAAAGCTATAAGTTTGTACTGACTGAGCCTTGCCCTGATGCACCCACTGGTGAATCTACCCAAGAGGAGATTGAATATCATAGGAAATGGGTAAAAGCAGATGAGATGGCGCGATGTTACATTTTGGCTTCAATGTCAAATGTATTGCAACATCACCATCAAGATTTACCAACAGCTTATGATATTATGAACAATCTCAAGGAACTCTTTGGTCATCAGGATCGGGCTTCTAGACAAGAAGCCATGAGAAAGATAATGACAGCCACCATGCAAGAGGGTACTCCCGTGAGAGATCATATCCTAAAGATGATGGCTTATCTAAATGAAATACAAATCCTTAGAGGAGAAATTGATGGGGAAACCCAGATCGATATGATCCTCCAAACACTACCTAGATGTTTTGAGCAATTCCGCCTGAATTACAATATGAATAAAAGGGTATATTCATTGGTAGAATTACTGACAGAACTTCAGGCAGCAAAAGGTTTGTTCCGTCATAATTCTCATATTCACTATCCTGAAAATGGTTCTACTTCTAAACCGAAAGGAAAGAAGAAGAAGAAACAAGTTAGCTCAGCAAAGAAAGTGAATAAATCTCAGAGTACAGGACCTAAAGCTGGAATGGAAAAGCCGAAGGGCAAGTGCTTCATCTGCAAGCAGTCAGGGCATTGGAAGGCGGACTGTCCTCGTAGGAATCAAAACAACAAAGGTATATCTCATGCTCTAGTTGTTGAAACATGTTTAGCGGTGTTATCTATCAGCACCTGGTGTGTATATATGGGAGCCACTGATCATGTCTACAATTCCTTGCAGGGGTTCCAGGAAACCCGACGACTAACTGAAGGAGAGATTACAGTCTACATGGGAAATGCTACTAAGGTGGCGGCTGTTGCAGTGGGAGACGTCTACTTATCTTTTAATAGAAATAAAAATTTGGTTTTAAGAAATTGTCTTTATGTACCCAGTTTTAGAAAGAATTTAATTTCAGTTTCTAAACTATTTTTTGGATGGATATTCAGTTTCCTTTAGTAACGAAGTAGTTATTAAGAGAAATTAAGTGATTATCTGTTCTGGTGCATTAGTTGGCAATTTGTATACTTTAAATCCAATTTCTCCCACAAAGCATAATATGAAAATTAATAACACATCTTCTAACTCAAATAAGAGAAAAGAACTTTCGGAAATGAACCAAGCATATCTTTGGCATCTAAGGCTTGGTCATATTAACTTAAGTAGGATTCAGAGCCTTATAGCCGATGGACTCTTGGGTTCATTAGAGTTGGAAAATTTTCCAACTTGTGAATCTTGCTTGGAAGGTAAAATGACCAAGAGGTCGTTCAAGGCCAAGGGATATAGAGCCAAAGAAGTGTTAGAATTGGTTCATTCTGATTTGTGTGGTCCTATGTCTGTCCAGGCAAGAGGTGGTTTTGAATATTTTGTCTCTTTTATAGATGATTATTCAAGATACGAATACATTTACCTAATGCGCCGCAAGTCCAAGTGCTTTGATAAGTTCAAAGAATACAAGACTGATGTGGAGAAATGACTAGGTAAAAGTATCAAGACACTACGGTCTGATCGTGGTGGCGAATACCTATTAGGAGAGTTTAGGAATTACTTATCAGAGGCCGGGATTCAATCTCAACTGTCCGCACCTGGTACACCCCAACATAATGGTGTGGCAGAACGAAGGAATAAGACTCTTATGGAGATGGTTAGATCGATGATGAGTTATTCAGAATTACCAAATTCATTTTGGGAATATGCTTTGGAAACAGCAGTGTACATTCTGAACTTATTACCTTCTAAATCAGTTTCTTCTACTCCCACAGAATTGTGGAATGGGCGAAAACCCAATCTAAGACATATTCGGATAGTCCATCACATGTGCGGAAACAAGATGCTGATAAGTTAGAATCTCGTACAGAAGTTCGCATGTTTGTGGGTTATCCAAGAGGAACGAAAGGTAGTTTATTTTATAGTCCTAAAGACCAGAAGGTCATTGTTAGCACCAATGCCCAGTTTTTAGAAGAAGACTATGTAATGGATCACAAGCCCAGTAGAAAAGTTATTTTAGAAGAACTTAGAGAGGACACGTCTACTTTAGTACCAACAGTACAAGATGAAGTACCACAAGAGACTGGAACACGTGTCACACATGATACACAACCACAGACGGTGCCTCGTCGTAGTGGGAGAGTGGTGAGGGAACCTGAGAGATTCATGTTTTTGGGAGAGTCTTCGGACTTGATCCCGGGTAAACATGAACCTGATCCCCGTACATATGACGAAGCACTCCAAGATATAGATGTAGTATCTTGGAAAAAAGCTATGAATTCTGAAATAGAGTCTATGTACTCTGATAAGGTATGGGAGCTTGTAGAACCACCCGATGGTGTAAAAGCCATTGGATGCAAGTGGATTTACAAAAGGAAAAGAGGGACAGACAGGAAGGTAGAAACTTTCAAAGCTAGGCTTGTTGCGAAAGGGTACACTTAGAAAGCGGGAATCGATTATGAGGAAACCTTTTCACCGGTAGTCATGCTTAAGTCTATCCGGATACTCTTATCCATTGCTGCTCATATGGATTATGAGATTTGACAAATGGATGTCAAGACAGCTTTCCTTAATGGAAGTCTTGAAGAGAACATCCATATGAAGCAACCAGAAGGGTTCATTGAAGAAGGCAAAGAGCATCTAGTGTCAAAGCTCAATCGGTCCATTTATGGACTGAAGCAAGCTTCAAGGTCTTGGAACATCTGGTTTAATGAAGTGATCCTGTCATATGGATTTATTCAGTGTCCAGATGAGTCTTGTGTATACAAGAAGTGTAACGGAAACGTGGTGGTATTTCTTGTACTATACGTAGATGATATTTTGTTAATTGGTAACAATGTCAAGGTATTATCGGACGTAAGGGTATGGTTGCCCAAATAATTTGATATGAAGGACTTAGGAGATTGTGCACACATTCTTGGGATCAAAGTTATAAGGGATCACGAGAAAAGAATATTGTGTCTATCCCAAGCTTCATATATAGATACAATCCTTGCTCGTTTTAGCATGCAGGATTCCAAGAAATGTTTCTTACCTTTTAGGCATGGAGTATCTCTATCTAAAGAGATGTCTCCGAAGACATCAAAGGAGATAGAGGACATGAAAGCAGTTCCTTATGTTTCGGCTGTAGGAAGTCCGATGCACTCAGCCGGAAGTCCGGTACAACCTGAGATCGCAATTCAAAGTTCGAGGACGAACTTTTTATGAGGTATGGGGTACTGTAACACCCACGAAATTATAAGATAGGTATATGAATATTATTTTCCATGGAGCATAGAAATGAAAAGAATAAGAGAAAAAGGAAAATGAAAAACAAAAGAAAATCTAGAACAAGAAGAGGTGAGGTCAAGGAATGAACCTTGAACCTCCCACAATTGATGGAGAGATAAATTGATGAATGATAACCATTAGGATAAGGAGAAATGATTGGATAGAAAGGAATGAAAAATTTAGTTAAAGGAGAAAAGAAAACTAAGCAAAAAGAACAAGAGAAAACCAAGTTGCTTACCTTCTTTTCCCTATTGTTTAAGAAAAGGGAGCAAGCAAAAGAGGGATTGTCTACTCCCCTCCCTCTCTCTATTTTCGTGGGAATTAAAGGAGTGAGGGAAAAGAGGAGTTGAGGGAATGAATGGGGACATGTTTCATTTGGCAAAGGGATAAAAAGGGTTAGAGAAGACAAACAAAGGATTTAATTCATTTTCTTCTTCCTCCTTCTCCCTTCTTCATTCTCACCGAACCAAGGAACCCCTTTCCTGTCCTCATACCAATTTCTAAGTTAAGTTCTTCTCGAAGAAAGCTAATTTACGAGAAGAAAACTTCAAGTTCTAGCCCTTACAAGCAAAGGAAACAAAAGGAGGTACAAGAAGAAGAAGCTTCCACCTTCCTTATCACCTAGAACACTTTTCTCTCTAAGGAAAAACCAAAAGCGAAAGGATGTAAGTTCCCCTCACCTGTGGTGCAATAGCTCTTATTTTTCTATGTAGATTCGGTCACATGAAAAAGTTAAGAAAACATCAAGAAGAAATTCTAAACAAGATAAGACCAAAGGAAGGACCTAGAGAATGAAAGGATCTAAAATTAATATGCTTTATATTTCTGTTGTAGCATGTATTTTATGGTAAGGATTTATCTATGTTAAAATGTTTGGTAGAACTAAGATTCATGAGTATTCGGCCATGGTAGAACTAAGGGCCTAGGAGGGCTTTAATTTAAAACTAAGTATGCCAAGATCTCCTTAAGATAAGACATGAAACTATTATGATATGCCCATGATTATATGTTAAGTTAAACTCTATTTCATATCCATGAAGTTTCGGTTAGGTTTGGATTTTTTTTAAAGCCTAGGAGAATTTAAAGCAAATCTAAGATGCTCATGATCTCCTTGATGAAATGTTATGTAGCTAATCCAAGGTGCTTATGTTTATTGATGTATGGAAATTAAATTCATGCACTATATCATTCGGCCACTTCATGATTTAGGGCTTAGGGAACTTAGAACCTAACTCAATCATGCTCATGTTATTCCTTGATATTTTTGCTATGAAAGTTGTTTAAGGTTCTCATGCTTTTAGGGCACTTATACCCAAATTTTAAACCCTACAAGTTTCGGTCACTTCATGATTTAGGGCTTAGGAAACTTAGAACCTAACTCAACTATGCTCATGTTATTCCTTGATATTTTTGCTATGAAAGTTGTTTAAGGTTCTCATGCTTTTAGGACACTTAAACCCTAATTTTAAGCCCTACAAGTTTCGGCCACTTCATGATTTAGGGCTTAGGAAACTTAGAACCTAACTCAACTATGCTCATGTTATTCCTTGATATTTTTGCTATGAAAGTTGTTTAAGGTTCTCATGCTTTTAGGACACTTGAACCTAAATTTTAAGTCCTATAACATTCGGCCATTACATGATGAAGGACTTAGGAAACTTAGAACCTAACTCAACTATGCTCATGTTATTCCTTGATATATTGGCTATGAAAGTTGTTTAAGGTTCTCATGCTTTTAGGGCACTTAAACCCTAATTTTAAGCCCTACAAGTTTCGGCCACTTCATGATTTAGGGCTTAGGAAACTTAGAACCTAACTCAACTATGCTCATGTTATTCCTTGATATTTTGCTATGAAAGTTGTTTAGGGTTCACAAGCTTGAATGATAGTTTTTAACCCAATGTATGCTTGATAAGTTTCGGCCATGATAAGTTGTAAGTTTAAGTAAACTAGAACTCTACCTAAACTTTCTCATGATAGTTCTTATGGTATAAGAAATGGTGCTTACTTAGGGTTCACATGTTGGGATGAAGTTTTACCAAAAACCCAACCTATATGATTCGGCCACTAAAAGACATTAGGGTTAGAGATCGAATTATGTGTTCCATGTATCTTATATGCCATGATTTTGAGATTTCTATGCTTCTATGTTTAATTATGCACACTTATGATGTAAACATGATGGAAACCCTTATGCTATGGTGTGTATTATTTATGATGAAGCTATGTGCAAATTTATCCATGATATATGTGATGAGCTGTGTGCCCAATTTATGCATGAAATATATGATGTGCTGTGTGCCCAATTTTATGCATAAAATATATGATGTGTTGTGTGCCCAAAATCTTTACATACCATCATGATGAGCTGTGTGCCCAAAAGTCTATATGGTATGATATGGTAAGTGACACGATGTACAAGAAAAGATAAGAACCATGATATGTAAAAACATGCTATTTTACTTTATGTATGGCTTGTACCAAGGGTGGGCTCCATAAGCACCCCGGGGTCGATGGACTAAGAAATGAGCCTCGTTAGGGATGGGCTCCTAAGTGCCCCTAGGTCGATGGACTAAGAAACAGGCCTAGTATGTATGCCTTGTAGGGTTCAAGACTTGCTACCTTGGACCTACATAGGACGCGCGCATTTATGTATGTGGTACTAGCCGGGGCCCTAATCATGTTAAGATTATGTTTAAGTATGTATATTATAAGTTTTCAAAGGACATATTGCATATGTTTTCATGATACATGTTTATGAATTCACCTTGCATGTACCTTATGATTATGCCATGATATTTATGATGATGTTATGATATGTCAAGGTGCAATTGATGATTATGTTATATTATGCCATGATACCTTACGCTTATGTTATGATATGCCATGATATGCTGCATGATATAATGAATTTCCTCCATGTGTTATGTCTTGTGATTTTTGATATGTTATACGGTTTTTGTGAGTAGGAAAGGAACTTACTGAGCCATGAGTGCTCACAGCTTACTTTCTTGTACCACAGATAAAAGCAAGGAATGGATGAACTAGAGGAGCAGCAGGAGGGGCTAGAAGGATGTGTGTGGTAGTGCCTTGGCAAAAGGAGAAAGACCTGCTTTTGTTTAATAAGAACTATGCCTAGTTATGTTACTGCTTTATGACTCCATGACATTTAATTTGGTGTTTGGGCATTTTGAATTAAAAATCATATTAATTATGCTATGTGGTGTTATATGTCCAGGTGATTAGTCATGTTGATTTTAAAGAAAAGAAAAGTAGTTTTTAACTTCTATAAATAAGACTTCCGCTGTAATAAGTATGTATATGTATGTGTAAGTAACCCCCGTCGCCTTAGCAGGAGGGGCGGGGGGTTACACTTACTTTCTATCTCTGCCCTCTGGGCTTGTACTAGAGTTAGTCGATAGTTGTTATGTGCCTGCATTAACTAAGAACATTATATAAGTTTCTTGTTTGGACAAGAAAGGTTTCTCGTTTACAATAAAGAACAATTGTTGTTCCGTCTATTTAAACGATATGTTCTATTGTAGTGTACCTCTGATAAACGGACTCTATATTCTAGACCTTGAGAGCCCTATCTATAACATAAATACCAAGAGGTTCAAGTCAAATGACATGAACCAAACCTACCTCTAGCACGATCGCTTATGTCATATAAATGACAAGCGCTTATCCCAGCTCCATAAGGATGGTTTGCTGGACTCATTTGATTTTGAATCATATGAGATATGCAAGTCATGCCTACGAGGCAAGATGACCAAGACTCCCTTTAGTGGGCACAACGAAAGAGCGACTGATTTGTTAGGACTCATACATAGTGATGTATGTGCCCCTTTCAATGTCGCTGCTAGAGGTGGTTATAGGTACTTCATCACATTTACTAATGACTTCAGTAGATATGGTTATGTGTACTTGATGACACATAAGTCTGACTCCTTTAAAAAGTTAAAAGAATTCAAGAATGAAGTACAGAACCAGCTTGGCAAGAGTATTAAGATACTTCGATCAGATCAAGGTGGAGAATACCTTAGCCATGAGTTTCGTGACTACTTAGCTGAGTGTGGGATTCTATCCCAACTCACTCCTCCTGGAACACCATAGTGGAATGGTGTATCCGAAAGGAGGAATCGTACCCTATTAGATATGGTACAATCTATGATGAGTCACACAGATCTTCCAACATACCTTTGGGGCTATGCTCTAGACACAGAAGCTTTTATACTCAACCGAGTTCCTTCCAAGGTCGTGATAAAGACACCATATAGGATATGGACTGGGAGAGTTGCCCAGGTGTCTTTCATGAGGATTTGGGGTTGTGAGGCTTACGTTCGATGTCAAGTCTTAGACAAGATAGGACCCAAATCCGACAAGTGCTACTTTATTGGATATCCCAAGGAAACTAAGGGATATTACTTCTACATTCCCAGTCAGCACAAGATAGTTATGGCAAAGACTGGGGTATTTCTAGAAAGGGACTTTGTTTCTAGAAAGACTAGTGGGAGCACGTTCGATCTTGAAGAAGTTCAAGATATGACCAATAGCACTGAAGCCTCGATGGAAGTTGAACTGGAACCACAAAATGTTGTGGATGATGTTGTTCCACAAAGAGTTGAGGAACAACAACCAGTTCAAGTAGACATACCTCTTCGCAGGTCTGATAGGGTACGTCGTCAGCCTGAGAGATACTCATTTCTCTTGTCTGACCATGATGACATTGTGCTCATAAAGAATGAGCCTACCACCTATCAGGAAGCTGTGTTGAGACCAGATTCCGAGAAATGGCTAGAAGCCATGAGATCCGAGATGGAATCCATGTACACCAACCAAGTATGGACTTTGATTGATCCACCTGAAGGGGTAAAACCCATTGGGTGTATGTGGGTCTTTAATAGAAAGACTGACATGGATGGACTTATTTATAAGGGTCGCTTGGTAGCTAAAGGTTTCAAGCAGATTCATGGTATTGACTATGATGAAACCTTTTCTCCAGTAGCGATGTTTAAGTCCATTCGGATCATGCTTGCTATTGCAGCCTACCATGACTATGAGATATGGCAGATTGATGTCAAAACCGCGTTTCTGAATGGAAATCTACTCGAGGATGTGTACATGACACAACCTGAGGGTTTTGTAGATCCACAGCATACCAGCAGAGTATGCAAGCTGCATAGGTCCATTTATGGACTAAAGCAAGATTCTCAGAGCTGGAATCTTCGATTCGATGATGCAATCAAATAGGTTGGTTTCATCAAGAACGAAGATGAGCCTTGTGTCTACAAGAAGGTTGTAGGGGATATAGTTGTCTTCCTCATATTGTATATGGATGACATACTACTCATTGGAAAGGACATCCCTATGCTTCAGTCTGTCAAGACCTGGCTAGGGAGTTACTTCTCGATGAAGGACTTAGGTGAGGCATCCCGCATTCTAGGGATAAAGATCTATAGAGATAGATCTAAGAGATTGCTTGGCCTAAGTCAGAGTACATACATTGACAAGGTACTCCTACGGTTTGCCATGCAGAACTCCAAGAAGGGATTTCTGCCGATGTCACATGGCGTGAGTCTTTCGAAGACTCAAGGTCCCTCTTCTAGAGAGGAGAGACACCGCATGGATCAGATCCCTTATGCCTCAGCCATAGGATCGATCATGTACGCCATGCTATGTACTCGACCTGATGTCTCATATGCTTTGAGCATGACTAGCAGATCCAGGTGAAAGTCACTGGATAGCGGTCAAGAATATTCTTAAGTACTTAAGACAGACTAAAGAATATTTCTTGATATATGGAGGCGATGATGAGCTAGCTTTAAAGGGTTACAGTGATGCTAGCTTCCAGACCGACCAGGATGACTATAGATCGCAGTCGGGGTTCGTATTTTGCATTAATGGTGGTGCTGTCAGCTGGAAGAGTTCAAAGCAGGACACAGTAGCTGATTCTACGACAGAAGCCGAATACATTACTGCATCAGAGGCAGCAAAGGAGGCAGTTTGGATTCGCAAGTTTATCACTGAACTTGAGGTGGTTCCTAGCATTGCTGACCCCATTGAGCTCTATTGTGACAACAATGGAGCTATAGCACAGGCGAAGGAACCTCGCTCACACCAGCGGACCAAATACATACTACGACGCTTTCATCTCATTCGAGAGATCATCGAGAGAGGAGATGTGAAGATTTGCAGAGTACCTACAGAGGCTAATATCGCAGATCCCTTGACCAAGGCTTTGGCACAGAGGAAGCATGATGGTCACACTAGGTCATTGGGGCTTAGAGCCTACACTGATTGGCACTAGTGCTAGTGGGAGATTGTTAGCTAGGGCCCTAGAGCCAATCATTTGATGATTGTATTTTGGACTTGTTGTATCATATTCTATATAAATAAAGGCATTTGGTTTTTTGGTTATTATACTTACTTGTATTGGTGCCAAATAAACTAAGTATAATAGCGTCCTTGAGTAGAAGGTTCTTACCTATATCAATCGATTGGTTGAATCGATAGTGAGATGATATAGGGAACACTACTCTTAATCATTCCTAGTCGAGTATTAACATTCAGGGACAATGCTAATGCAAGAAGACTAGCATGTAGGTCAACTCGATGACTTGATCTCACAAGTCATGGATATAGAGATATCAAGTTGACACATGGGTATACATTAGAGAATGTATACTGAATGACCCGCTATGAGAAAGTATCATGGATCGTTATATGAGTGTCATATACTTTCTCATGTGGCTATTAGTATGACTACTAGTCCTTAGACCTGAAGTCACCATGGATCCCTACATAAGGAGTTATATACTTTGGTTTCGTCAAACGTCACCCGTAACTGGGTGGACTATAAAGGCGATTACTGGATATGTAACAAATTATGCAGAGCGATATGAGTGATGTAGATGAGATCTATCCCTCCTATATGACGGGAGTGACATCGATATTCTTGATAGAGTGAGACCACGAAGTGCATGGCCATGCCCAAATGAGTCAATATGAGATATTGAGCTTTTTTAATTGAGTGAGTCTACTTGGAGTTCAAGATTTAGATTGGTCAGAGGATGACACGGTCTATGCCTCACATTGATCAATCTAGATGTCTATGATAGAAGGACACTTGTCATATATTGTGAGAAGTCACAATTAGTAGTCACAAGGTGATGTTGGATCTCAACATTCTTGTAACTTGAGTAGTAATGATGTGTTGCTAGATACCGCTCATTACTTATGCTCCTAAATGGGTTTAGGGGCATTGCCAACGTTACAAGAACCTATAGGGTCACACACTAAGGACAATTAGATGGAGATTAGGTTCATATGATGAACCAAGAGGATTAGATTCATTTGATGAATCATATTGGATTAAGAGTAATCCAAATTGGGCTAATTGAGTTTGACTCAATTTGATTCATGTATTCAATGAGTCTAATTTAGATTATGACTCATTAAATCAACTTAATTTAATGAATTAGATTCATTATATTAAGTTGGCTTGAACCAAATGGTTAGATTAGATCAACCATGGAAGAGATTTGGTTAAGTTTAACTTTACTTGAGAGGAAGAGGAAGAGTCATGTTTGACTTGACTAATTGCCACATCATTAGTGAGAAGGCAAGATGCGGACCAATGATGATGCTCCACATCATCATGGTGTGCCATCTCATGGAGGTTACAAGCCACCTTTCCCATTAATGTGGCCGACCACATTAAATGAGTGGGAGTTACTCATGTGGCCGGCCACACAAGAGAATGAATGAAAATGAATTTTCATTCAAGATTCATTCAATCCATCTTCTTCCTCTCAAGCTCTCCCTCTCCCTCTTCTCCTCTCTTGCCATGACCTATCAAGGTGCTAGCACACCTTCGTTTAGGTCTTTCTCCACCTAATTAGTTCGTGTGGATACTTCTAGAGGAGTATCTATTTTGATACTCTTAAGATCCGGCACCGTTTGGACGAGCGGGAACGCAAAGGGCTTCGCTTCAAAGGTATTACCCTTTTTCCATGTAGATCTAGGAGTAGATATCGGTAGAAACTCGTATTCGTAGTTTTTGGAATTTTTTTTTGCACGGATCCGTTGGCTTTGGGGCTTTCGGGGTTTGCGTGATGCGAAAACGCGATTTTCGCGGCCCGAAAAACCCAACAGGACCAAGTGTTCCAGCGAGCGATACTAATTAAAAGAAGGAACAAAATTTATTTTAGCAGTAATTAATAAATAGGAAATAAATAGGAGAAAAAGGGTTCGGTTGAGGAATCGAACCCGTGACCTCTGACCCAGTCAAAGATTTGGCTAACTAAGAATCCAAGCAGCAGTTCTGATTAGAAAAAAATAAAAATTTATTTAAGGAGTTAACAGAAATACTAGGTTATTAAAGGGATAAGTTAGGAGAGGGTTTTATTCCCGTGACCTAAACCATTCTCTCCTTCTCTTCTGCGTGCGACGGCGGAGCTCGGGCAGAAAACAAAAGGGAGTAGTGCATCGACTCCGTTGGCCGACCAAGGTCCTAGAAGCCCTTCTTGTTCGATTGTGAGTCCAAGAAGCAAGGTAAGTGCTTCTCACCTGCAGTAGGTGTAGTTTCGGACCTTTGTTCTTCTTAAATTCGAAGCATGAGAAGCGCTTATAGTGTAGATTTTTAATTAAGCCTATAGTACAGATTTTAATTAAGCTTATAGTGCAGATTTTTATGTAGGCTTATAGTGCAGATTTTAATTAAGCTTGTAGTGCAGATTTTTAATTAAGCCTATAGTGTAGATTTTAATTAAGCTTATAGTGCAGATTTTTATGTAGGCTTATAGTGCAGATTTTAATTAAGCTTATAATGCAGATTTTTATGTAAGCTTATAGTACAGATTTTAATTAAGCTTATAGTGCAGATTTTAATTAAGCTTATATTGTAGATTTTAATTAAGCCTATAGTGTAGATTTTAATTAAGCCTATAGTGCAGATTTTAATTAAGCTTATAGTTCAAACTTTTAATTAAGATTATAGTGCAGATTTTTATTTAAGCTTATAGTGCAAATTTTAATTAAGCCTATAGTGCAAATTTTAATTAAGCTTATAGTGCAGATTTTTATGAAATCTTATAATGCAGATTTAAATTAAGCTTGTAGTGCAGATTTCTTAGAAATTAAAATGCAGATTTCTTTAGAGCAGATTTCTTTAGAGCTTGTAGTGAAGATTTCTTAAAGAACTTATGGTGCATATTTCTTTAAAGTTTATAGTGTAGATTTTTTGTGGATCTTGTAGTGCAGATTTTTGGTGGAATTTATAGTGCAGATTTTTGGTGAAACTTGTAGTGTAGATTTTTTGTGGAACTTATAGTACAGTTTTTAAAGAAAAAGATTATAATGCAGTTTGGTTAACTATTATCGTGCAGAATTTATGTTTACATAGTATGCAGAAATAGTGTAGCATAGAATGCAGAATCTTGATTAGTATAGTATGCAGAATTTTGATTTGCATAGTATGCATATTTTTTGTTTATGCATTTCAAATTTAGAATTTGTTTAAACATTTCAGTTTTTAAAGAAGCATTATTTTATTAGAGGTATTAACAAGTATAAGAAAGATAAAGAAAAGAAAGAAAAAGGCCAAGGCCTTAAGTATATCCCAAAGTCAAGACTTTAGGGATTTTGGCACACAAGGTGCTCGTTAAAATACCAAGGCATTTAAAAAAAAGTAATTAAGATAAATCAGCTTATGAATCAGTATTTTATTTTTATCTGTGGCACTGTGTTGGACTCTCAGTTGTCCTTGGGTTGGGCTCCCATAGTCGTCCCTAGGTTTAGATAACTTAGTAAACCCTACTAGATTCGGGACCAGCTATCTCGGGTCTAGTTAGGGATGCGCGCATGGCAAGTACAGTTGCCGGGCCCATCAGCAGCATGATTATTATTTTTATCTATTATGAAAATAGTTTTCAAAACTTCACAAATCAGTTTTAGATTTATTTTATTCACATGCATGTTCGAGTTTTGTGAGTTAGATAGCGCTTACTAAGCAATTTTGCTTATAGTTGTATTTCCTCTTACTGCAGATAAAGGAAAGGAAAAGTTATAGCAAAGGAAGGCGACAAGGAGGTGCGGATGGATGTGTGATGCCTGGACTATAGAAGCCTTGGGACCTGGCATAAGAATTTATTAACAAAGAGTTGAATAGAATGTATTAGATGAGTCATTTAGTCTTCCGCTGCTAGTTAATTGTATGTTTTGAGTTCTCCAAGAGTTTTAGGAATTACTATCAATATGTGAACAAGGATAGTTAAGTAAAGTTAGTAGTCCAGTAGCGCTCCGCCCTCACAGTCCAGTAGTGAGGAGGGTGGGGTGTTACAGTTGGTATCAGAGCAGTTCCTATTCTCCAGCATCACACATCTGCACCAACCTTGCCGTCTTCAAGTAAGAAAGTATTTAATTTTTTTTTTAGTATGCTTTCTCTATTCTTTACAGTAAAGAGAAATTTTTAGAAGTATTAGATTATATGTACAGAATAGGGAGATGTTTAGAAGTTCTTATAAAGTTAAGAATTCTGCTTAGTTTCTTTCTACATAACTAGATGTCAAGAAGAGGACATCCTCGTACCGCTTGTACTGAGGAACGAGTACAGGAGAACAAAAAGGACAGAGAAGTTATGGGTGATAGTGGATAGGAAAGTTAAGAGACTAAGAAATAAAGAAGTACCACTAGTGAAGGTCATCTGGCAGAACTAGAAGCACGAGAAAGTTACTTGGGAGAGTGAGGACAGTATGAGACAGAAATATCCGAAATTATTCTAAGTTCGAGGATGAACTTTTTATAAGATATGGAGAATTGTAACGACCCAATATTCCTCATTACGAGTCCTAATAGTGGTTAAAAATATTTAGAAATACTTTAGAAAAATTCTAGAGATTTTTTGAAATTTTTAGAGTATTTTTATGCAATTTTTGGAGTTCGTTTGATATTTTTACTAAACGAAAAAAGTTTCGACAAAAAAATGTCCAAGCCAAGATTCGAACCCGAGACGTCAGGCAGAACCAAGCTTTAAGCGAGTCTGGCTGACCAAGTGTGCAAGCAGTCGTTGTTGATTAAAAGAAACATGAAATGTATTTAAGTAGTAGAAGTTGATAACAAGAAATAATAAGAAGAAAAAGGTTGCAGCCGAGATTTGAACCCACGAGCAAAACCTTAAGCAACGCACGGCTGACCAAGTGTCCCAGCGAAGGTTGCTGATTAAAAAGGGTAATGAAATTTATTTATGTAATAATTAATAGGAAACGGAAAATAAATGAGAATAAAAGGGTTCGGCTGAGGAATCGAACCAGCAACCTCTGATTTAGCAAAAGCACAGCTGACCAAGTGTTCCAACGAGCGATGTTGATTAAAAGAAGGAACGAAATTTAGTTAAGCAGTAATTAATAAATAGGAAATAAATAGGAGAAAAAGGGTTCGGCTGAGGAATAGAACCTATGACCTCTGACCCGGTCAAAGATTTGGCTAACCAAGAATCCAAGCAGTGGTTCTGTTTAGAAAAAAAAATAAAAATTTATTTAAGGAGTTAACAGAAACACTAGGTTATAAAATGGATAAGTTAGGAGAGGGTTTTATTCCCGTGACCTAAACCATTCTCTCCTTCTCTTCTGCGTGCGACGGCGGAGCTCGGGCAGAAAACAAAAGGGAGTAGTGCATCGACTCCGTTGGCCGACCAAGGTCCTAGAAGCCCTTCTTGTTCGATTGTGAGTCCAAGAAGCAAGGTAAGTGCTTCTCACCTGCAGTAGGAGTAGTTTCGGACCTTTATTCTTCTTGAATTCGAAGCATGAGAAGCGCTTATAGTGCAGATTTTTAATTAAGCCTATAGTACAGATTTTAATTAAGCTTATAGTGCAGATTTTTATGTAGGCTTATAGTGCAGATTTTAATTAAGCTTGTAGTGCAGATTTTTAATTAAGCCTATAGTGTAGATTTTAATTAAGCTTATAGTGTAGATTTTTATGTAGGCTTATAGTGCAGAATTTAATTAAGTTTATAATGCAAATTTTTATGTAAGCTTATAGTACAGATTTTAATTAAGCTTATAGTGCAGATTTTAATTAAGCTTATAGTGTAGATTTTAATTTAGCCTATAGTGCAGATTTTAATTAAGCCTATAGTGCAGATTTTAATTAAGCTTATAATGCAGATTTTTAATTAAACTTATAGTGCAGATTTTTATTTAAGCTTATAGTGCAGATTTTAATTAAGCCAATAGTGCAAATTTTAATTAAGCTTATAGTGTAGATTTTTATGTAAGCTTATAGTGCATATTTTAATTAAGCTTGTAGTGCAGATTTTTTAGAACTTAAATTGCAGATTTCTTTAGAGCAGATTTCTTTAGAGCTTATAGTGTAGATTTCTTAAATAGCTTATGGTGCAGATTTCTTTAAAGTTTATAGTGTAGATTTTTGGTGGAACTTGTAGTGCAGATTTTTGGTGGAATTTATAGTGCAGATTTTTGGTGGAACTTATAGTGCAGTTTTTAAAGAAAAAGATTATAGTGCAGTTTGGTTAAGTATTATAGTGCAGAATTTATGTTTGCATAGTATGCAGAAATACTGTAGCATAGAATGCAGAATCTTGATTAGTATAGTATTCAGAATTTTGATTAGCATAGTATGTAAATTTTTTGTTTATGCATTTCAAAGTTAGAATTTGTTTAAATATTTCAGTTTTTAAAGAAGCATTATTTTATTAGAGGTATTAACAAGTATAAGAAAGATAAAGAAAAAAAAGAAAAAGGCCAAGGCCTTAAGTAGATCCTAAAGTCAAGACTTTAGGGATTTTGGCACACAAGGTGCTCGTTAAAATGTCAAGGCAATTAAAGAAATGTGATTAAGATAAATCAGCTTATGAATCAGTATTTTACTTTTATCAGTGGCACTATGCTGGACTCTCAGTTGTCCTTGTGTTGGGCTCCCGTAGTCGTCCCTAGGTTTAGATAACCTAGTAAACCCTACTAGATTCGGGACCAGCTATCTCGGGTCTAGTTAGGGATGCGCACATAGCAAGTATAGTTGTCTGGCCCATCAGCAGCATGATTATTATTTTTATCTATTACGAAAATAGTTTTCAAAACTTCACAAATCAGTTTTAGATTTATTTTATTCACATGCATATTCGAGTTTTGTGAGGTAGATAGCCCTTACTAAGCAATTTTGCTTATAATTGCATTTCCTCGTACAACAGATAAAGGAAAGGAAAAGTTATAGCAAAGGAAGGTGACAAGGAGGTGCGGATGGATGTGTGATGCCTGGACTATAGAAACCTTGGGACCTAGCATAAGAATTTATTAACAAAGAGTTGAGTAGAATGTATTAGATGAGTCATTTAGTCTTCCACTGCTAGTTAATTGTATGTTTTGAGTTCTCTGAGAGTTTTAGGAATTACTATCAACATGTGAACAAAGATAGTTAAGTAAAGTTAGTAGTCCAGTAGCGCTCCGCCCTCACAGTCCAGTAGTGAGGAGGGTGGGGTGTTACATTTGTGGACCAGAGGCGCAGCCGAAAAAGAAGCAAGATAGATGTGGTGACTAGATCCGATTGCTGTTGCTAAAGATGGCAGCAACCAGGGTTCGTAGCATATGGAGGACAGTGACGGAAAAGGCCATAATAGTTGGAAAATTAATTTTCATATTATTTTTTTATTTACTGTGATGTGTGTGTGCATAGTTTAAAATTTCTCACCTTAAATAACTAAGTGGGAGAGGGATTAGTAAATAAATTCCACGGTCTCCATTACTGGTTTGTAAGTGATGCGACAAACTTGCGTGTTGGCTCTGAGTGCCACCCTCCCCATCGGATGAGTTTGTTTGCAGGTCACTAGATCAAACTTCCTTTATGGATGGTTATAGGAAATTATTTAGGAGCGTGTGATCTTATTCATCTTAAGGGGAACAATCCTATTTAATGGACTAAGTCAAATAATGGTATACACTTAGGCATAATTAATAGTATCCTCCCCATCGGAGTTACTGCTATTATTTGTGCAACCGAAGGAAAAACCAACTATTAATTTTATTTGTCATAAAGTTAGATTGACAAGAATAAAATTAATGGGTAAAACCTCCTCTTACAAATGTTTGATTTTGTATATGTTCATACTATCGTGGCATGCAAAATTCACGGTGTTTTAAGGTGTTGGTAAATTTAAATAGTATTATTTGAGGAATCAATATTGTTTTAAATTTAGTGTCTTGACCAAAGTTTGTTTTATGATTCTTAGGATGACTTTCAACCCACTGGCCATTATACTGAAAGCGAACAAACTTACTGGTCCCAATTATATAGATTGGAAAAGAAACCTGGACATTGTCCTAACTGCTGAAAGCTATAAGTTTGTACTATTGGAGGTCTGCCCAAATGTGCCTAATAGTGATTCTAGTCAAGAGGAGATTGAGGCTCATAAGAAATGGGTAAAGGTAGATGAGATGACGCGGTGTTATATTTTGGCCTCAATGACAAATGTACTGCAACATCAGCATCAGAATTTACCAAATGTTTATGACATGATGAACAATCTCAAAGAACTCTTCGGATATCAGAATCGGGCTGCTAGGCAAGAGGCAATAAGAAAGTTAATGACAGCCACCATGTCAGAGGGGACACCCATAAGGGATCACATCCTCAAGATGATGCCTTATCTGAATGAAATACAGATTCTTGGAGCTGAAATCGATGGGGAAACCCAGGTCAATATTATTCTCCAGACACTACCTAGAGGTTTTGAGCAGTTCCGCCTGAACTATAACATGAACAAAAGCGCTTATATATTGGCGGAACTTCTTATAGAACTTTAGATAACAGAAGGACTATTTCATCTTAATTCTCAAATTCACTTTGCTGAAAATGTTTCAACTTCTAAGTCGAAAGGCAAGAAGAAGAAGAAACAGGCTGGCTCAGCAAAGAAGGTGAAAAGATCTCTAGGTACAGGACAAAAAGCTGGAGTGAAGAAGTCGAAATGCAAGTCCTTCATCTGCAAGCAGGCAGGACATTGGAAGGCGGACTGTCCTCGTATGAAAGAGAACAATTAAGGTATATCTTATTCTCTAGTAGTTGAAACATGTTTAGCGGTGTTATCTACTAGCACCTGGTGTGTAGATAGAGGAGCCACTGATCATGTCTCCAATACATTGCAGGGGTTCCAGGAAACCCGTCGACTATATGAACTAGAGATAACTGTCTACATAGGCAATGCTAAAAAGGTGGCGGTTGTTGTAGTGGGAGATGTCTACTTATCATTCGATAGGAATAAAAATTTGATTTTGAGAAATTATCTTTAAAAAGAATTTAATTTCAGTTTCTAAATTGTTTGTGGATGGATATTCTGTTTCTTTTGATGATAAAGTTGTTATCAAGAAGAATAGGGTTATTATCTATTCTGGTACATTAGTAGGCAATTTGTATACTCTAAATCCAATTTCTCCCACAAAGCAACAAATGGAAATTAATAACACATCTTCTAATTCTAATACGACAAAGGAACCTTCGGTGAGAACCAAACATATCTTTGGTATCTAAGACTTGGTCATATTAACTTAAGTAGGATTCGAAGGCTAATACCCGATGGACTCTTGGGTTCATTAGTGTTGGAAAACTTTCCAACTTACGAATCTTGCTTGGAAGGTAAAATGACCAAGAGACCTTTTAAGGCCAAGGGATATAGAGCCAAAGATGCGTTAGAACTGGTTCATTCTGATTTGTGTGGTCCTATGTCTATCCAGGCAAGAGGTGGTTACGAATATTTTGTCTCTTTTGTAGACGATTATTCGAGATACGGATACATTTACTTGATGTGCCACAAGTCTGAATGCTTTGATAAGTTCAAAAGTACAAGGCTAATGTGGAGAAACGCCATGGTAAAAGTATCAAGACACTACGGTCAGATCGTGGTGGCGAAAACCTCTTTGGAGAGTTTAGGAATTACTTATCAGAGGCTGGAATTCAATCCCAATTGTCTACACCTGGTACACCCCAACAGAACAGTGTGGCAGAACGAAGGAATAGGACTCTTATGGAAATGGTTTGATCGATGATGAGTTATTCTGAATTACCAAATTCGTTTTTGGGATATGCTCTGGAAACGACAACGCACATTCTGAACTTAGTACCTTCTTAATCAGTACCTTCTACTCACATAGAATTGTGGAATGGGTGTAAGCCTAGTCTAAGACACATTCGGATTTGGGGTAGTCCAACACATGTGCTGAAGGGAGACACTAACAAGTTGGAATCATGAACAGAAGTTTGTTTGTTTGTAGGATATTCGAAAGGAATAAAAGGTGGTTTGTTTTATAATCCTAAATATTAGAAGATCATTGTTAGCACCAATGCTCGATTTTTAGAGAAATTTTATATAATGGACCACAAGCCCATGAGTAAAATTGTTCTAGAAGAAATAAGAGAGGACACGCCTAACTTAGTACCAACAGTACAAGATGAAATATCACAAGAAACTACAACACGTATCACAAATGATACACAACCACAGACAGTGTCTCATCGTAGTGGGAGGGTTATGAGGCAACCTAAAAGATTCATGTTTTTGGGAGAGTCTTCAGACTTGATCCCTGGTAAACATAAACCTGATCCCCAGACATATGACGAAGCACTCTAAGATAAAGATGTAATATCTTGGCAAAAAGCGATGAACTCTGAAATAGAATCTATGTATTCTAATAAAGTCTGGGAGCTTGTGGAACACCAAATGGTGTAAAAGCTGTTGGATACAAGTGGATCTATAAAAGGGAAAGAGGTACAGATGGGAAGGTGGAAACCTTCAAAGCAAGGCTTGTTGCGAAAGGGTACACTCAAAAAGAGGGAATCGATTACGAGGAAACTTTTTCGCCAGTAGCCATGCTTAAATCTATCCGGATACTCTTATCTATTACCACTCATATGGATTATGAGGTTTGGCAAATGGATGTCAACACAGCTTTCCTTAACGGAAGTCTTGAAGAAAACATCCATATGAAGCAACTAGAGGGGTTCATTGAAAAAGGCAAAGAGCATCTAGTGTGTAAGCTAAATCGGTCTATTTATGGATTGAAGCAAGCTTCAAGGTCTTGGAACATCCGGTTTAATGAAGTAATCCAGTCATATGGATTTATTCAGTGTCCAGATGAGTCTTGTGTATACAATAAATGTGATGAAAATGTGGTGGTATTTCACATACTATACGTAGATGACATTTTGTTAGTTAGAAACAATATCAAAGTGTTGTCGGAAGTAAGGGTATGGTTATCCAAACAATTCGATATGAAGGACTTAGGAGAATGCGCACATATTCTTGGGGTCCAAGTAATAAGGGATCGCAAGTAAAGGATGTTGTGCTTGTCCCAAGCTTCATATATCAATACAATCCTTGCTCATTTTAGCATGCAAGACTCCAAGAAAGGTTTTCTACCTTTTAGACATGGAGTAGATTTATCTGAAGAGATGTCTCCGAAGATATCAAAGGAGATAGAGGACATGAAGGCAGTTCCTAATGCTTCGGCTGTCGGAAGCCTAATGTATGCAATGCCATGCACGATACCAGATATCTGTTTTGCCGTGGGCATGGTAAGCAGATATCAATGTAACCCTGGACAAGGACATTGGACTGCTATAAAGCATATATTAAAGTACCTGAGAAGGACTAGAGATTATATGCTAGTTTACCAAGCAGATGATTTGCTCCCTGTGGGTTACACGGATTCTGACTTCAAATCAGATAGGGGCAATAGTAAGTCTACATCAGGCTATGTGTTTACTTTAGGAGGTGGAGCCATTGCATGGAGGAGTGTTAAACATAAATGTGTTTTTGACTCAACCATGGAAGCTGAGTATGTGGCAGCCTCTGAGGTTGATAAATAAGTTGTGTGGCTCAGGAACTTCCTAATGGACTTAGATGTGATTCCTAGTTTGCTCAAAATCATCACAATTTATTGTGATAATAGTGGTGCAGTAGCAAACTCGAAGGAACCATGAGCCCATAAGGCAAGTAAACATATAAAGCGCAAGTACCACCTGATACGAGACATCGTAAAGCGAGAAGAAGTTGTCGTCACCAAGATTGCATCAGCGAATAACCTGGCATATCCTTTCACTAAGGCCCTTCCGGCGAAAGCTTTCGATCGGCATGTTGAAGGAATGAGAATCAGATGTATGGCAACTTTTATGACAACATAGTCTTTTAATATAAGTGGGAGATTGTTAGTGTGTATACTAAAAGTCTAGCCTTTTGTAAACATTTTATTTTGAAATAAAGAATCACATTGGTCAAATGCCTACATTTATATGCTACGTGTAGTTGTTCAATTAATTTATATTGTAGATGTTGGTTGCTAGTCGGAAAACCTAGAGGTTCCACTGTACAAAAATTTTGTACAAAGGTCTGAACCTTTTTCCTAGCTACCATGTGGTCTTTTAAATTAAATTTTGGATCGCCTGCGGAACTTAACACGTTTGATCCAAAACTTAATCTATTTATTCTTTTAGGTTTTGACTTGGATCTCCTGCGGAACTTAACACGTTCGACCCAAATCACCTTAAGTTATTAATTCCATTAAATATTAATTTCCATAATTGGTTCCCAGTACTGACGTGGCGAGGCACACGGCCTTCTTGGATATGGAAGCAACCACCACCGACTAGACAAAACCTTTTATAGAAAGCTAATATTTAATTTCCTAAAATAACTTTAGGCTAACCGAAAAGAACAATCAAATCACAAGGAAAAGAAAAAACAAAAGAACACAACATCGAAAAACATATTCGAAATTCTAGAATCGTAAGCCTCTTGTATTTGGTATTATTTCCATAAATAACTAGTATGATGCGGAAAGAAAAATTACTAGTTATACCTTATAGAAAAACCTCTTGATCTTCTACCGTATTCCTCTTCTAACCTCGGACGTTGTGTGGGCAACGATCTTCCGAGATGATAAACCACCAAGCACCTTCTTCTTCTCCTAGCTAGGTTCGGCCAACACAAAGAAGCTTCACCAAGGACGAAGAACAAAACACCAACCAAGCTCCAAGGGATACAAGCTTTTTCTCCTTCTTCTTCTTCTTCTCCAAGTAGTATCCGGCCACCACAAGAACTCCAAGCAAGAGATAAGTTTCGGCCACCACAAAAGAGGAAGAAAGGAAGAGGATGGCCGGCCACAATAATTTTCTTCAAGGATGAATAATTTCGGCCACCACCAATGCTCCAAGGGATGCTAGAGATGAGACTTGCTTTCTCTCCTTCTTCTCCTTCCTTGATCCGACCACAAACAAAAACAACAGCAAGAAGATAGGTTTCGGCCAACAAGAGGAGAAGAGAGAAAGGGAAGGGCCGGCCACCACACCAAAGAAAGAGGGAGAAAAATAATAGAGGTTGTACACCATGAAGGCACCCCTACCCCTTCTTTTATATTCCTTGGCTTTGGCAAATAAGGAAATTTATTTATAATAAAATTTCCTTAACTTTCCTTGACAACAATTAATTAAGAAAAAAATTAAATAAATTTTCCTAATTAATTGTATGTGGCCGGCCACCTCATGTAGAGCAAATAGGATAATTTTAATCAACAATTAAAACTTCCTTTTTTGTCTTTGGAAATTTAAAAAAATAAAATTTCCTTTTAAAATCCCTTCATGGTTGATAAAAATAAATTTCTATAATTTTAATTTTTAACATGTGAATAATTTTTCAGAGAGAAAAAATAAAATATCTTTCCAATCTACAAATAAGGAAAGAGATCTAATCTCTTTCTTTTAATCTTTTTGTAGATCTTTTTAAAGAGAGATATTTTAATTTTAATTCTCTGTAATAAATTATATCTTCCACATAATAAAAATTAAAATTAAAATTCTTTTTAATTTAATGGGGGCCGGACACCTAAGCTTAGGTTCAAGCTAGGGTCGGCCACCCATAAACCAAGGCTTGGCCGACCCTAGTTTGAAACACAAGCTAGCTTGGCCGGCCCCTTTCTCATGGGTATGAAGGTGGGTATAGGTGGGTATAGTACTCTATAAATAAGAGGCTACGATAGGGACCGAGAGGAGGAATTGGTTTTGGTCTCCCGATAAAATTAAGCATCCCGTGTTCGCCCCGAACACACAACTTAATTTTATCAATAATAATTCATTCCACTAGAGAACTATTATTGAACTACCGCACCAATCCCAAATTACATTTTTGGGCTCCTTCTTATTATGAGTGTGTTAGTCTCCCTATGTTTAAGATATCGAATGCCCACTAATTAAGTGAGTTACTGACAACTCATTTAATTAATATCTTAGTCCAAGAGTAGTACCACTCAACCTTATTATCATGTCGGACTAAGTCCACCTGCAGGGTTTAACATGACAATCCTTATGAGCTCCTCTTGAGGACATTATCAACCTAGTATCTCTAGGACACAGTTTCCTTTTATAATCAACAACACACACTATAAGTGATATCATTTCCCAACTTATCGGGCTTATTGATTTATCAAACTAAATCTCACCCATTGATAAATTAAAGAAATAAATATCAAATATATGTGCTTGTTATTATATTAGGATTAAGAGTACACACTTCTATAATAACCGAGGTCTTTGTTTCTTTATAAAGCCAATATAAAAGAAACGACATCAAATGGTCCTACTCAATACACTCTGAGTCTACTAGTGTAATTATACAGTCAAGATAAACTGATACCTAATTACACTACGACCTTCCAATGGTTTGTTCCTTTCCATTATGGTCGTGGAGCTACTGTTTATAATTTAAAAGATACTGATAACATGATCCTCTGTGTGTGACACCACACACCATGTTATCTACAATATAAATTAATTGAACAACTACATTTATCATAAATGTAGACATTTGACCAATGTGATTCTTATTTCTAGATAAATGTTTACACCAAAAGCTAGGCTTTTAGTATACACTCTAACAATCTCCCACTTATACTAAAAGACTAAGCTACTATATCTGCTGCCATACATCTGATTCCTAACCCTTCAACATGTCCATCAAAAGCTCTTGCCTTAAGGACCTCGGTGGAAGGATCTATAGGTCATCACCTGATGCAATCTAGGCAGCAACAACTTCTCCTCGTTTATACGATTTCTCGTATTGGGTGGTACTTGCGCTCTATTGTGTTTACTTGCCTTTATAGACTTATGGTTTCTTCAAGTTTGCAACTGCACCAATATTATTACAATAAATTGCAATAATCTTTGGACAAACCAGAAATCATATCTAAGTCTATCTTGAGATTATTGAGTCATTCAGCTTTTATAGCTACCTCAGAAGCTTGCCATATACTAAGCTTCTATGGTGGAGTCCAGAAAAACACCTATGCTTATCACTCTTCCATAGTTATGACTTTACCTCCTAAAGTAAACACAAAACCCCGAGGTTGACTTATTATTGTCCCTATCCGATTGGAAGTCAAAATCCATACAACCCACAAGGACCAAATTAACTGCCTTGTAAGCTAGCATATAATCTCTAGTGCCTCTAAGGTACTTCAATATATGCTTTACTGCAGTCCACTGTCCTTGTCCAGAGTTATTTTGATATCTGCCAACTATGCCCTTGGCAAAACAGATTTCTTATATCGTGCATAGTATTCATTAGGCTTCCGACAGCTGAATCATAAAGAACTGTCTTTATTTCCTTTATCTCCTTTGATGTCTACAGAGACATATCTTTAGATAAAGTTACTCCATCCTGAAAAGGTAAGAAACCTTTCTTGGAGTTTTGCATGCTTTAAAACGAGCAAGGATTTTTTCAATGTATGAAGCTTGGGATAAGTAAAATATTCTTTTCTTACGATCCCTTATTACTTTGATCTCAAGAATATATTCATTCTCCCAAGTCCTTTATATCGAATTATTTGGACAACCATACCCTTACTTCTGACAACATTTTGATATTGTTTCTAACTACCAAAAATGTTATCTACGTATAGTACAAGAAATACCACCACGCTTCCATCACACCTTTTGTATACACAAGACTTACCCGGTTACTAAATAAATCCATAGGTCTGAATTACTTTGATAAACCGGATGTTCCAAGACCTTGAAGCTTTGCCTCAGTCCATAAACTGATTGAGCTTTACACAAGATGCTCTTAGCCCATTACAATGAACCCTTCTGGTTGCTTTATATGGATGCTTTCTTCAAAACTTCCATTAAGGAATGCTGTCTTGACATCCACTTGCCAAATAGTTAAAGAATCCGGATAGACTTAAGCATGGCTACCAGTGAAAAAGTTTCCTTTTTCATCAAGCCTTGCTTTGAAGGTTTCTACCTCCCTGTCTATCCCTCTTTTTTCCTATTATAGACCTTTTACACGAAAAGGTTTTTACACCACTTGGTGGTTCTACAAGCTTCCAGATTTTATTAGAATACATATATTCTAATTCTATTATTCATTACTCTTTGCCAAGATGCTGCATATTTATCTTGGAGTACTTCGTCATATGTCCGGAGATCAGGTTCATGTCCTTCAGGGATCGAGTTCAAAAACTCTCCCAAAACATTAATCTTTTAAGGTTGCTTAACAACTCTCCCACTACGACAAGGCATTTTCTGCAATTGTGTATCATTTGTGATACGTGTTGCAGTTTTCTTGTGGTATCTTATCTTGTACAGTTGGTACTAGATTAGACATGTCTTTTATTATTTCCTTAAGAACAAATTTACTTATGAGAACGTGGTTCATTATATATTCCTTTTAAAATCAGTCATTGATGCTAACAATGACCTTCTGATTTTTAAGATTATAAACCTACTTTTGTTTATCTAGGATAACTTACAAACAAGTGAACTCCTATCCAACTTATTATTATCTCTCTTTAACATATGTGCTGGATTACCCGAATCCGAATATGCTTCAAAATAGGCTTACGCCTATTCAGCAATTCTATATGAGTAGAGAGTTCTAACTTGGAAGGTACTATGTTCACTTTCGTTTTCAGAGTTTTATCCTTAAAACAAATTTGGTAATTTTCTGAATAACTCATCATCTATGTAATTATTCCATAAGAGTCCTTTACCTTCTTTCTACTACACCATTCTGTTGGGGTGTACCAGATGCAGTTAGTTGGGATTGAAATCCAACTACTGATAAGTGACTCCTAAAATCTCTCAAGAGGTACTTGCCACTACAATCTTCTATAGTGACTTTTTACTTTAACATTTCTCCGCATCAACCTTGTACTCTTTGAACTAATCAAAGTACTTAGTCTTGCGGTACATTAAGTAAATTTATTTGTATCTTGAATAGTTGTCTATAAAATAGACAAAATATTCAATACTACCTCTTGTCTGGATAGTCATAGGATCACACAAATCAGAATGAACCGATTTCAACATATCTTTGACTCCATACCCCTTGGACTTAAAAGCTTCTTGGTTATTTTCCTTCCAAGTAAGACTCGCAGGTTGGAAATATTTCCACTACCAATGAACCCAAAAGTTCATTAGTGTAACGACCACCCTTCTTACTACTACTACACTCTAAGGATGACCGTTACTTGACTACTAACTCTACTTAACCGGTATGATAAAAATCTTTAGGAAAACCCTACCGAAAAATTTCGGCAGAGTCTCCCCTGTACCGGTGACCCCAAACTGGGATACATAACATGTATACTCAGCCACAGGCGGCTGGAACAGATATTTTCACAACCACGCAGTATAATAGCACAATAAAAATATGAAACTACTCTAGCAATGACAAACAACCATATCACTCCAACAATAGGAGGTATCAAACTACAAATGCGGAAATAAACTCAATTACAATCTCAACTTCATCATAGCATTAAGGAGAAAAGAAAATGAAACATAACAAATCTTAAACTAAGTGAGTTCTTTAGCTAAGTCTCAAGGATCTCCATAGTCCACACATCACACACCGTCACAGCATCTCCTTGTCGCCTTCTTCCTTATATTTTAGCTTTTCCTTTATCTGCAGTAGGAGGAAATGCAGTCTATAAGCATAAAGCTTAGTGAGCGCTATCTACTCACAAAACTCGATATGCATGTATATAAATAAAAACATGCTAAAACTGAATACTAACATGTAAAGCTACTCATGCTCATAAATAGCAAAGAAAACAACTAACTGAAAAGCTAACATGTATAGCTAATCATGTTCATAAATAGCAAAGGAATCATACTAACTGAAATACTAAACATGTACAACTAATCATGCTCATAAGTAGCGAAGAAACTAACTGAAAAGCTAACATGTAAGGTTAATCATAGAACTATCATGTGTATCAATAAGAAACTGAATTGATACCTAAGCTAAACTAATTAATGCTAAACTGAGTCTAACTTGTATTCACATACTAATTTGTGAAGTTTTGAAAAACTATTTACATAATAGATTAAAATAATAATCATGCTGCTGATGGGCCCGGTAACTGTACTTGCTGTGCGCGCATCCCTAACTAAACCCGGGATTGCAAGTTCCAAGTCTAGTAGGGTTTACTAGGTTATCTAAACCTAGGGACGACTGTGGGAGCCCAACCCAATGGATATCTAATCCAGTACAGTGCCACTGCTGAAAAATAAAATACTGATTTCATAGCTAATTTTCTTATCTTACTTTTACTAGGTTATCTGAACCTAGAACTAGGTTATCTGAACCTAGAGGCGACTGTGGGAGCCCACCCATTGGACCGTAGTCCCATATAAGCTGAAGCAAGACTAAATAAGTTATTTTAAATGCTTCTACTGCATTAACTGATCTATTAAAATGCCTACTGTGGCATTATATTGAGCTAAGCATTTTATCAAGCACTTGGTGTGCACTAGAACACACCCTACGTACTGAAAATCTGTATACAAAGCTTAACATAAATCCGCATGCAAAGCTTAACAAAAATCTGCATATTAAGCCTATCAAAATCTGCATACTTTACTTATAAAAATCCGCATGCTATAAAAATAGAACTGCTCATGTTATTCCAATAACAAATAGGAAACTAGAACAACTTAAACATGCTGTGAAAGTAAAACAAATTCAACTACTAGGCATGCAATAAAATCTAGAAAATCTGCTCATGTTATTCTAATAACAAAGGAATCTTAGAAAATAAAGGAATCATTGCTGCATGGAATTAACAGAATATCATGCTCACTAAATCATCACAAAAGGATCTAAACTACTATGAATTGGTGGCTGTTCTTGCCCATGAATATGCACAAAAGATCTATCCAAACATACTAAGGTACCAAGTTGTGCATGCTCATCAAGGAAACTACACTGCTGTTCATGTTATTCTAATAGTAAGGAGAAACATTATAATTCAATACTGCTCGTGCTCTTCTAGTAATAAAGAAACTACACATGCTTAACTAATAACAAATAGAAAAGTCCAACAACATGCTAAATCATAAGTCTAAAGAATCTTTAGGAAATAAAAACAATCTTGAAACCAATCCAAAACTGTTCCGAAGTCATGAAAGGAAGACTAAATCCCTAGCAACAATTCTATATAGCATGATCCAAAACATGAAAGGAAACTAAAGCTCTATCAATTTCCTCAATTCTGTACAGTATAATCCAAGGCAAAGAAACTCATGCTCTGATTTAACAAACGAACTTCTGAAATTGAAACTACAACACAGCTAATGGAACAAAACCGAAATCCAAAACCTTCCTGAACTAGCTATCCATGTTATTCTGAATCTCTCCTCATCTTCTTAAAACTCACGGCAGCAAAGAATATACGGATCAATCCGAATCAAAGAAGGAAACTAGAACAACCTATTCCTTACAGCATGTTTCAAAATAAACATCAAGAAGCTAACAAGAATTTGAAACCGACAACCACCAGCTAAACAAACAAACATGCTGTGAATGATAAGGAATGAAATCAAATTCCAAAATCAAAAGGAAAAGGAGATCAATGTCGCGGAACTACTCCTACTGCAGGTGAGAAGCAACTCACGGGGAAAACCTAAGTTCTCTTCTTATAACTTTAATATTCTGTTAACTAACTATTGCTTAAATACAACTTGATTCGGGTTTTATTAACAAACCCGCGGCTGGTCTGTTGGTGGGCTGCGTTCTGCTTAAAGCCCAACACGAGGGATCGAATCCCAGCTGCAACCATTTTATTTCCTATTATTTTACTGTTCCTAACTATTACTTAAATATATATCGCTCCATATATAATTAACAAAATGAGCGTAGCTCAGCTGGTTGGGCCGGTTTTGCTTGGGTCAGTCCGACCCGAGGTCGTGGGTTCGAATCTCACCTTCAACGTTTTTTATCAAAACTTCTTTCTTTTTGTAACCCTATTAAACGACCTCCAAAAATTACATAAAAATACTCTAAAAATTCCTAAAAATCTCTAGAATATTTTAAAAGTATTTCCAAATATTTTTATGGACATTTGGAACTTAAAATAAGGAAAATTGGGTCGTTACAATTCTCCCTCCCTTATAAAAAGTTCGTCCTCGAACTTAGACTAATTCTGGACATTTCTGTCTCATGCTGTCTCCACGCTCCCCTAGTAACTTTCTCGTGCTTCTAGTTCTACCAGATGACTTTTACTAATGACACTTCTCTGTTTCCTAGTCTCTTGTCTGCTCTGTCCACTATCTGTGTCTGCTCTTATAGCTAAGATCCTCTTGGATCTGCACTGTCTGAGGCTGAATCACTTGGCTAAGGTCGTGAATACACTTCTTTAGCATGGAGACATGAAATATATTGTGTATTGCTGACATATCTTGAGGTAAGTCTAGCTTGTAAGCTACCTTCCCAATTCTCTCTGTGATCGGGGTAGGGTCCTACGCATCGAGGACTTAACTTGCTCTTTTTCTCTTGGGTTCTTCGATGTACTCGAACTGTGCTTCTGCTTCAGGTTGGAATACGACTTTCTGTTTACGGCACTCTATGGAGGCACCGTATCTGATCAGGAAGTTCATTCCAAATATGACATCGTAGTCAGTCATGTCTAGCACTATCAGATCACAAAAGAGTTCTCTGTCTGCTTTCATGACTGGCACTGTTCTGAACCAGTGCGTGGATGCCATAACTTCTCCCGAAGGTAATGCAGTCAAAAATTGACCACCGAGTACCTCTGAGGGTATGTCTAATTTTTCGGTGAACATCCTGGCTATATATGAATGGGTTGCCCCAGTATCAAATAGAACAGTAGCACTATACTGTAAAATGCTAATCTGACCTGTGACAACTGTCGAGGCATTGGCTACGTCCTCTCTGGTGAGTGAGTATATCCTCGCATTCGCCATCGCTGGAGGGGCTTCTAATCGGCCCTGGCTGATAGGTGGACCTTCTAGGGCGGCCTGCATCTGATATAACTGAGCTGGCTGGCCTGCATACTGAATCTGCTGTGGCTGAGGGAGACCGATCTTTTTCGGGCACTGCTTGGCCATGTGCCCTTCTTGTCCACATTCAAAGCATCCTCGTGTGCCCTTGCGACAAACCCCTGGGTGGAATTTCCCACAAGTGGCACACTTGGGATAACTTGGCTGCTTGCTAGCTGGTCCTCCCTTTGGGTAACTCTCTGGTTTGCGCTTGTTGCTGGAGTTCCCTTTCCAGTTAGAGCTGTGGCCTTGAGATTTCTGAGTATCTGAACTTCCTTGGCCTTTGGAATCTGAGGAGACTTGCTTCTGCTGCTTGATGCTGTTCTGGTAGTGCTCGGTGATCAGAGCACTACTCACTAGTTCTTCTGTGGTTTGTGGCCTATGTATGCCACCAGCCACGTTCATCGCTATTTCCGGCCTCAACATTTTGAGCATCAGTCGAACTCGTTCCTTTTCTGTGCTGACTAATTCGGGACATAGACGAGCCAATCTGTTGAATTTCTTCACGGCTTCCTCAACTGATAGGTTGCCCTGACGAAACTCCGTGAACTCGTCGTAGTGGCGGTTTGTGACCCGCATGTGAAAGAACTCCTCGAAGAATTCTTTCTCGAAGTCAGCCCATGTCATCTGGTTCACTGGGCGCTTCGCTCTGACTCTCTCCCACCACATACGTGCGTCTCCTGTCAAGCAGAAGGAGGCACACTTCACCTTCTCCTGTTCTGGCCAGTCCAGAAGCTCCATCGTGCTCTCCAGTGTTTTGAACCAGGCTTGAGCATCCCATGGTTCGCTGGTGCCTGAGAAGTTCTCGGGCTTGATTCGCTGCCACTGGATCAGGTAAGCCTCTCTCTTTGCTTCCGCTGCTGGAGCTACTGGTGCTGTGGGCTGGACTGGTGGAACCTCTATAACTACTGGGGTTGCTATGTTTGGTTCCGAGGTGACGGTAGGAGTATTCTGCTGCTTAGGGGCTCAGTAGCTGGTGCCTGCTTAGCTGGGCGTCCTCGTGCCATTTCTAAAGACATAGAGGATGTACATAACTAATCTAATCACGTTTAACTAGCTACTATAAACATGTTAGAGGCTATCACACATAAGCATGCTATAATTATTCCTAAACATGAAAGCAAGAAACATAAATAGAGTAAAGGTATTCTTACTTGGAAGACGGCAAGGCTGATGCTGATGTGTGTGATGCTGGAGAATGGGAACTGCTCTGATACCAACTGTAACGACCACCCTTCTTACTACTACTACACTCTAAGGATGACCGTTACTTGACTACTAACTCTACTTAACCGGTATGATAAAAATCTTTAGGAAAACCCTACCGAAAAATTTCGGCAGAGTCTCCCCTGTACCGGTGACCCGAAACTGGGATACATAACATGTATACTCAGCCACAGGCGGCTGGAACAGATATTTTCACAACCACGCAGTATAATAGCACAATAAAAATATGAAACTACTCTAGCAATGACAAACAACCATATCACTCCAACAATAGGAGGTATCAAACTACAAATGCGGAAATAAACTCAATTACAATCTCAACTTCATCATAGCATTAAGGAGAAAAGAAAATGAAACATAACAAATCTTAAACTAAGTGAGTTCTTTAGCTAAGTCTCAAGGATCTCCATAGTCCACACATCACACACCGTCACAGCATCTCCTTGTCGCCTTCTTCCTTATATTTTAGCTTTTCCTTTATCTGCAGTAGGAGGAAATGCAGTCTATAAGCATAAAGCTTAGTGAGCGCTATCTACTCACAAAACTCGATATGCATGTATATAAATAAAAACATGCTAAAACTGAATACTAACATGTAAAGCTACTCATGCTCATAAATAGCAAAGAAAACAACTAACTGAAAAGCTAACATGTATAGCTAATCATGTTCATAAATAGCAAAGGAATCATACTAACTGAAATACTAAACATGTACAACTAATCATGCTCATAAGTAGCGAAGAAACTAACTGAAAAGCTAACATGTAAGGTTAATCATAGAACTATCATGTGTATCAATAAGAAACTGAATTGATACCTAAGCTAAACTAATTAATGCTAAACTGAGTCTAACTTGTATTCACATACTAATTTGTGAAGTTTTGAAAAATATTTACATAATAGATTAAAATAATAATCATGCTGCTGATGGGCCCGGCAACTGTACTTGCTGTGCGCGCATCCCTAACTAAACCCGGGATTGCAAGTTCCAAGTCTAGTAGGGTTTACTAGGTTATCTAAACCTAGGGACGACTGTGGGAGCCCAACCCAATGGATATCTAATCCAGTACAGTGCCACTGCTGAAAATAAAATACTGATTTCATAGCTAATTTTCTTATCTTACTTTTACTAGGTTATCTGAACCTAGAACTAGGTTATCTGAACCTAGAGGCGACTGTGGGAGCCCACCCATTGGACCGTAGTCCCATATAAGCTGAAGCAAGACTAAATAAGTTATTTTAAATGCTTCTACTGCATTAACTGAGCTATTAAAATGCCTACTGTGGCATTATATTGAGCTAAGCATTTTATCAAGCACTTGGTGTGCACTAGAACACACCCTACGTACTGAAAATCTGTATACAAAGCTTAACATAAATCCGCATGCAAAGCTTAACAAAAATCTGCATATTAAGCCTATCAAAATCTGCATACTTTACTTATAAAAATCCGCATTCTATAAAAATAGAACTGCTCATGTTATTCCAATAGCAAATAGGAAACTAGAACAACTTAAACATGCTGTGAAAGTAAAACAAATTCAACTACTAGGCATGCAATAAAATCTAGAAAATCTGCTCATGTTATTCTAATAACAAAGGAATCTTAGAAAATAAAGGAATCATTGCTGCATGGAATTAACAGAATATCATGCTCACTAAATCATCACAAAAGGATCTAAACTACTATGAATTGGTGGCTGTTCTTGCCCATGAATATGCACAAAAGATCTATCCAAACATACTAAGGTACCAAGTTGTGCATGCTCATCAAGGAAACTACACTGTTATTCATGTTATTCTAATAGTAAGGAGAAACATTATAATTCAATACTGCTCGTGCTCTTCTAGTAATAAAGAAACTACACATGCTTAACTAATAACAAATAGAAAAGTCCAACAACATGCTAAATCATAAGTCTAAAGAATCTTTAGGAAATAAAAACAATCTTGAAACCAATCCAAAACTGTTCCGAAGTCATGAAAGGAAGACTAAATCCCTAGCAACAATTCTATATAGCATGATCCAAAACATGAAAGGAAACTAAAGCTCTATCAATTTCCTCAATTCTGTACAGTATAATCCAAGGCAAAGAAACTCATGCTCTGATTTAACAAACGAACTTCTGAAATTGAAACTACAACACAGCTAATGGAACAAAACCGAAATCCAAAACCTTCCTGAACTAGCTATCCATGTTATTCCGAATCTCTCCTCATCTTCTTAAAACTCACGGCAGCAAAGAATATACGGATCAATCCGAATCAAAGAAGGAAACTAGAACAACCTATTCCTTACAGCATGTTTCAAAATAAACATCAAGAAGCTAACAAGAATTTGAAACCGACAACCACCAGCTAAACAAACAAACATGCTGTGAATGATAAGGAATGAAATCAAATTCCGAAATCAAAAGGAAAAGGAGATCAATGTCGCGGAACTACTCCTACTACAGGTGAGAAGCAACTCACGGGGAAAACCTAAGTTCTCTTCTTATAACTTTAATATTCTGTTAACTAACTATTGCTTAAATACAACTTGATTCGGGTTTTATTAACAAACCCGCGGCTGGTCTGTTGGTGGGCTGCGTTCTGCTTAAAGCCCAACACGAGGGATCGAATCCCAGCTGCAACCATTTTATTTCCTATTATTTTACTGTTCCTAACTATTACTTAAATATATATCGCTCCATATATAATTAACAAAATGAGCGTAGCTCAGTTGGTTGGGCCGGTTTTGCTTGGGTCAGTCCGACCCGAGGTCGTGGGTTCGAATCTCACCTTCAACGTTTTTTATCAAAACTTCTTTCTTTTTGTAACCCTATTAAACGACCTCCAAAAATTACATAAAAATACTCTAAAAATTCCTAAAAATCTCTAGAATATTTTAAAAGTATTTCCAAATATTTTTATGGACATTTGGAACTTAAAATAAGGAAAATTGGGTCGTTACAATTAGCTACCAATGAAGCCTACTCAAGTATAACCTAGCTTTTAGATGCCAAAGATATAATTGGTTCATTTCCGAAGGTTGCTTTCTCTTAAAATTAGAAGATGTGTTACTAATTTCTATTTGTTGCATCGTGGGAGTTATTGGATTATAAATTGTCAACCATCATACCAGAATAGATAACTTCCCTATTTTTCTTGATAACAACTTTGTTATCAAAATAGACACAATATCTATAATAGTTTAGAAACTGAAATCAGGTTCTTTCTAAACTTGGTACGTAAAGATAATTACTTAAAATCCATATTTTATTCTTATCAAAGGATAAACATCTCCCACTGCAATAGCTACCACTTTTACAGTAGTGCCCATGTGGATGGTGATTTACCTTTCATTTAGTTGTCGGGTTTCCTGGAACCCTGCAATTAATTGCAGACATGATTAATGGCATCTTGTATCTACACTCCAGGTTCTGGTAGATAACACCACTAGACATGTTTCAACTAATGAATTAAATACACCTAAATTGTACTTAGTTCTAAGAAGACAGTCTACCTTAATGTCCAAGTCCTATTTCCAATCATTACAATTGGGACTACTAAGTCTTTTTCTATAGTATGACTACTAGGGATTGACAAACATCCAAAGAATCACAAAAATATTTGGTCAAGATCAACTCCTTAAAATCTCCATAAATTTTG
Source organism: Zingiber officinale (assembly GCF_018446385.1). Classification (NCBI taxonomy): domain Eukaryota; kingdom Viridiplantae; phylum Streptophyta; class Magnoliopsida; order Zingiberales; family Zingiberaceae; genus Zingiber; species Zingiber officinale. The sequence goes on along the minus strand of NC_055987.1, from coordinate 53,590,005 downwards.
CGTATACAAAATCGAAGAGGAGATTTTATTCATTAATTTTATTATCTCATCAACTTTACTTTATGACGAATTAATAGTTGATCTGTCTTTAATCAAATATTTGGTCAAAACTCTTTAAATTTAAAATAACATTGATTCCTCAAACAATATTATTTAAATTCACCAACACCTCAAACACCGTGAATTTTGCATGCCACGTTAGTGTGGACGTATACAAATTCATCATTTGTAAGAGGAGGGTTTTACCCATTGACTATCTTGTCAATATAACTTTTGACAAATAAAATTACCTCAAACACCATGAATCTTGTATGCCACGTTAGTTTGGACGTATACAAATTCAAACATTTGTAAGAGGGGTTTATTAATTTTATTATATTGCCAATCTAGTTTTATGACAAATCAATAGTTGGTTTCCCTTTGGTCACACAAGTGATAGTAGTGACTCCGTTGGGGAGGATACTATTAAATGTGTCTAAGTGTATACCATTACTTGACACTAAGTCCATTAATAAGATTATGCCCCTTCTGTTGGGGAAGATCTCACGCTCTTAATTAACTTCCTATAGTCATCCTAAAATGGAAGTCTGTTCTACTGATCCACAAACAAGCTCATCCGTTATGGAGGAAGGCACTCAGAGCCAACGCGCAAGCTTGTTTGCATCACTTACAAACCAGTAATGGAGACCATGGGATTTACATAAAAATCCCTCTCCCACTTAGTTATTTATAAATGAGGAATTTTAACTATGCTAGCCTACTAAATATGTAAACAAACATGCACACACAGCACAATATAAAAGCAATAAATAGAAAATCTAATTTTCAACAATTATGGCTTTTATCTCTAGTTGTCCTCCGTGTGTTGTCATCCCAAGCTGCTGCCATATTTGGACACCGCCACCGGGTCTAGCTGTCGCATCCATCTTGCTCCTAGTTCCGCTGCGCCTCTGGTCCTTAGAAGGTTCCACGCTTTGCAAGATTCGATCCGCGACATTAATAGAATTTTACATTTTTGATCCTATATCCCATAAAAGGAATGTACATGTATCTAGATCAAAAATAAAATCCTAATAAAACTAAATACAGCTCCTGCTGTATTTTATAATACAATCATGCACACACATATAAATGCCCTTGACATGTCCAAGGGTCCAATCACACACATAATAACTAAAAGCCATAATAGTTGGATCCTGCATCCACAAAGTTAGCACATCCTACTATTATCCTGCCTAAATTATGTATGACATGTGCATAATTAAACTAATACCAAATACACAGAGGCAAAACCCTAGCTCCGATACCAATTGTTGGTTGCTACTCGGAAAACCTAGAGGTTCCACTGTACAAAAATTTTGTACAAAGGTCTGAACCTTTTTCCTAGCTACCATGTGTTCTTTTAAATTAAATTTTGGATCACCTGTGGAACTTAACACGTTTGATCCAAAACTTAATCTATTTGTTCTTTTAGGTTTTGACTTGGATCTCCTGCGGAACTTAACACGTTCGACCCAAATCACCTTAAGTTATTAATTCCATTAAATATTAATTTCCATAATTGGTTCCCAGTGCTGACGTGGCGAGGCACACGACCTTCTTGGATATGGGAGCAACCACCACCGACTAGACAAAACCTTTTATAGAAAGCTAATATTTAATTTCCTAAAATAACTTTAGGCTAACCGAAAAGAACAATCAAATTACAAGGAAAAGAAAAAACAAAAGAACACAACATCGAAAAACATATTCGAAATTCTAGAATCGTAAGCCTCTTGTATTTGGTATTATTTCCATAAATAACTAGTATGATGCGGAAAGAAAAATTACTAGTTATACCTTATAGAAAAACCTCCTGATCTTCTACCGTATTCCTCTTCTAACCTCGGACGTTGTGTGGGCAACGATCTTCCGAGATGATAAACCACCAAGCACCTTCTTCTTCTCCTAGCTAGGTTCGGCCAACACAAAGAAGCTTCACCAAGGACGAAGAACAAAACACCAACCAAGCTCCAAGGGATACAAGCTTTTTCTCCTTCTTCTTCTTCTTCTCCAAGTAGTATCCGGCCACCACAAGAACTCCAAGCAAGAGATAAGTTTCGGCCACCACAAAAGAGGAAGAAAGGAAGAGGATGGCCGGCCACAATAATTTTCTTCAAGGATGAATAATTTCGGCCACCACCAATGCTCCAAGGGATGCTAGAGATGAGACTTGCTTTCTCTCCTTCTTCTCCTTCCTTGATCCGACCACAAACAAAAACAACACCAAGAAGATAGGTTTCGGCCAACAAGAGGAGAAGAGAGAAAGGGAAGGGCCGGCCACCACACCAAAGAAAAGAGGGAGAAAAATAATAGAGGTTGTACACCATGAAGGCACCCCTACCCCTTCTTTTATATTCCTTGGCTTTGGCAAATAAGGAAATTTATTTATAATAAAATTTCCTTAACTTTCCTTGACAACAATTAATTAAGAAAAAATTAAATAAATTTTCCTAATTAATTGTATGTGGCCGGCCACCTCATGTAGAGCAAATAGGATAATTTTAATCAACAATTAAAACTTCCTTTTTTTGTCTTTGGAAATTTTAAAAAATAAAATTTCCTTTTAAAATCCCTTCATGGTTGATAAAAATAAATTTCTATAATTTTAATTTTTAACATGTGAATAATTTTTCAGAGAGAAAAAATAAAATATCTTTCCAATCTACAAATAAGGAAAGAGATCTAATCTCTTTCTTTTAATCTTTTTGTAGATCTTTTTAAAGAGAGATATTTTAATTTTAATTCTCTGTAATAAATTATATCTTCCACATAATAAAAATTAAAATTAAAATTCTTTTTAATTTAATGGGGGCCGGCCACCTAAGCTTAGGTTCAAGCTAGGGCCGGCCACCCATGAACCAAGGCTTGGCCGGCCCTAGTTTGATACACAAGCTAGCTTGGCCGGCCCTTTCTCATGGGTATGAAGGTGGGTATAGGTGGGTATAGTACTCTATAAATTAGAGGCTACGATAGGAACCGAGAGGAGGAATTGGTTTTGGTCTCCTGATAAAATTAAGCATCCCGTGTTCGCCCCGAACACACAACTTAATTTTATCAATAATAATTCATTCCACTAGAGAACTATTATTGAACTACCGCACCAATCCCAAATTACATTTTTGGGCTCTTTCTTGTTATGAGTGTGTTAGTCTCCCTGTGTTTAAGATATTGAATGTCCACTAATTAAGTGAGTTACTGACAACTCATTTAATTAATATCTTAGTCCAAGAGTAGTACCACTCAACCTTATTATCATGTCGGACTATGTCCACCTGCAGGGTTTAACATGACAATCCTTATGAGCTCCTCTTGAGGACATTATCAACCTAGTATCTCTAGGACACAGTTTCCTTTTATAATCAACAACACACACTATAAGTGATATCATTTCCCAACTTATCGGGCTTATTGATTTATCGAACTAAATCTCACCCATTGATAAATGAAAGAAATAAATATCAAATATATATGCTTGTTATTATATTAGGATTAAGAGCACACACTTCCATAATAACCGAGGTCTTTGTTTCTTTATAAAGTCAGTATAAAAGAAATGACCTCAAATGGTCCTACTCAATACACTCTGAGTGTACTAGTGTAATTATACAGTCAAGATAAACTGATACCTAATTACACTACGACCTTCCAATGGTTTGTTCCTTTCCATTATGGTCGTGAGCTACTGTTTATAATTTATAAGATACTGATAACATGATCCTCTGTGTGTGACACCACACACCATGTTATCTACAATATAAATTAATTGAACAACTACATTTATCATAAATGTAGACATTTGACCAATGTGATTCTTATTTCTAGATAAATGTTTATACCAAAAGCTAGGCTTTTAGTATACACTCTAACAGTAGATAACATTGTTTGTGATGTTACACACAGAAGATCAAGTTATCAATTCCTTATAAATTATAAACAGTAGCTCACGACTAAGATGGAAAGGAACAAAACCATTGGAGTAGTTGTAGTGTAATTTGATATTAGTTTATCTTAACTATAAAATTACACTAGTACACTCTGAGTGTATTGAGTTGGACCATTTAGGTATGTTCTTTTTTATACTAACTGAATTAAAGAACAAGGACTTTGTTATTATGGAAGTGTGTGCTCTTAATCCTGATATAATAACAAACACATATATCTCGTATTTCTTTTTCTGACTTATCAATAGGTGAGATTTAGTTCGATAAATCAAGAGGACCGATAAGTTGGGGAATGATATTATTTATAGTGTGTGTTGTTGATTATAGAAGGAAACTATGTCCTAGTAATCTAGGTTGATGATGTCCCCAAGAGAAGCTCATAAGGATTGTCATGTAAACCCTGTAGGTGGACTTAGTCCGACAAGATAATGAAGTTGAGTGGTACTACTCTTGGAGCTAGATATTAATTAAATGACTTGTCAGTAACTCATTTAATTTGTGGGCATTTTATATCTTAAACACAGGGAGACTAATACACTCATAATAAGGAGCCCAAAATGTAATTTGTGATTAGTGCGGTAGTTCAATAATAATTCTTTAGTGGTATGAATTATTATTGATGAAATTAAGTTGGGTGTTCGGGACGAACATGGGAAGCTTAATTTCATTGGGAGACCAAAACTAATTCCTCCTCACGGTCTCTATCCTAGCCTCTTATTTATAAAGTGTTATACCCACCTTCTTACCCAACCTTAGGTGGCCAGCCAAGAAAACTTGGAGTCCAAGCTTGGGTCAGCCAACCAAAAGGTTGAGCCAAGTAGAGGTGGCCGACCATATAAAATAAAAGGATTTTATTTATTAAAATCTTTTCATATGTGGAAGCCATGGTTTTAAAAGAGAGTTTAAAATTTAAATCTTTCCTTTTATAGTTTCTACAAAAGATTAAGAGAAAATATTTAATATCTTTCCTTATTTGTAGATTGAAAGGTAGATTTTAATTTTTGATAAAACTTTCCTTTTATGAAACCATCCTCATGATTTTAAAAGAGAGTTTTAAAATTAAATCTTTCCTTTTATATTTTCTACAAAAGATTAAGAAAAGATTTGATATCTTTTCTTATTTGTAGAGTGAGAAGAAGATTTTAATTTTAAAGTTAACTTTCCTTTTAGGAAATCATCCACATATTTTAATAGAGAGATTTTAATTTATAAAATTTCCTTTTATAACCAACCATAAGGGGAAAATTAATAGAGAAATTTTTATTTTAAAAATTTCCATAAACAAATAAGGAAGTTTTAATTTTGTGTTTAAAACTTGCCTTATTTGGAGCATGTGATGTGGCCGACCATAGCATGGGTTAAAAGGAATTTTTAATTAAATTTTCCTTATTAACCTATGGAAAGGAATATAAGGAGATTTTAATTATAATTAAATTTTCTTATTTACCAAGACCAAGGAATATAAAAGAGAAGATAGGGGTGCCTTCATGAAACAACTCTCTTCTATTTTACTCTTTTTTTCTTCCTTGGTGGTGTCCGGCCCTATCATCTCTTCCTCTCTTCTTCTAGTGGTCGAACCTATCATCCTCTTAGAGCTTGTTTTGGAGGCCGGATTTGCTTGGTAAAGAAGGAGAGAAAGAAGGTTTTGTTTCCTAGTTTTCCTTGGAGTTTGGTTGGTGGCCAAGACTTGCTATCTCTTGGAGAAGGTTGCTTGGCCAAAACTTGGAAGAAAGAAGAAGGATGCTGTAACGACCCAATTTTCCCTATTTTGAGTTCTGAATATCTTTAAAAATATTTAAAGATGCTTTTGAAATATTCTAGAGATTTTTAGGAATTTTTAGAATATTTTTATGCAATTTTTTGAGTCCGTTTGGTATTTTTACCAAGTGGAGAAAGTTTAAAAAAAAAATGCAAGAGCTAGGGTTCGAACCCACAACCCCGAACCCAAGTTAAGCCAGACACGACGCAACCGACTGAGCTAGGAACCATTTCGTTAACTATATATTTAACGAAGCGTATTTAAGCGGTAGTTAGGAAAGTGGAAATAAAAGTGGACGCGGCAGGATTCGAACCCAGTCTCTCGGCCCAAGCAGTATTCGACCCAACCAACTGTGCCAGCGAGTTATGTTAATTAAGGAAAGAACGAATTATATTTATGGAATAGTTAGTAATAGAAAAACCTAGTTATAAAGGGATTAAGTTTTCCCTTTCTCGCCGAAAACCCTATTTGCCCTTTCTTTCTCTCGCGACGGCGCCCGACGGTCTCGGGCGGAAACGCAGCAAGGTTAGGGTTCTTCCTCCGGCGGCCGGCGAGGGGTTTTTCCGAGAATCCTTCTCATCCTTGTGATCTCCCCGACGTGGAGAGCCCGTGGACGCGTAGAAGGTGCTGTGATTTCGAGTCTCGCCGAACCCAAGCAACCCTTTTCTTCGGTTGTAAGTCCAAGAACCCGATGTAAGTGCTTCTCACCTGCGGTAGGAGTAGCTTTTGGGGTTTTTGTTTGCATTTTCTTGTTGTTGTGTAATGAACAAGAGCAGCCCTTCATTCTAGCCTAATGTCCATATTTCAACCTTTGCTAGCATTTTGGTTTGGGTTTTGATTCAAGTCTTTTGCTGTTTTTTTTAGCACGGACAGATTGTTAAGTGTTTTCTTGGATTGTTATAGCATGCTTATCTAGATGTATTTACTTACATTACAAGCATGTCTAAGTAGCTATGCTTCTTTCCAGTCACAGCATGATTAAAGAATGGTTAAGATTCAAAAATAATTAGTTTCACAAGCTTGTCATTTGGAACCTGTTACTGCCGTGAGCCTGATCAAACTTATTTGCTAAGACCATGTAGGCTTCAAATTTCTGATTGAGTTGTTTTGAATATATCCAGATATATATTAGTGGCATATGGTTTTAGAATCCCTTGCATAATGCATATATGTAAGAAGTACAAGCAAAGTAAGACTAAGGTCACAAATTGATCTTGAATTCCAGAATTTAGAATCAAAGCACACTAAGTGCTTAAATAAATGCCAAGGCATTTTATTACAAGAAGTATTTAAAGAAGGATATAAAGAAAAGTATTTTACTTTTAAAAGGGCATGTACCGGACACAAGGTCCAAGGGATGGGCTCCAAGTTGCCCCTAGACATAAGGTCTAGAAGTGTCTTAATGGTTTTGGGATTAGCTACCTCAACTCTCATTAAGAAAGGCGTGCAAAGTGGTACAATGCCGGGCCCAAGTAAAGTTGAATATTATTTTTAAAGTATAAAAGTATTAATTTGGAAACAAACAGAACAAGTTCTTTTATCTAAGTTGCAAATTCTAGCAAGTTAAATTGTTGTTTTCCTTTAGAGATGCATGATGTAGTTCTATCTGCTATTTTCATGTTGAGCATGCACTCCCTGTTTTCTTTAATGCTTATGCATTCCTTATCGGATTTTGTGAGTAGAAAGCACTTACTAAGCTTTTAGCTTATAGATACTACTTTCCTCCTACTGCAGATACAGATAAAAATAAAGGAAAGGCTAAAGTGGTGTAGAAGAAGGCGACAAGGAGACGTTGATGGTGTGTGTGGTGGCTGTTATGGAAGCTTGGGACCTTGCTAAGAAATTGCTGCAAGTTAATTTAATTAGTTTTCTTCTTAAATAACTAGGAGAATTTAGAGAAATACAGATTCTTTTGCTCTTTCTGTTTTGCTGTTTTGAAGTTGTTCAAATGCTTTTGTTCTGTTGAATTTCTGGAATCATTCGGATGTTAAATGCTTATGTTCATTACTTCTTTATACTCTGCTAGAATGTTAAATTTCTGGAAGGTTAAATCTGCTGGGAAGTTTGGATTTGATTGCACAGTAGTCTCTCATGTATGTTGGTATTCATGTGCTAAAGCTGGAGTTTTATTTCTGCCGTGGGAATCATATCCGTAGGAATTCTTTTGTCTATAAAAAAAAATGTGCACTGTTTCGGTTTGTTAGAAAAGCATGAGCAGTAAGAGTTTTGGTGTATGAAAGAAAAGCATGTGGTTCGGCTTGTTAGGAAATGAATAAGTAGTATTCTATTTCACTTCCTCTTAATTACTGTTTGGTTGTAGAATGAATAACTACATTTTGTAACAAGGAATGTTAGGTAGGATTTCATGAATGCAAGTTAATAAAGGAAGTTGCAAACAGTAGAGATATTTAAGTTCATTGTCTATATGTTACACTTGCTTGTTGTTATACTTATTTGCATGTTTAAATAAGTAAGGGAAAAAAAATAATAAACAAAAAAAAAATATAATAATAATATCAGAACAGTTTAAAGCATTTTTGATATGTGATATGTTTTTAACAAATAGTTGAAAGCATTTCTAGTGTTAAGTAGGTAGTACCAGTTATGTGTAGTTAGTAGAATCAGTAGTGGTCACCCTCAGAGTAGTAGTAAGGAGGGTGGTCGTTACAGATGCTTGGTGGATTCTCATCTCGGTAGATCATTGCCCACACAACATTCGAGATAAGAAGAGGAATATAATAGAAGATCAAGAGGTCGTTGCTTAGAAAGAAAGGTATAATTAGTAATTGGTTTCCGCATCATACTAGTTTTCTTTGTATGAATTCCAAACACAAGAGGCATATGATTCTAGATTTCGAATTTGTGATTCGAGTTTGTGTTTTTTTGTTTTTCGAATTTGTGATTCGATTGTTCTATTTGGTTAAACCTAGGGTTATATAAGAAAATTAAATATTAAATTTTTTTGAAAGGCTTTGTCTAGGCAATGGTGGATGATCCCATACCCAAGAAGGCCTAGTACCTCGCCATGCAGTCTTGGAAGCGAATTTTGGAAATTAATATTTAATTCAATTTATAACATGGGTGGATTTGGATCAATAATGTTAAGTTTCGTTTGCGATTCCTAATTTAATTTCTAAAGAACACATTTGGTTGTTAGTAAAGGTTCAGGACATGTACAAAATTTTTGTACAGGGGAACCAGAATGATATTCCGCATAGCAACCAACAACTATATGGAAATTAAATATTAAATTTCATTGAAAGATTTTGTCTAGGAAGTGGTGGATGCTCCCATACCCAAGAAGGCCTAGTCTCACGCCATGTTTAACCTGGAAGTCAATCTCTAAAATTAATATTTAATTGAATTTGTAACATGGGTAAATTTGGATCAATAATGTTATGTATCATTTGCGATCCAAGTCAAAACCTATAAGAACAGATGAATTAAATTTGGAATTAATAATATTAAGTTCCGTTTGCGATTCCTAATTTAATTTCTAAAGAACACAATAGGTTTTTAGGAATGGTTCAGGACATGTAAAAAATTTTTGTATAGGGGAACCGGTACAATATTCCCAGTAGCAACCAACAATATGCCCCTCTTGACCACACGTATAAAAGGAACTAGTGCCCTTGTGACAGATTCTCGGATGCATCTTCCCACACATGAGACACGTATCATACTTAGGCTGCTTGCTTACGGATACTCCCTATTTATTACTCCACTGCTTCCTCTTGGAGCTCCCCTTCCAGGTTGGACCTTGGCCCTGGGATTTCTGAGTGGTTAAACTCCCTTGACTTTTATTCTCAATCAGTACTGGCTTCTGTTGTTTGATGCTATTCAGGTAATCTTTCGTGATCAGTGCACTACTAATAAGCTCCTCTGTAGTCTGCGGTCTATTAATTCCGCCAGCTACATTTAGAGCTATCTCTTGTAACAACCCAAATTTCCTCATTTTGAGCCCCAAAAATAATTCAAAAATATTTAAAAATGCTATAGAAAAATTCTAGATATTTTTAGAAAATTTTAGAGTATTTTTATGCAATTTTTGAAGGTCGTTTGGTATTTTTACTAAACGAAAGAAGTTTCGACAAAAAATGTCCAAGCCGAGGCTCGAACCAGCAACCTTTGGCCCGGTCAAAATGCAGCTAACCAACTGTTCTGCAAGTGTTTTGTAAATAAATATGGAGCGAGATATATATAAGTTATAATTGAAACCCTAGTTATAAGAAAAGAGAACTTAGGTTTCTTTTCTTCCCGAACTCGGAAATCTTTTCTCCTCTTTCTCGCGTGCGACGGCGTTTTTCCTTCTCGGGCGAAAACGAAGCCGAGGAAGCTAGGGCTTCTCTAGCGGCCGGTCAAAGGGACTTCTCCACAAGCTCTTCTCGGATCTGAGCCCTCCCGTCGAAGAGAACACGCGAACAAAGAGGAATCGCCGAGTTTTGGAGCTCACCCGAAACCCTAGAAGCTTCTTGTTCGGCTGTGAGTTCAAGAACACAAGGTAAGCGCTCCTCACCTGCGGTAAGAGTAGCTATGGAGATGTTGTTCTTGTTAGTTCACTTCTTGTTATTATCTTTGTAGTTTGAACACAAATTTGCATACTTTAGTTGTCTGGTTTTATAACTGGAGCTAGTTGAAACTAGGGTTATTTTAAGCTTATTAAAATTGTATGATACTGCCTGAACTATATTAGCATTGGCAATGGCTGATTTGATCTGATGAAATTGTTGGATAAAAAAATAGACATCTCAAGATTTAGCTTGAAGCTAGTAAGATTTATCTAGAAAATGAGAGAATAAATTTAAATATGCTGAATCTCAGATTAAGCTAATTTTGTGAAACCCATATGTTCTATTCAGCTTCTTGTTTATCCAAGCTTAAATTCTAATGAACGTGCATGAGAGGGAGAGAGAGTCTTTGACACTTGCTTGATACACTCCTTCAATTGTTCTTTTTATAGAAGAAATGAGAAGCAGTCTTATACCACTACAACTTATGGTATCCAACACCCCTTTCCCTTTAGTTAATCTAGCTAATCAATATAGATATGTTTCAATATATCAAACTACCATCTTGGTTGCTATTGTGTAGGTATTGCAGGAAGTGATTATGTGCGGCATTTTCCAGGAGACGATAATTCTTATTGAAATTTGCTTGTAAACAATGGATTATTGCTAACTGTTGATGATGGGAACTTGTGTAAGTATTAAGGATGTTGTTAACAATATTTAAAAAAAAAAAGGGCAGTATACGGTTGACCCATTGCGTAGCCTAAAAATAGTACGTTAAAAGTTATTATGTGTAATTATACACGCTAAAATACATAGTATGTACTGATCTATATTAATTAACAATGATAGATATATCATATAGTTGCCAAGAATTTAAATCAATACTTATGAGTAACCACTCCAAGAATTTACCTTGTAAGAATCCTTATGAATTGAGAAAGAGATCAGAAAAAGTAATAATCATACGGGTTAAATTATTTTATTTGACTTACCCCAAACTTGGCTTGAATATATCATAGTTTCACTTCTTTGGGTGGTTGCTTAAGCAGTTTGAAATTGGGCCATATAAACCCCTAAGATTGTTTTGAAAACAACGGTTATCGATGAAAATTGGTCATTTATAGTCATTATATGATCTTGATGCTTGGATTTGTTGTCTACTCCTTTGTTCCCATGCTCCACTTTGGACATTGAGTTGAACAATGCTCCTCCCATTGAACAATCATGTTGGACACCTAGATCCATGCTCATGTAGGATACTCATATCCAAATTCAATTAAATTTATATGTGATGGATAATGGGAAGGTGAGCATAATCTGTATGTTGTTCTACCACTAATATAATGTTACTTCCTATATTAATATGCCTTCGATGGTATCCATTGAAATGTGTGGCCACATTAGATCTTTAATTTGTAAAGGTTAAAGAAAAGCATGTCCTTGCATGTTTCTTTCATTAACTTTTTGTCATTGGATGTGCCAGGTTTTTCTAAAAGGCACTTAACTTTTAGTTGCCAAGAAAACATAAATTCCTTTCTGTAAGCTTTTAGTTGCCAAGAAAATGTAAATTCTTTTCTGTAAAAGTACAGTGCCTCACATGAAGTAGTAACCATTGAGTATATTTTGTAATCAGCAGTATCCGCCGTTCAGATTTAGATTTAGGTTTTCATTTTGTAGATTTAGTTTTCAGTTTGAGCTTACGGTTTAAGTAAACTAGTTTAGATCATGTTGTAACATGTTTGAAGATCTCTATTGCTCTATAAAAGTATAAGCTTTACAAGGGTATCAAGCTTTAACCGTCTTTTAGTGTTGAATAGCTATGTTGTAGCATTTTGTTTCTCTAGTTGCTTGTGACCTTAAATAGATTTAGTTCTGCATTGAATAACTAAGCATGAGCAATCCCTTTAGAGCTACAAGTATAGATTTTTAGTTAATATTTCAATGCAGATTTTAAGTTTATAATGCAGAATTTTACTAAGCTTACAAGTGCAGAATTTTGTTAGTATAGTATGCAAAATTTCGATTAGCCTAGTATGCATATTTTTGTTTATGCATTTCAATGTTAGAATTTGTTTGAACATTTCAGCTTTTAAAGAAGCATTCTTTTATTAGAAGTATTAACAAGTATAAGAAAGATAAAGAAAAGAAAGAAAAAGGCCAAGGCCTTAAGTAGATCCCAAAGTCAAGACTTTAGGGATTTTGTCACACAAGGTGCTTATTTAAATGCCGAGTCATTATATATTAGAAGTAATAAAAGATAACAAGTATTTTACTTTATTTATGAGGCTAGTACCCGACTTCCGAGGTTGTCGTTAAATAAATCCAGGTGTCCAATTCCGAGGTCTTGGCCCTGGTAGACCGAGGTCTGCTCTTTTAGGATTGGTGGCTCACTACCCCAACTTATTAGGGAACACGCATAAGATGTTACTATGCCTGTGCCCAAGAAGAAAGTTTATTATTATTTTGAAGTATTATAAGTATATTTTTTTTTTGACAAGTAAAATAAGTTTCACATAAGTATAAAAGTATTAAAGGATAAATTTTAAACAAGTGAGATAATAAAATAAGTTTAGAACAAATGAATTAAGTTTCACTTTGTTTTAAAATCAGCAAGTTTAGTTTCCTTGTAAGCTAGAATGTTATTTAGATTAGCTTACTGTTCTTTGCTATTAGAAGAGCATGAGTAGCTTTACATGTTTAGCATTTCTGTATGTTTGTTTCTTTTACTAGTAGATGAGCATGAGTAGTTTTCCTTTTGAGCATTCAGTTTTAGTTTTCTCAGTTAGTTCATGTTATAGATACATGTACATGCATATCGAGATTTTGTGAGTTAGATAGCGCTTACTAAGAATTTTTCTTATAGATTGCATTTCCTCTTACTTCAGATACAGAAAAGGAAATGATTTAGCAAAGGAAGGCGATAAGGTGGCGCGGATGATGTGTGATGCCAGGACTATGGAAGTCTTGGGACTAGAAAGGAGTTCCTTTAGTCTTCTTTCCTTATTCTTTTTAGTTTCTGCATTTTAGTTATTGTAAACATTTGAGACTGTACTTTACACTCCGTGTCATTCGAGTTTATTCTTGTTCTAGGTTGTATGTAGGATGAGTTCAGTTTAGTAAGTAGATATTTGTGTGTTTGATACTTATTTAACTGCGTGGGTGTTTGATAAATGTTCCAGCTGCCTTTGGCTGATGTATACTATGTTGTATCTCGGTTTATGGTCACCGGTACAGGGGAGACTCTGCCGAAATTTTTCGGTAGAGACTCTTCGTGGTTTCGATCATATTGGTTAAGTAGAGTTAGTAGTTAAGTAAATGCCACCTTAGAGAGTAGTATAGTATAGTAAGAAGGGTGGGCGTTACATCTCTGGCCTCAGCATCATTAGCATTAGCCTTACCCCTTCTCGTTCTGTACTGACCAACTCAGGGCATAGACGAGCCAACCTATTGAATTTCTTCACAGCTTCATCCACTGATAAACTTCCTTGTTAGAATTCTGAGAACTCATCGTAATGTTTGTTCGTGAGTCGCATATGAAAGAACTCTTCGAAGAACTTAGTCTCGAAGTAAAACTAGGTCATTTGATTCACTATTCTTTTTGCCTTCACCCATTCCAACCATATTCTTGAATCACCAGTGCGGCAGAAGGAAGCACACTTTATCTTTTCTACCTCTGGCCAATCCAGTAACTCTATTATGCTCTCTAGGGTTTTGAACCATGCCTGAGCATCCCATGGTTCATTGGTGCCAGAGAAATTTTCTTCTTTCATCTTCTGCCACTGGATAAGGTATGCTTCCTACCTCACTACCCTTGTAGGGGCTGCAGGTGGAACTGATGGAGCCTCGGCCGCAATTGGTGCCACCACATTAGCTTCCGGTGGGACTACAGGAGAAGCTTGATGGTTAGCAGTCAGGGTGGCTATGACCTGCTGTTGTTTTGCCAATTGTCTCTGTAATTGAGTTACTACTTCTTAAAGGTTGGTCGGTGGTGCAGACTCATTTGTCTCAGGCTGAGCTTCATTAACTCTCGGCTATCTAGTAAGTCGTCTTCTAGCCATCTACATATTCATAACCCAACCAGTGAGACATACGTCAGCCCATCATCATTCTTACTTGCTATTATTAGCACTTTCATGTATAAGCATGCTCTCATTCTTACTTGCAATCATTAGCACTTATTAGCACTTTCATGTATAAGCATGCTCTCATTCTTACTTGCAATCATTAGCACTTATTAGCACTTTCATGTATAAGCATGCTTAATCTTAACAACAGTTCTTACTAATCATAACAGAAATAAAATGCATAAAAGTTGTGAGAGGGTGCATTCTTACTTTGAAACTACTGGATTAATGCTTGATGTGTGTGTGGTGGAAGGATGGAACTTGCTCTGATACTAAACTTTAATGCCCCCATCCTTAAATAGTACTTACCTTATAGGGCAGACGTTACTCTTTCATTGTTCTTTCAATTTTATACTTATATTATATACTGTATGGTTCAGAGACCGACCCTAAATTTGTTTCGACTGATAGGATGTAACTTGGAGCCAAGCAGAGCTGGAAGAGAGTCTAGAGCTTCTAATGGGTCTGGGTCGTGTGGCCCTGACCAACCGTGTGGCCTTACCCGAGAAGGAGTGCTACCTGGCCGTATGGCAATGACCGGCGGTGTCACCTTGGCAGTGCATGACCGTGTGAATCTACACGACCATGTCACCTTGGCCAAGAGGAAGAGGTGGATAGCCATGTGAATTCACACGACCGTGTAACCATCGCCGAGAGGGAGAGAGGCACGCCCACGTGAATCCACACGGCCGTGTCTCCTTGGCCGAGAGGGAGAGGTGCTCGGCCGTGTGAATCCACACGACTGTGTCACCTTGGCCGAGAAGGAGAGATGCACGATCATGTGAATCCACACGACCGTGTCTCCTTGGCTGAGATGGAGAGGTGCTTGGGCATGTGAATCCACACGGCCGTGTCATGGGCCGTTTGGGGGGTCACACCCTGCTCTACAACAAGGGGTTGTTCTCCCCTTTATACTCGTCTTTAGGTTGCGATTCTCTTCCATTGCTTGAAGAGGGGTCCTCCCCATTGGGGGGACCCTAGATCTTTCCTCTTTACCACTCACATTATTGCCAAACTGATAATAGCAAGTTCAAATATGATTTAGCATCAAGTTCTAACATATTCCAAACTGATAATAACAAGTTCCCAGATCCTTCCACTGTTCCGTCACACACCCATAAAACATCGCTCCTGTTGCCTCCTCCTACTCGAGCTTTCCTTTACCTTTATCTGCAGTATAAGGAAATGCAAATCTATAAGCTAATGCTTAGTAAGTACCATCTACTCATAAAACAAGCATAAAAAGAAGGAACATGCTTTCAAAACTGCTTATGAAAAACATAAAACTCACACTTGACAGTAATTTGGAAATCTGTACATGGCATGCATTTTTAAATAGGTTTATCATGCAAAACATCAACTTAAAATCATGCTAGTAATGTAATGAAAACAGGAATCTTGGCATATTATAGAGTTCATCAATGCTGCACTTAATAACTCAGGTTCTCAACCTTAGGAAAACTTCCACTAAGACAAACAACGAAGTTTGAAAACTTTGTATTTCATAAGTAGTGAAAAGAATAATAAACTTGCTTGGGCCCTACATTGTACCACTTTATGTGCATCCTTAATAAGATTTCAGGTAGCTAATCCTGAACCTATTAAGGTACTACTAGGCGATCTAGGAGCCTAGGGGCGATCTAGGAGCCCACCCTTGGACCTTGTGTCCAATGCATGCCACTTTAAAGTAAAATACTTTCTTTTATATATCGCTTTCTTAAAGTTGCACTTACTTGTCATTTAAACAAGCACCATATGTGTGCTTAATCCTCTACACTGATAGGGAATCACTTTAGGGCACTTTAAATATGCTTCTTGGCCCCAAAACTATATGGGAAGCAATTCAAGATACTCCAAACATGCTATTAATCCCAGAACATCAGAGGACATCTTACATATCATAACCTATATCTTCTTTAAGATGAATAAACATAACACAACATGTATCTTCTTTACATGCATAAAAACATATCACAATATGCAACATCGAAACAACTTATACTGTAGGTGAGTAGTACTTACCTCCATTCGCTAGATTTTACAATTATAGGGTGTTGGGGAAAACAATCCTCTCTTGTAACCTTAATCTCCAAGACACCCATCCCGTGTGTCCTAATCCTTGTCAAAACCCTCCTCTTAGATTCTCCCCTTGAAGAACTTAGAACCTTGGGAACCCTAGGGTTCTTGGCCAAAAACTGCAAGAGGGGGAAGAGGAGGTTAGGCTAGAGAGGAGAAGAGAAGATGCAAAGTTAGGTTTTCTTCTCTTCCCTTCCCCTTTTATACTAAGTGGAAGTTGAAGCATCCCTTCACCCATAATCAACATATAATAAACAGTTTTCTATTTCGAATGTGATGCATTACCTCCACCTAATGGCTACTTAAATCAATCTTAAATCAAGGGTCTAGGGTTCAAATCCCAGCCCGGGTCATGTTGGAGTGTATACTAAAAGCCTAAGCTTTGTAAACATTCATTATGAATAAAGAATCACATTTGGTTAAATTGTCTACATTTAGTTGTAGTTGTTCAATTAATTTATATTGTAGATAACATAGTATGTGGTGTCACATGCAGAAGATAATGTTATCAGTACCTTATAAATTATAAACAGTAGCTCGCGATCAAAATGGAAAGGAACAAACCATTAGAAGGTCGTAGTGTAATTAGGTATCAGTTTATCTTGACTGTATAATTACACTAGTACACTCAGAGTGTATTGAGTAGGACCATTTGAGGTCGTTTCTTTTATACTGACTTTATAAAGAAACAAAGACCTCGGTTATTATGGAAGTATGTGCTCTTAATCCTAATATAATAGCAAGCACATATATTTGATATTTATTTCTTTAATTTATCAATGGGTGAGATTTAGTTCGATGAATCAATAAGCCCGATAAATTGGGAAATGGTCTCACTTATAGTGTGTGTTGTTGATTATAGAAGGAAACTGTGTCCTAGAGATACTTGGTTGATAATGTCCTCAAGAGGAGCTCATAAGGATTGTCATGTTAAACCCTGCAGGTGGACTTAGTCCGACATGACGATAAGGTTGAGTGGTACTACTCTTGGACTAAGATATTAATTAAATGAGTTGTCAGTAACTCACTTAATTAGTGGACATTCGATATCATAAACACAGGGAGACTAACACACTCATAATAAGAAGGAGCCCAAAAATGTAATTTGGGATTGGTGCGGTAGTTCAATAATAGTTCTCTAGTGGAATGAATTATTATTGATAAAATTAAGTTGTGTATTCAGGGCGAACACGGGATGCTTAATTTTATCGGGAGACTAAAACCAATTCCTCCTCTCGGTCCCTATCGTAGCCTCTTATTTATAGAGTACTATACCCACCTATACCCACCTTCTATACCCACCAATAAGGGGCCGGCCAAGCTAGCTTGGGAACCAAGCTAGGGCCGGCCTAGGTATAAAATTGGGTGGCCGGCCCTAGCTTGAACCCAAGCTAGTGGAGGCCGGCCAAAATAAATTAAAAAGGGATTTTAATTTTAATTTTTATATTGTGGAAGAAAGAATTTATTAAAGAGAATTAAAATTAAAATATCTCTCTATAAAAGATTAAAGAAAGAGATTAGATTTCTTTCCTTATTTGTAGATTGGTGAGATGTTTTATTTTCTCTTTAAAATTATTCACATATTGATAAAATTAAAATTATGGAAATTTCTTTTTATCAACCATGAAGAGATTTTAAAAGGAAATTTTATTTTTTAAAAATTTCCAAAGACAAATATGGAAGTTTTAATTGTTGATTAAAATTATCCTATTTGCTCTACATGAGGTGGCCGGCCATTAGAGATTAATTGGGGAAATATTATTTTATTTTTCTCAATTAAATCATGTCAAGGGAATTAAGGAAATTTTATTGTAATTAAATTTCCTAATTTGCCTAGGCCAAGGAATATAAAAGAAGGGGTGGGGGTGCCTTCACAAGACACAACCTCTATTATTTTCTCTCCCTCTTTTGTTCCTTGGTGTGGCCGGCCATCATCATCATCATCTCCCTCTCTTCCTCTTGTGGTGGCCGAACCTCTCTCAAAGGCTTGGAGCTCTTGTGGTGGCCGGATACTACTTGGAGAAGAAGAAGAAGAAGGAGAGGAAGCTAGCATCTCTTGGAGCTTGGTTAGTGTTTTGATTTTCTTCCTTGGTGAAGCTTCTTTCTTTGTGGCCGAACCTAGCTAGGAGGAGAAGAAGGTGGTTGGTGATTTCTCATCTCGGAAGATCGTTGCCAACACAACGTCCGAGGTTAGAAGAGGAATACGATAGAAGACCAAGAGGTTTTTCTACGAGGTATAACTAGTAATTTTTCTCTCCGCATCATGCTAGTTATTTATGGAAATAATACCAAATACAAGAGGCTTACGATTCTAAAATTTCGAATATGTTTTTCGATGTTGTGTTCTTTTGTTTTTTCTTTTCCTTGTGATTTGATTGTTCTTTTCGGTTAACCTAAAGTTATTTTAGGAAATTAAATATTAGCTTTCTATAAAAGGTTTTTGTCTAGTCGGTGGTGGTTGCTCCCATATCCAAGAAGGTCGTGTGCCTCGCCACGTCAGTACTGGGAACCGATTATGGAAATTAATATTTAATGGAATTAATAACTTAAGGTGATTTGGGTCGAACGTGTTAAGTTCCGTAGGAGACCCAAGTCTAAACCTAAAAGAACGAATAGATTAAGTTTTGGATCAAACGTGTTAAGTTCCGCAGGCGATCCAACATTTAATTTAAAAGAACACATGGTAGCTAGGAAAAGGTTCAGACCTTTGTACAAAATTTTTGTACAGTGGAACCTCTAGGTTTTTCCGAGTAGCAACCAACAATTGGTATCAGAGCTAGGGTTTTGCCTCTGTGTATTTGGTATTTAGTTTAATTATGCACATATCATACATAATTTAGGCAGGTTAATAGTAGGATGTGCTAACTTTGTGGATGCAGGATCCAACTATTATGACTTTTAGTTATTATGTGTGTGATTGGACCCTTGGACATGTCAAGGGCATTTATCTGTGTGTGCATGATTGTATTAAAATACAGCAGGAGCTGTATTTAGTTTTATTAGGATTTTATTTTTGATCTAGATACATGTACATTCCTTTTATGGAATATAGGATCAAAATGTAAAATTCTATTTATGTCGCGGATCGAATCTTGCAAAGCGTGGAACCTTCTAAGGACCAGAGGCGCAGCGGAACTAGGAGCAAGATGGATGCGACAGCTAGATCCGGTGGCGGTGGCCAAATATGGCAGCAGCTTGGGATGACAGCACACGGAGGACAATTAGAGATAAAAGCCATAATAGTTGAAAATTAAATTTTCTATTTATTGCTTTTATATTATGCTGTGTGTGCATGTTAGTTTACAAGTTTTAGTAGGCTAGCATAGTTAAAATTCCTCATTTATAAATAACTAAGTGGGAGAGGGATTTTTAAATAAATCTCATGGTCTCCATTACTGGTTTGTAAGTGATGCAAACAAGCTTGCGCGTTGGCTCTGAGTGCCTTCCTCCATAACGGATGAGTTTGTTTGTGGATCACTAGAACAGACTTCCACTTTTGGATGACTATAGGAAGTTAATTAAGAGCGTGTGATCTTCCCCAACGGAAGGGGCATAATCTTATTAATGAACCTAGTGTCAAGTAATGGTATACACTTAGACACATCTAATAGTATCCTCCCCATCGGAGTCACTGCTATTATTTGTGTGACCAAAAGATACCAACTATTAATTTTATTTGTCAAAAAGTTAGGTTGACAAGATAATAAAATTAATGGGATAAAACCCTCCTTTTACAAATGTTGAATTTGTATACGTCCACACTAACGTGACATACAAAATTCATGGTGTTTTAAGGTGTTGGTTAATTTAAAATAGTATTATTTGAGGAATCAATATTATTCTAAATTTAGAGTTCTGACCAAAAGTTATTTGTGATTCTTAGGATGACTTTCTATCCACTGTCCATCATACTTCAACAAAATAGACTTACTGGACCTAATTACATAGATTGGAAAAGGAACCTGGACATTGTTCTGACTGCTGAAAGCTATAAATTTGTACTGACTGAACCGTTTCCTGATGCACCCACTGGTGAATCTACCCAAGAGGAGATTGAATATCATAAGAGATGGGTAAAGGCAGATGAGATGGCGCGGTGTTACATTTTGGCTTCAATGTCAAATGTATTGCAACATCAGCATCAAGATTTACCAACAGCTTATGATATTATGAACAATCTCAAGGAACTCTTTGGTCATCAGGATAGGGCTTCTAGACAAGAAGCTATGAGAAAGATAATGACAGCCACCATGCAAGAGGGTACTCCTGTAAGGGATCATATCCTAAAGATGATGGCTTATCTGAACGAGATATAAATCCTTGGAGGAGAAATTGATGGGGAAACTCAGATCGATATGATCCTCCAAACGCTACCTAGAAGTTTTGAGCAGTTCCGCCTGAACTATAATATGAATAAGAGGATTTATTCATTAGGGGAACTACTGACAGAACTTCAAGCAGCAGAAGGATTATTTCATCACAATTCTCAAATTCACTATGCTGAAAATGGTTCTACTTCTAAACCGAGAGGAAAGAAGAAGAAGAAACAAGCTGGCTCAGCAAAGAAAGTGAATAAATCTCATAGTACAGGATTTAAAGCTGGAGTGAAGAAGCCGAAGGGCAAGTGCTTCATCTACAAGCAGTTAGGGCATTGGAAGGCGGACTGTCCTCGTAGGAACCAAAACAAAGGTATATCTCATGCTCTAGTTGTTGAAACATGTTTAGCGGTGTTATCTACCAGCACCTGGTGTGTAGATACGGGAGCCACTGATCATGTCTGCAATTCCTTGCAGGGGTTCCAGGAAACCCGACGACTATCTGAAGGAGAAATTACCGTCTATATGGGCAATGCTACTAAGCTGGCAGCTGTTGCAGTGGGAGACGTCTACTTATCTTTTAGTAGAAATAGAAATTTGATTTTCAGAAATTGTCTTTATGTACCCAGTTTTAGAAAGAATTTAATTTCAGTTTCTAAACTGTTTTTAGATGGATATTCAGTTTCTTTCAGTAACGATGTAGTTATTAAAAGAAATAAAGTGATTATCTGTTCTGGTGCATTAGTTGGCAATTTGTATACTTTAAATCCAATTTCTTTCACAATGCAAAAAATGGAAATTTATAACTCATCTTCTAACTCTAATAAGAGAAAAGAACCTTCGGAAATGAACCAAGCATATCTTTGGCATCTAAGGCTTGGTCATATTAACTTAAGTAGGATTCAGAGGCTTATAGCCGATGGACTTTTGAGTTCATTTGAGTTGGAAAATTTTCCAACTTGTGAATCTTGCTTGGAAGGTAAAATGACCAAGAGGCCGTTCAAGGCCAAGGGGTATAGAGCCAAAGAAGTGTTAGAGTTGGTTCACTCTGATTTGTGTGGTCCTATGTCTGCCCAGGCAAGATGAGGTTTTGAATATTTTGTCTATTTCATAGACGATTATTCAAGATATGGATACATTTACCTAATGCGCCGCAAGTCCGAGTGCTTTGATAAGTTCAAAGAATACAAGGCTGATGTGGAGAAACGATTAGGTAAAAGTATCAAGACACTACGATCTGATCGTGGTGGCGAATACCTCTTAGGAGAGTTTAGGAATTACTTATCAGAGGCTGGGATTCAATCCCAATTGTCTGCACCTGGAACACCCCAACAGAATGGAGTAGCAGAACAAAGGAATAGGACTCTTATGGAGATGGTTAGATCGATGATGAGTTATTCAGAATTACCAAATTCGTTTTGGGGATATGCTCTGGAAACAGCAGTATACGTTCTGAATTTAGTACCTTCTAAATCAGTTTCTTCTACTCCCATAGAATTGTGGAATGGGCGAAAACCCAGTCTAAGACATATTCGGATTTGGGGTAGTCCAGCACATGTGCTGAAACTAGATGCTGATAAGTTAGAATCTCGTACAGAAGTTCGCGTGTTTGTAGGATATCCTAAAGGAACGAAAGGTGGTTTATTTTATAGTCCTAAAGACCAGAAGGTCATTGTTAGCACCAATGCCCAGTTTTTAGAAGAAGACTATATAATGGATCACAAGCCCAGTAGCAAAGTTGTTTTAGAAGAACTTAGAGAGGACACGTCTACTTCAGTACCAACAGTACAAGATGAAGTACCACAAGAGACTGCAACACGTGTCACACATGATACACAACCACAGACAATGCCTCGTCGTAGTGGGAGGGTTGTAAGGCAGCCTGAAAGATTCATGTTTTTGGGAGAGTCTTCGGACTTGATCCCGGGTAAACATGAACCTGATCCACGAACATATGACGAAGCACTCCAAGATATAGATGCAGCATCTTGGCAAAAGGCAATGAATTCTGAAATAGAGTCTATGTACTCTAATAAGGTCTGGGAGCTTGTAGAACCACCTGATGGTGTAAAAGCCGTTGGATGCAAGTGGATCTACAAAAGGAAAAGAGGGACAGACGGGAAGGTAGAAACCTTCAAAGCTAGGCTTGTTGCGAAAGGGTACACTCAGAAAGAGGGAATCGATTATGAGGAGACCTTTTCACCGGTGGCCACGCTTAAGTCTATCCGGATACTCTTATCCATTGCTGCTCATATGGATTATGAGATTTGGCAAATGGATGTCAAGACAGCTTTCCTTAATGGAAGTCTTGAAGAGAACATCCATATGAAGCAACCAGAAGGGTTCATTGAAAAAGGCAAAGAGCATCTAGTCTGCAAGCTCAATCGGTCCATTTATGGACTAAAGCAAGCTTCAAGATCTTGGAACATCCGGTTTAATGAAGTAATCTAGTCATATGGATTTATTCAAAGTCCGGATCAGTCTTGTGTATATAAGAAGTGTAACGGAAATGTGGTGGTATTTCTTGTACTATACGTAGATGATATTTTGTTAATTGGCAACAATGTCAAGGTATTATCAGACCTAAGGGTATGGTTGTCCAAACAATTTGATATGAAGGACTTAGGAGATTATGCACACATTTTTGGGATCAAAGTTATAAGGGATCGTAAGAAAAGAATGTTGTGTCTGTCCCAAGCATCATATATAGATACAATCCTTGCTCGTTTTAGCATGTAGGATTCCAAGAAAGGTTTCTTACCTTTTAGACATGGAGTAGCTCTATCTAAAGAGATGTCTCCAAAGACGTCGAAAGAGATAGAGGACATGAAAGTAGTTCCTTATGCTTCAGCTGTAGGAAGCCAAATGTATGCAATGCTATGTACGAGACCTGATATCTGTTTTGCCGTGGGCATGGTCAGCAGATATCAGAGTAACCCTGGACAAGGATATTGGACTGCGGTAAAGCATATATTAAAGTACCTGAGAAGGACTAGAGATTATATGCTAATTTACCAAGCAGACGATTTGCTCCCTGTGGGTTACACGGATTCAGATTTCCAATCAGATAGGGACAATAGTAAGTCTACATCAGGCTATGTGTTTACTTTAGGAGGTGGAGCCATTTCATGGAGGAGTGTTAAGCAGAAATGCGTATCGGACTCAACCATGGAAGCTGAGTATGTAGCAGCCTCTGAGGCAGCTAAAGAAGCAGTATGGCTCAGGAACTTTCTAATGGACTTAGATGTGATTCCTGGTTTCCCCAAAATTATCACAATTTATTGTGATAATAGCGGTGCAGTTGCAAACTCGAAGGAACCACGAGCTCATAAGGCAAGTAAACATATAGAGCGCAAGTACCACCTGATACGAGATATCGTGAAGCGAGGAGAAGTTGTTATCGCCAAGATTGCATCAGCAGATAACCTGGCAGATCCTTTCACTAAGGCCCTTCCGGCGAAAGCTTTTGATCGGCATGTGGAGGGAATGGGAATCAGATGTATGGTAGAAGATATGACAGCTTAGTCAATAGTATAAGTGGGAGATTGTTGGAGTGTATACTGAAAGCCTAAACTTTGTAAACATTCATTATGAATAAAGAATCACATTTGGTTAAATTGTCTACATTTAGTTGTAGTTGTTCAATTAATTTATATTGTAGATAACATAGTATGTGGTGTCACATGCAGAAGATAATGTTATCAGTACCTTATAAATTATAAACAGTAGCTCGCGATCAAAATGGAAAGGAACAAACCATTAGAAGGTCGTAGTGTAATTAGGTATCAGTTTATCTTGACTGTATAATTACACTAGTATACTCAGAGTGTATTGAGTAGGACCATTTGAGGTCGTTTCTTTTATACTGACTTTATAAAGAAACATAGACCTCGGTTATTATGGAAGTGTGTACTCTTAATCCTAATATAATAACAAGCACATATATTTGATATTTATTTCTTTAATTTATCAATGGGTGAGATTTAGTTCGATGAATCAATAAGCTCGATAAATTGGGAAATGGTATCACTTATAGTGTGTGTTGTTGATTATAGAAGGAAACTGTGTCCTAGAGATACTAGGTTGATAATGTCCTCAAGAGGAGCTCATAAGGATTGTCATGTTAAACCCTGCAGGTGGACTTAGTCCGACATGACGATAAGGTTGAGTGGTACTACTCTTAGACTAAGATATTAATTAAATTAGTTGTCAGTAACTCACTTAATTAGTGGGCATTCGATATCTTAAACATAGGGAGACTAACACACTCATAATAAGAAGGAGCCCAAAAATGTAATTTGGGATTGGTGCGGTAGTTCAATAATAGTTCTCTAGTGGAATGAATTATTATTGATAAAATTAAGTTGTGTGTTCGGGGTGAACACGGGATGCTTAATTTTATCGGGAGACCAAAACCAATTCCTCCTCTCGGTCCCTATCGTAGCCTCTTATTTATAGAGTACTATACCCACCTATACCCACCTTCTATACCCACCAATAAGGGGCCGGCCAAGCTAGCTTGGGAACCAAGCTAGGGCCGGCCTAGGTATAAAATTGGGTGGCCGGCCCTAGCTTGAACCCAAGCTAGTGGGGGCCGGCCAAAATAAATTAAAAAGGGATTTTAATTTTAATTTTTATTATGTGGAAGAAATAATTTATTAAAGAGAATTAAAATTAAAATATCTCTCTATAAAAGATTAAAGAAAGAGATTAGATCTCTTTCCTTGTTTGTAGATTGGTGAGATGTTTTATTTTCTCTTTAAAATTATTCACATATTGATAAAATTAAAATTATGGAAATTTCTTTTTATCAACCATGAAGAGATTTTAAAAGGAAAATTTATTTTTTTTAAATTTCCAAAGACAAATAAGGAAGTTTTAATTGTTGATTAAAATTATCCTATTTGCTCTACATGAGGTGGCCGGCCATTAGAGATTAATTGGGGAAATATTATTTTATTTTTCTCAATTAAATCATGTCAAGGGAATTAAGGAAATTTTATTGTAATTAAATTTCCTAATTTGCCTAGGCCAAGGAATATAAAAGAAGGGGTGAGGGTGCCTTCACAAGACACAACCTCTATTATTTTCTCTCCCTCTTTTGTTCCTTGGTGTGGCCGGCCATCATCATCATCATCTCCCTCTCTTCCTCTTGTGGTGGCCGAACCTCTCTCAAAGGCTTGGAGCTCTTGTAGTGGCTGGATACTACTTGGAGAAGAAGAAGAAGAAGGAGAGGAAGCTAGCATCTCTTGGAGCTTGGTTAGTGTTTTGATTTTCTTCCTTGGTGAAGCTTCTTTCTTTGTGGCCGAACCTAGCTAGGAGGAGAAGAAGGTGGTTGGTGATTTCTCATCTCGGAAGATCGTTGCCCACACAACGTCCGAGGTTAGAAGAGGAATACGATAGATGATCAAGACGTTTTTCTACAAGGTATAACTAGTAATTTTTCTTTCCGCATCATGCTAGTTATTTATGGAAATAATACCAAATACAAGAGGCTTACGATTCTAGAATTTCGAATATGTTTTTCGATGTTGTGTTCTTTTATTTTTTCTTTTCCTTGTGATTTGATTGTTCTTTTCGGTTAACCTAAAGTTATTTTAGGAAATTAAATATTAGCTTTCTATAAAAGGTTTTGTCTAGTAGGTGGTGGTTGCTCCCATATCCAAGAAGGCCATGTGCCTCACCACGTCAGTACTGGGAACCGATTATGAAAATTAATATTTAATGAAATTAATAACTTAAGATGATTTGGGTCAAACGTGTTAAGTTCCGCAGGAGACCCAATTCTAAACCTAAAAGAACGAATAGATTAAGTTTTTGATCAAACGTGTTAAGTTCCTCAGGCGATCCAAAATTTAATTTAAAAGAACACATGGTAGCTAGGAAAAGGTTCAGACCTTTGTACAAAATTTTTGTACAGTGGAACCTCTAGGTTTTTCCGAGTAGCAACCAACAATTTACATATATATTTTTATTTATTTTCTCTTCTTCTATTTCTTTTTGCTCTTTTGGAGGAAATGGAATTTATGGGTGTTACAGGACTAAATCAATATTGAATCCACAATAGTTAAATTCATTACCGAGATAAACCATATCAAAGTTATGATTCAAAGAGAACCAATAAAAATAATAATTATATTGTAAGATAAAATTGCAAGTTTGTTTCATTTGTTACTTTTATTATGCATCCGTAGTTTATTTTTTACTTAACTTAGCATGGCTAGGTAAGAAAATAGTTAATTTGATACTTAACAACCTAGTGCTAGGATGTGGTGAGACAATATTATATTAGGATGCAAAGAATAATTGTATCCAAGTTGGGTATGGATTATCCTATTTGGTGCACTTAGTTGAGAGAAATTAACTGAAACTACCTCACCACATCCTAAACTAGTTAGACCCTAAATTTTTCAATAAGTAGGTTAAAAATATAATTTCTTAAAAAGACTTTATTTAAGGAGGTGGTTGCTTCTCCAATATCAAAAAAGGTCATTATGCCTTACCACAACTTGTAAGTCAATTTTTGAAATGTGTATTTAACTAATTAATGGTCAAACCTAAATCTAATACAAGGTCAAATTAGATTTAAAATTCAAACTAATTCTATTCAAGTAAAATAGAAAACCATTTCACCAAACCTGTAGGTTAACTCGATTAATAATCTAGAAATGGGTGAAATGGAGACTAAGGTAAAATTGATCAAAACATTATAAATTAAATTCTATTCAAGAACCATTGTAAGTGCGAAAATATAGAATTCTCAAAATTAACTAAATTTTTTGAAATAAAAAGATTATCGATATAAGCACCTGGAATAGATCCATGTGGCAAAACCATTTTGAAGTTTCAAATTTTATAAAATTTAGGCACCCGCACCCTAGTCCAGGAAGCCCACAAAATTGTTGGGTTCTTCGGGCCGCGAAAACCGCTTTTCGCGTCGCAGAAACCCCGAATCACCCAAAGCCGTAGATCCGTGCAAGGAAAATTTAACGAAATACAAATACGAGTTTCAAAAACTTTAGATCTACTCCTAGATATATGTGTTGAGAGCTTTACCCTTGTTGCGTGCCCTTTCACGTTCCCGCTCGTCCAAGGAGTTGTCGGATCTCAAGACCGTCAAGCGTCGGTCCTCTAGAAGTATCCACACGGACACGTAGGTGGAGAAAACCTTACACAAAGGTGTGCTAGCACCTTGGTAAGATTCGGCCAAGCAAGGAGGAGAGGGAGAGGGAGAGCTTGAGGAAGAAGAAGGAGTAATCACTTGAATGAGCAAATTGAATTTCTCATTCAATCAAAAGTGGCCGGCCACTCTCTATTGTAACTCCC
Organism: Zingiber officinale; assembly: GCF_018446385.1. Taxonomy (NCBI): domain Eukaryota; kingdom Viridiplantae; phylum Streptophyta; class Magnoliopsida; order Zingiberales; family Zingiberaceae; genus Zingiber; species Zingiber officinale. The sequence continues at coordinate 53,561,910 of NC_055987.1, read as the reverse complement.
CTCATTAATGCATTAAGTTGTCATCAAGGAGAGAATGTAACCTCCATGAGGTGGCACTCACTAGTAACTCCCATGAGGTGGCACACCATGATGATGTGGAACATCATCATTGGTCCACCTAATGTCAACTCACCAATGAGGTGGCAAAAGGTCAAGTCAAAATTAACCTTTGGTCTTCCTTCTTAAGTCAAGTCAAACTTGACCCAATCTCTTCCATGGTTGATCTAATCTAACCATTTGATTCAAGCCGACTTAATATAATGAATATAATTCATTTAATTAAATTGATTCAATGAGTCAAAATCTAAATTAGACTCATTGAACACATGAATAAACTTGACTCGAACTCAAGTTAGCCCAATTAGGATTACTCTTAATCCTATTTGATTCATCAAATGAATCTAATCCTCTTGGTTCATCATATGAACCTAATCTCCATCTAATTGTCCTAAGTGTGTGACCATATAGGTTCTTGTAACGTTGGCAATGCCCTAAACCCATTTAGGAGCATAAGTAATGAGCGGTATCTAGCAACTCATCATTACTACCCAAGTTACAAGAATGTCGAGATCGGACATCACCTTGTGACTACTAATTGTGACTTCTCACAATATATGACATTTTCCTTCTATCCTAGACATCTAGATTGATCAATATGAGGCATAGACCGTGTCATCCTCTAATCAATCTAAATCTTGAACTCCAAGTAGACTCACTCGATCAAATGAGCTCAACATCTAATGTTGACTCATTTGGGCATGGCCATTCACTTAGTGGTCTCACTCTATCAAGAATACCGATTTCGCTCCCGTCATATGGGTGGGATAGATCTCATCTACATCACTCACATCCCTCTACATAATTCGTTATATACCCAGTAATCGCCTTTATAGTCCACCCAGTTACGGGTGACGTTTGACGAAACCAAAGTATATAACTCCTTATGTAGGGATCCATAGTGACTTCAGGTCTAAGGACTAATAGATATACTAATAGCCACATGAGAAAGTATATGACACTCATATAACGATCCATGATACTTTCTCATGGCGGGTCATTCAGTATACATTCTCGAATGTATACCCATGTGTCAGCTTGATATCTCTATATCCATGACTTGTGAGATCAAGTCATCGAGCTGACCTACATGCTAGTCTTATTGCATTAACATTTTCCCTGAATGTTAATACACGACTAGGAATGATTTAGAGTAGTGTTCCCTATATCATCTCACTATCGATTCAACTAATCAATTGATATAGGTATGAACCTTCTACTCAAGGACGCTATTATACTTAGTCTATTTGTCACTAATACAAATAAGTATAATAACCAAACAAATGCTTTTATTAATATACAAGAATATGATACAATGAGTCCATACAATCATCAAATGATTGGCTCTAGGGCTCTAACTAACAATCTCCCACTAGCACTAGTGCCAATTAGTATAGGCTCTAAGGCCTAATGTCCTAGTGTGACCATCATGCTTTCTCTATGCCAAAGCCTTGGTCAAGGGATCTGCGATGTTAGCCTCTGTAGGTACTCTACAAATCTTCACATCTCCTCTATCGATAATCTCTCGAATGAGATGGAAGCGTCATAGTATGTGCTTGGTCCGCTAGTGTGAGCGAGGTTCCTTCGCCTGTGCTATAGCTCCATTGTTGTCACAATAGAGCTCAACTAGGTCAGCGATGCTAGGAACCACCCCAAGCTCAGTGATGAACTTGCGGATCCAAACTGCCTCCTTTGCTGCCTCTGATGCAGCAATATACTCGGCTTCTGTTGTAGAATCGAACTCTTCCAGCTGACAGCACCACCATTAATGCAAAATACGAACCCCGACTGTGATCTATAGTCATCCTGGTCAGTCTGGAAGCTAGCATCACTGTAACCCTTTACAGCTAGCTCATCATTACCTCCATATATCAAGAAATATTCTTTAGTCCTTATTAAGTACTTAAGAATATTCTTGACCGCTATCCAGTGACTTTCACCTGGATCTGACTTGTATCTACTCGTTATGCTCAAAGCATATGAGACATCAGGTCGAGTACATAGCATGGCGTACATGATCGATCCTATGGCTGAGGCATAAGGGATCAGATCCATGCAGTCTCTCTCCTCTCTAGAAGAGGGACCTTGAGTCTTCGAAAAACTCACGCCATGTGACATCGGCAGAAATCCCTTCTTGGAGTTCTGCATGGCAAACCGAAGGAGTACCTTGTCAATGTATGTACTCTGACTTAGGCCAAGCAATCTCTTAGATCTATCTCTATAGATCTATATCCCAAGAATGCAGGATGCCTCACCTAAGTCCTTCATTGAGAAGCAACTCCCTAGCCAGGTCTTGATAGACTGAAGCATAGGGATGTCCTTCCTAATGAGTAGTATGTCATCCACATACAATATGAGGAAGACAACTATATCCCCTATAACCTTCTTGTAGACACAAGGCTCATCTTCGTTCTTGATGAAACCAAACTGTTTGATTGCATCATCGAATCGAAGATTCCAGCTCCGAGAAGCTTGCTTTAGTCCATAAATGGACCTATGCAGCTTGCATACTCCGCTAGTATGCTGTGGATCTACAAAACCCTCAGGTTGTGTCATGTACACATCCTCGAGCAGGTTTCCATTCAGAAATGTGGTTTTGACATCCATCTGCCATATCTCATAGTCATGGTAGGCTGCAATAGCAAGCATGATCCGAATGGACTTAAACATCGCTACTGGAGAAAAGGTTTCATCATAGTCAATACTATGAATCTGCTTGAAACCTTTAGCTACCAAGCGACCCTTATAGATAAGTCCATCCATGTCAGTCTTGCTCTTAAAGACCCACTTACACCCAATGGGTTTTACCCCTTCAGGTGGATCAACCAAAGTCCATACTTGGTTGGTGTACATGGATTCCATCTCGGATCTCATGGCCTCTAGCCATTTCTCGGAATCTGGTCTCATCACAGCTTCCTGATAGGTGGTAGGCTCATCCTCTATAAGCATAACGTCATCATGGTCAGACAAGAGAAATGAGTATCTCTCAGGCAGACGATGTACCCTATCAGACCTGCGAAGAGGTATGTCTACTTGAACCGGTTGTTGTTCCTCAACTCCTTGTGGAACAACATCATCCACAACACTTTGTGGTTCCAGTTCAATTTCCATCGAGGCATCAGTGCTATTGTTCGCATCTTGAACTTCTTCAAGATCGAACGTGCTCCCACTAGTCTTTCTAGAAACAAAGTCCCTTTCTAGAAAGACCCCAGTCTTTGCCACAACTACCTTGTGCTGACTGGGAATGTAGAAGTAATATCCCTTAGTTTCCTTGGGATATCCAATGAAATAGCACTTGTCGGATTTGGGTCCTAATTTGTCTGAGACTTGACGTCGTACGTAAGCCTCACAACCCCAAATCCTCATGAAAGACACCTGGGCATCTCTCCCAGTCCATATCCTATATGGTGTCTTTATCACGGCCTTTGATGGAACTCGGTTGAGTATGAAAGCTGCCGTGTCTAGAGCATATCCCCATAGATATGTCGGAAGATCTGTGTGACTCATCATAGATCGTACCATATCTAATAAGGTACGATTCCTCCGTTCGGATACACCATTCCACTGTGGTGTTCCAGGAGGAGTGAGTTGGGATAGAATCCCACACTCAGCTAGATAGTCACGGAACTCATGGCTAAGGTATTCTCCACCTCGATCGGATCGAAGTATCTTAATACTCTTGCCAAGCTGGTTCTGTACTTCATTCTTGAATTCTTTGAACTTTTCAAAGGATTCAGATTTATGTGTCATCAAATACACATAACCATATCTACTGAAATCATCAGTAAATGTGATGAAGTATCTATAACCGCCTCTAGCCGCAACATTGAAAGGGCCACATACATCACTATGTATGAGTCCTAATAAATCAGTTGCTCTCTCGCTGTGCCCTCTAAAGGGAGTCTTGGTCATCTTGCCTCATAAGCATGACTCGCATATCTCATATGATTCAAAATCAAATGAGTCCAACAAACCATCCTTATGGAGTTGGGATAAGCACTTGTCATTTATATGACCTAAGCGACAGTGCCAAAGGTAGGTTTGGTTCAGGTCATTAGACTTGAACCTCTTGGTATTTACGTTATAGATAGGGCTTTCAAGGTCTAAAATATAGAGTCCGTTTATCAGAGGTGCACTACAATAGAACATATCGTTTAAAAAGACGGAACAACATTTGTTCTTTATTGTAAACGAGAAACCTTTCTTGTCTAAACAAGAAATTGATACAATGTTCTTAGTCAAAACTGGCACATAACAACATTCATCTAATTCTAATACAAGCCCAGAGGGCAGAGATAGAAAATAAGTCCCTACAGCAACAGCAGCAACCCGTGCTCCATTGCCAACTCGTAGGTTCACCTCGTCCTTTGTCAATGCCCTGCTATTTCTCAGCGCCTACATATCACTACAAATGTGAGAAGCACATCCAGTATCTAATACCCATGATGTAGAAATAGATAGATTGACTTCTATAACATATATACCTGAAGTGGAAGTCTCACTTCGCTTCTTCTTAAGATCCTCCAAGTATACCTTGCAGTTCCTCTTCCAGTGCCCGGTCTGACCGCAGTGGAAGTAGGTAGCATTCTTAGCGACCCCTCCTTTAGGCTTCAATGGCTTGCCTTTGCCCTTGGCTTGGGACATTCCTTTGCCTTTGGGCTTGCCTTTTCCCTTATGCTTCTGGACCATCAGAATGGGCTTAACCTTCTTAAGGTTAACCTCAGCAGTTCGTAACATACTAAGGAGCTCGGGCAGTGGCTTGTCAATCTCGTTCATGTTATAGTTCAGAACGAATTGACTATAGTTATCTGGCAAGGATTGCAAGATTAAGTCAGTGGCCAGCTCTTGGCCAAGTGGGAACCCCAGTCTTTGTAGGTTCTCTATGTACCCAATCATCTTGAGTACATAAGGACCTACGGGAGCCCCGTCTGACATCTTGCACTGAAACAGTGCCTTAGAGATCTCAAATCTCTCATGCCTCGCTTGTCCCTGATATAGTTGGCGAAGATGCTCAACCATATCATAAGCGCCCATCAACTCGTGTTGCTTCTGAAGCTCAGAGTTCATGGTCGCGAGCATTAGACAGAACACATCTAATGCGTCATCTTGATGCTTCTTGTAAGCATCTTTGTCTGCTCGCGGGGCATTGGCAGGAGGAGCCTCCGGAATGGGCTACTCCAGAACGTACAGTTTACGTTCCTGGGTGAGAACTATTCTCAAGTTCCTGTACCAGTCCAGGAAATTCGCTCCGTTGAGCTTGTCCTTCTCAAGGACAGATGGCAGGGAGAAGGAATTCGTGTTCGACGTCATGGTTATCTACAACAGAAAATTTGCAGAAATAAATATCATATTCTTTTAAAATCATTTAATTAGGTCTTTAACTAAATGATGCTCCCACTAAATACTATAATTCTTGTGGGACAAGATCCACATCATACTAACCCTTGAGTTAGCTTTGGCTAATACGCCCAAGGCTTAGTATGATCGGTAGGTAACGATTACCAATTACATCTCTATGCAACTCTTGTTTAGAAAATCAAAATCCGCATTTATATTAAAACTCGAGTTAGCTTTGGCTAATACGCCCGAGAGTTAATATAGATTTGATTTTGACCTATCTTTCCAACTATTGGAAGAATGCCTATAGTTGACTCGATCCAATCGAGTAACTAGGAATACTCAATCTAATTGAGTTTGTATTCACCCATGCGTTGATAGGCGGGACCAAGATTGTCCCTCCGTACCCTACCAAGATAATATGTATTGCTCTGCTTTGGCAGATTTAACAATACATGTGATCGAGGTAGTGATAGGTATCACGGCACGGTTAGGCATTAGAGTTGGTTCGATCAAGATCTAATCTAATCGAAAAGGATGCATCTTGTGCACGACTTAGATCTAATCTAATCGCAAGGGTGCATCATGTGCACGACTTAGATCTAATCTAATCGTAAGGCACTAATTAATTAATTACTTATTAAACATGCATCATATACATAAGCAATTAACTAATTAATCTATTTGTGATTTAGTCATGGCCCTACTACAATCTTCTCAAGCCAATGAGAAGATCGACTGGTCAACCTATGGTCAACAGCTTCTCCAAGCTTCTCCCTTTGACCACCTTGTGTTGCTCGTGCCCGCCTCGGAACTCCGTCTCGTGTGGACCCTCCACCGCTCCAATTTGTACATTACAATTTGAAACTTGAGTTACATTCGAGTTTAAATCTAATTTAGAACCAGAATATATGAGAACGCGTCGTGGAAAAATAAAAACATACAACACGCGCAAACACATAACGGCACGCAGGCCGTATTATGAATTACAACACAATCCAATCATATTGGGTTTATGGGCCATGACTATCACAAAATAAATATATAATTCAAAATTATATATTTTCATAATTTTCTATAATTTTAAAATTAATTTTTTACAATTTTTACGAGTAAAATTTCCCGGCGGTCCCGTTTAGCGGTTTCGGGCGCAATCGCGGAACGGATCCCCTTACTGGGCCAGGGGCAGCGCCCCTACCTGTGATCTAACCATCGCGAGGGTTCCTTTGAGATCCAACAGTGCCTAAACTCGCTGTCCCAAAACAATTTGGGACCTTTGAGATGAATTTTCCCGGCGGTCCAGATTAGCGATTTCGGGCGCAATGGCGAAGCAAATGCCCTTGCGGGATTAGGGAAGTGCACCTACCCATGATCTAACCATCGTGAGTTGCTCCTAAGCGATCCTACAGCACCTTCGCTCGCTGTCCCAAACGGATTTGGGTCGAAACATCACCGTTTTGGAAAAATCTTCCCGGTAGTCGAAGCCTACAAGCGTCTAAACACTTGTGCTTCGATTACTCGAGAAAAATACTCATAAAAACCCAAAAAACATAATTTTACAAAAAAATTACAGAAACTTTAGTTTTCATAAAACCAAAAAAAAAAAAAAAAAAGCAAACTCGTACTAGCCTTGCACATGGCTCTGATACCACTGTTGGGTTTTCGGGCCGCGAAAACCGCTTTTCGCGTCGCGAAAACCCCGAATCACCCAAAGCCGTAGATCCGTGCATGGAAAACCAAACGAAATTCAAATATGAGTTTCAAAAACTTTAGATCTACTCCTAGATCTATGTGGTGAGAGCTTTACCCTTGTTGCGTGCCCTTTCGCGTTCCCGCTCGTCCAAGGAGTTGCCGGATCTCAAGACCGTCAAGTGTCGGTCCTCTAGAAGTATCCACACGGACACGTAGGTGGAGAAAACCTTACACAAAGGTGTGCTAGCACCTTGGTAAGATTCGGCCAAGCAAGGAGGAGAGGGAGAGGGAGAGCTTGAGGAAGAAGAAGGAGTAATCACTTGAATGAGCAAATTGAATTTCTCATTCAATCAAAAGTAGCCGGCCACTCTCTATTGTAACTTCCCTCATTAATGCATTAAGTTGTCATCAAGGAGAGAATGTAACCTCCATGAGGTGGCACTCACTAGTAACTCCCATGAGGTGGCACACCATGATGATGTGGAACATCATCATTGGTCCACCTAATGCCAACTCACCAATGAGGTGGCAAATGGTCAAGTCAAAATTAACTTTTGGTCTTCCTTCTTAAGTCAAGTCAAACTTGACCCAATCTCTTCCATGGTTGATCTAATCTAACCATTTGATTCAAGCCAACTTAATATAATGGATCTAATTCATTTACTTAAATTGATTCAATGAGTCAAAATCTAAATTAGACTCATTGAACACATGAATCAACTTGAGTCGAACTCAAGTTAGCCCAATTAGGATTACTCTTAATCCAATTTGATTCATCAAATGAATCTAATCCTCTTGGTTCATCATATGAACCTAATCTCCATCTAATTGTCCTAAGTGTGTGACCCTATAGGTTCTTGTAACGTTGGCAATGCCCTAAACCCATTTAGGAGCATAAGTAATGAGCGGTATCTAGCAACACATCATTACTACCCAAGTTACAAGAATGTCGAGATCCGACATCACCTTGTGACTACTAATTGTGACTCCTCACAATATATGACATTGTCCTTCTATCCTAGACATCTAGATTGATCAATATGAGGCATAGACCGTGTCATCCTCTAATCAATCTAAATCTTGAACTCCAAGTAGACTCACTCGATCAAATGAGGTCAACATCTAATGTTGACTCATTTGGGCATGGCCATGCACTTAGTGGTCTCACTCTATCAAGAATACCGATGTCGCTCCCGTCATATGGGAGGGATAGATCTCATCTACATCACTCACATCCCTCTACATAATTCGTTATATACCCAGTAATCGCCTTTATAGTCCACCCAGTTACGGGTAACGTTTGACGAAACCAAAGTACATAATTCCTTATGTAGAGATCCATGGTGACTTCAGGTCTAAGGACTAATAGTTATACTAATAGCCACATGAGAAAGTATATGACACTCATATAACGATCCATGATACTTTCTCATGGCGGGTCATTCAGTATACATTCTCCAATGTATACCCATGTGTCAGCTTGATATCTCTATATCCATGACTTGTGAGATCAAGTCATCGAGCTGACCTACATGCTAGTCTTATTACATTAACATTGTCTCTGAATGTTAATACACGACTATGAATGATTTAGAGTAGTGTTCCCTATATCATCTCACTATCGATTCAACTAATCGATTGATATAGGTATGAACCTTCTACTCAAGGACGCTATTATACTTAGTCTATTTGGCACTAATACAAATAAGTATAATAACCAAACAAATGCTTTTATTAATATACAAGAATATGATACAATGAGTCCATACAATCATCAAATGATTGGCTCTAGGGCTCTAACTAACAAAAATCCCGCCCAAAAAGCCAACCTAAAATGTCGTTGTTTGGGATGAAGGCGCCTCAACATCCTCAAAGTTCCTAGAAATGTTGCCAGACAGAAACCTGACAAAGATGGTTCAAGCTCATGGAACACCTTTGGGTGCATAGATATGATTTTAGAAGGGGGACTCGAGGTTTCAACTCCAGGAACCTCCAAAGCTTGTTTCCAAGCACTACAAGAAAATCCTCATTCAACAACACTCAAACGACAACGGTTTTATACCAAACTGTTGTTTTTTTACCTTTTAACAACGGTTTTAACAAAAATCATTGTCTTTTAGAAATTTTTTTGACCTACAACAACGGTTTTTAAAAATCGTTGTCTATTTAGGCTTTTTTGGGGCTATGACAACGGGTTTTAAAGGCTACGACAACAGTTTTTGAAAACCGTTGTCTATGTGCACTTTTTTTGGGGGTTACGACAACGGTTTTTAAAAACCGTTGTCTATTAAGTGTTGTTGAATACCATATTTTTTCCCTCACCATTTTTTCCCCTTCGTCATTTTTTACCGCCGAGTTTTTCTTTCCCTCTCCCCGAAATTTTTTGCCGCCGATTCCACCCCTTTACCTTCTCGATCCCTAAGCATTTCCGTCCAACCTACGATCTCTTCATCTACTTCACGTTTTTCTTTCTTGATCTCTTCTCGATCCCACCTCGCTTCCACCAAAATCCACCCAACTTCTCCGACGAGCTCTTCTTCATCCTGTAAGAGGAAGGCAGAATGAATCTACGCTTCTTTTGTTTTCTCCTCTTTTTCATCCTGGAAGAGGATGTGAAGGGCTTAGGGTGTCTCATATCTCAGCGGTGACTCGTCTCCTTGCTTGTGCTTGGTCCCTCTTCGCCAAAACCTCTTCTCTTCGCGTTGGTCTTCTTCCTCGTCCGAAGGGTGTCGTGATCGGTGTGTGATGACGATTGGTAAGGCGGTGGCATCTCCGAAGGTGGGCATCGCGTTCTCCAACCGCCTCTGGCACGTGGAATCCTTGTCCCTGCACCCCTCGGGCGCTGGTCGGATCTCACACCTTAACGCCGTCATCCTCGGTGAGTCCCTAGAATGAGGAGAACGACCTCATCTTCCCCTCACAAGAATTTTCCAGCCAGGCCCTCGTCTCCTCTCCCGAACAGGTGCGTGTTGCTTGTACTTGAACTCTTCGGTTCGAGCTTTCTTGGGCTAACTCCGTTTTATGGGCTTGAAGGTTCCTCCTTTGTTGGGCATTCCGTTGTTTTTGTAAGTAAGTTTTGGCTTTGTTTAGGTTTATGTAAGTTTTATTCTTTTGTGGAAACTTGTAGATTATGATATTTGCTATTGTACAGAACTAGTTGTGTGTTTTTTTTCCCGATTCGGAAGAATGCGAAAACTTTAAAATGGAACGTTGTTTAGTTTCTTGGATAAACTTGTTTTGCCTTTTTTTTCTCAACATTAATATCATGTATCTTCAGTATCGGAACATGTACAGAAATTGATAGAGGATCCAGCTGGTTCTGGTCAGAGATCGCTTCCCAGTTCTACTGGAAGGAGAAGTGAAATCTGGAGGTTTAGACCGAAAACATTGTTGTGAGGAAGGGAACTGTCAAATTCGAGGTGAGTTGTCTTACACTTAATCTTGTTTGGTGGACAATGATGAATATTTTTTGTTCTTTTTTTTCTTCTTTTGGGGTTCAGTTGTTGCCGTAAATGTGATATTTGTTAGAGAATGTCAGCATCCTTGTGAAGAGTTTGTGTGTTTCGCTTACTAAAGGAGTGAAACTGTTACAAATGGATAAGAGAACCTGCCAATGTTTTTAAAATCTCATTGTTCAAATAGTTTGAGACTTTCATAGGCTATATTTTGTTGCTGATTGATGTCTTAATTTTTAATAACTTTTATTCTTGTAGTTGTTGCCTTCTGATTGGGTTACTTATATTCAATTAGAGGTAAACTTTTCTTCATGCTTTCTTTTGTTTTGGATACTCAGATATTGCAGTTTTTGTTCTTGTTTTGTTCATCATCTAGGTATTCCAGTTTGATTTTTGGTTGCATACATTTTCAGATCATTTGGAGGTTAAATGACAGACTTGTTAAGCTGCATATTTCCTTACATGTTTTTATGTACTTACTGCAGCTGCACGAACTAAAAATTACAGTGGCGCTAAACTGGAAGGTGTTGTTAGAAGTGTTGTCTCATATGCCTTGAATCGACAGATAAGCTTCGATGATTTGACCAAGCCCTTGGATGAGGAGAGCATAAAAGTCACTATGGATGATTTTTTGAATGCTCTTCATGAGGTTGGACCAGCTTTTGGGGCATCAATGGATGATTTTGAATGACGCAGGTATGTTCAAGTTTCACATTGTCTCGGTTGAAGCTGATTCCACATCCTTTAAAGCAATTCTACTTGGGGATGTTCAGGAGGGCCTATAGATTTTTGTGCTTTGAATTTTCTTAATGTTACATAATGTGGCATTATCTTTAATGTGCAAATGGCTTTCAGGCTTAATGGGATTATCGATTGTGGTGAGAGGCACAAACACATCCATGAGAGAGCACTGCTTCTTGTGGAGCAAATCAAAGACAATCAGATCCCACTTGTTACATACCTTCTGGAAGGTCCAACTGGCAGGTAAATTTACAACCAGCTTTCTAATTGATTAATGTGACTTTTCTACCGATTCAATCTGCTATTTATTCTTTTATGTCAGTGGAAAAACTTCAATGGCAGCTACAATTGGTATAGAGAGTGATTTCCCATATGTCAAGATGGTAAGTTGTGATATTATTGATGAAAGAAAAATAATTACGTTAGTACCATCATGTTAAATGATTAAATCCTCTCATTATTAGATATCTGCAGAAAGCATGATTGGTCTCGGTGAAGCAACTAAATGTGCACAAATTGTCAAGGTGAGTTGAATGCTAGAACAGTTTTAGTAAAAGTTCTCAATTTATTAAATTGTAAATGAAAAAACATTTTAAGTATTTATCCTACTAATTTTGTCCATGCATTAGTAATATCCTACTAATTTTGTCCATGCATTGTTTCTATCTGGGTTGCAAGATGAGTTACTTCCCCCTTTGCAAATGCAGATGCTGCACTCTAAAGCTATTATTGAAAATGAAATCCAAGAAACAACTTGGAATATTGCCCTATAATAAATTCCATGAGATATCCAAGAATTGCAGTTGAGATAATTGCCCAAGACTGAAAGGGATTGACCCACTTAACTTATTGCCATGAATGTTAAAGTTCCATAACTGAGATCCTTGTGGACATTTAGACAAACCATCAAGTAGATTTGTTAGTTCTCCACCAATATTATTCGAAGACAAATCAAGAGTTTCCAAGTTGCATTGATCACCCAAACTCAATGGTATTTGCCCCATCAAGTTATTCATTGATGCATCAAAATACCTTAAGTTGTGAAGATTACCCATGTTTTGTGGTATTTGACCAGAAATATTATTATCAGATAGTAATAACTCCTCCAAATAGATGAGATTGTACTCCCAAGTCTAACTCTCCTTTGTAGTTCTATCTGTTTCTTGTATAATTCTTAATCCAACTTTGCATTCATTATCAAATGCTGCAAGACATTGCTTCCTGATGCATAATTTAATAGTTAACTTAGATTTGCATGCAGATTTGAGAACAATTTTTTGAAAGAAATAAAGACAAGCTATTGTTTCATGTCATCTTTCTTTGTTTCCTGGTATATCTTCTGATATGCTACAACAATTAGTTGTTGATTTGTATTCTGAATCAGTCTGAGTCTCTAGGCTAATAACAACTGGCATTCTGGGGCCATCTCAACTCTCTGTGGTAGTTGTGCTATTGAGACGAAAGAAAACAATTTAAAAGTAATGCTAATAAAGTTCGTTTGAAATTATATCATATTCATATATATTATTTGTGATATGTTCAACGCATCTACCAGAATTCTTTAAGAAATAGCTTACGTTTGCCTTATTGCAATTTGCAGGCATGTAGTAGTGATGAAGATGGTTTGCTTGGTTTTGATGTACAAAGTGATGGCCATGGCCAAAGGTGCTACCTAAACTCATGATTTTTGTTTTGACGCCATTAATTCCACCCAATTCAACGGATATGGTGTTTTATTGCAGGCAACTAACTGTTCTAGCAAGAGATGAGCGAATGGAGATCACCTCAAGCATGAATGGTGCTCCTCTGTTCCCTCCAAAGTAGAAATCTTTTTCTTGTATCGAAATGAATGGTTTTCCGCCATTAATAGTAATTTTGTCAATCTTCATTTCTTGCTCTATGTATAGTTGCCTTGATGTATCCTTACTATCTTGATTATATTTGGTTTGTCAGGTTATTGCGTCTCAAGACTAGCTCGAGGTGACAAAATATGCTGTATTAGTCTGTGCTCAGGCCCATCAAGAAATCCTACAAGTTGAAGATTGTGATGGGACTTTGGTTGACAATAATTAAGTGCAATCCTACATGGCATGAACTACCATCACAAGTTTCTAGTATTTTAGCTATTGTTCATTAGTTGTAAATAGAGTTTATTTGTTTATTTGTATTGGGATAAATTTTATTTAAACATGAGATATGTTTCTTCTTTTGTGATTGTAATTCTTGTATAACTAACATTTTGAATGATATTAATGTGGGGAATATTCTTTCTTGATTATGATTCTTTATTATATATTTAAATTGAAATTTGATATATTGGTATTAAAAGATAATAATTTAAAAGACAACGGTTTAAAACTGTTATTGTTGTCTATCACCCTCAAAGACAACGGTTAAAACTCGTTGTCGTAGCCCCAAAAACAGTTGTAACTGTAGTAAAAATGCTCTAAATAACAACGGTTTTAAACCGTTGTCTTTTCATTCAAAGACAACGGTTTAAAATCGTTGCAAAACTGTTGTCTTTTCATTCAAAGACAACGGTTTAAAACCATTGTCGTAGCCCCCTACTTTTAACAACACTGCCAATTACAACGGTTTTAAATGACCTACGACAACGGTTTTTAACCGTTGTCTTTTAATGTTTTTGTTGTAGTGAAGTTGTTTCATCCCCATTTTTTATTTCGGTCTAGTCTTGCATAGCCTTGGTAATTAGTTCCTATTTTAGTTGTCCAAAAAATGTTTTGGTACACTCTAAACCAACTTGTCATTATAATGGTAAAAATAAATCATTTATTTATGTTTGTAGGATTAAGAGAAGTTCCACTGAGCTAGATTCCTCTAGCACCCCTAGCACTGACATTAGGTTCCGTGCAGAGGAACTTAGGTTGTCCACAATGTGTCTAGAAAGGAGAAAATAAAAAGTATCATCAGAGTTCATCCACCTAAGAGTTATAGGTTGTGGAGTTGGAACTTGTGTATCAAATCATGTTAATATGTTGTTTTGTTCCTTTCATTTGTACACTACTTATTTTATTTATATATATTTAAATTGTTCAAACTCTTCATGTGTTAAATAGTCAATGAAAATGTAAATGACAATTCATCCCTCTAGCGATGATAATTCTACATATATATAACATTTTCTTCAATATATACATTATTTTTATAATATGTATACAATTTAAATAAATACAAATACATGTAGTATCAAATTTTATTTCACCTATCAAGATGGATGATATAATTTATTCTCCATCTTTACACTATGATTAACAATAACAATGACAAACGTGTTGTCCATTTTGTACTTTACATTCCCCTCCTCTACATGAATTTGAACACCAAGTGTTGCAGGCACTAGTATCACTAGCACCTCTACAACTTGTTTGTTGTTTATCACCCCATTTTTTATATTCCGAACAACAATTGGTAGCATCAGAGTAATCTATAATTTTAACAAAAAAGAATAGTCAACATTAGGATATATGAACAATATGTAACAAATAAATTCAATAAAATTTGCATGGAATATTTAAATGGTGTTTACTTACTTGCAAGGCATATAGTTGTAAACAAAAGAAATACACAAAGAATTGAAACTCGAGACATTATGTAGTACAAATGAACTTTTGAGTTTTTTGTATTTTATATTTATTGTGTAATTGTAATAGTGGTGCAAGATCAGTATATATATTGTTCCGTGAAGTGAAAATAGGAGAATACAATTAAAAGAAAATATAACAAATAACATAAATGATCCTATAATTAGTAGCAAAGTGGTCATACACTTTTAGAAAGCTTACTATTTTTATCTACTTTTCAATTATGTATTGTCCTATATATAGAAAGAATGTAATATTTATCGAGTATATAATTTTGTTATGTATATTAGTTATTTAATTATAGGAAACATATTATATATACTATACACTTTTAGAAATAATACTATATACAAAATTGTTAACGAACAATTTGCTACAGAACATTGCAAACAGTCCTCGTATTGAGTCTGCATAACTTTTTTTTTTTAAATACAACTTTTTCAAATCCACGTCATTGTTTCTTTCTCTTTTATTTTTATAAAATCAACATTTCCTCTCGCCATAGACTTACTATTTTAACTGGTTCAAACTTATTACTTTAGCACTTAGAAATTATAAATTTTATTTTGTGACTTACTACTTTATGACAAAAATATTACGAAGTAAAATGTTACTTAAAATTAGAAGTGAGGCTTGTATTTTTTAACAAACATAGTCTAAAATGATATTTACTTCATCAATTTTATAACCCAAATAATTATCATATATTACTTCATAATTAAGAAGTGAGACTACTTTCCTTATACTGTAGATAAAGGTAAAGGAAAGCTTGAGTATAGAGGGGCAGCAGGAGCAATGTTTGCTGGTGTGGGTGACAGAACAGTGGGAAGTGATCTTGGAACTTACTAGTGCATGGAATATGTTATATTTTGGTACTGATGCACCTATTTTATTATCCTGCTTTGTATAAAAATACTATCAATGTAACGACCCACCTTCTATTGGCTAGGCTGTAAGGCCGGACCGTCACATTATGCTGTGCTAAGCTATATCCATAACCATTACTAAGTCTAGGTACGGAAAACTGTACCAATTTAAAACCTTGCTAAGTTAATACAAGTTCTTGGTACTACATGTGCTAACGGATGCAATCTAAGGTATACATGGTATATCCTACATCCCCTATGGTCAAGAAGCTGAATTACAAGGTCTCTTGGTCGAAACCCAACTTCTCAATCGATCCAGATTGAACTCAATCAATTGCAAGCTGTTGGATCGATCCATGGATCGATTCAGATCGCTACTGTGCTCGGGGTAATAATCTGGATCGATCGGCTGATCGATCCAGACTGGCCAATCGATCCAGTGATCGATTCCAGAGCTCTCTGTTCGCGAGAGCGATTTTCCCGATCGATCGAACGATCGATCCAGGAACTTTCTGTTTGTGACAGGATGCGACTGGATCGATCGGCTCATCGATCCAGAAGCTTAATGTTCGCGGAACCAGGCACCCAATCGATCCGCTGATCGATCGGGGTTTCTGATTTCACAGTAAAACTCTGATTTCAGCACTGTTTCATGCCAAACTCACCAACAAGAGTTCTATAATAGCTGGGAACATACTAATAACATATAACTAGGAGTATGAGCATAAGCACTAACAATCTAAACAAGTCTTTCATGATTCAAGGCCTTAAAATAACTAGAAATGCGGAAATAACATTATATAAAATCTAAAGTCTTAGTTTGCTAATTTCTCCAAGATCTTCATTACAGGTTCCTTCCACACACATCTTCATCGCATTAACCTCCAGCCTCCGCTAACCCATCTTTCCTTTACCTTTATCTACAGTATAAGGAAAGAAGTATCTGTAAGCTTTACGCTTAGTAAGAAACCATCTACCTCACAAAACATGCATACGATGTAATTTATGCTTTAAAAATATGCTATTTGAAATATATGCTGAACAGGTGAGAGCATGGCATGGTATCCCACAAACATAGAAGCCAAAACTAATCATAGAACTATCACGTGTATCGATAATGAAAACTAAGCTGAAGCATGAACTGAGCTAAAACTGAAACTAAGATAGAATTAAATTCAATCTGTATACACAACTAATTTGTGAGTTCTTGAAAACTATTTATCATAGATAGATGAAAATATTAATCATGCTGCTGTTTGGGCCCGGCAACTGTACTTGCTATGCGCGCATCCCTAACTAGGCCCGGGTTTGCAAGTCCCGAATTTAGTAGGGTTTACTAGGTTATCTAAACCTAGGGATGACTGTGGGAGCCCAACCTAATGGATATCTGATCCAGTACAATGCCACTGCTAAAAGTAAAATACTGAACATAAGCTAATAATGCTTGTCTTGCTCTTACTAGGTTGTCTAAACCTAGAACTAAGTTGTCTGAACCTAGAGGCTGTAACGCCCGCCCTTCCAGGTAGCACTAAGGCCACCCCAGAGGGACGGACGTCACTGAAACATAGACATCAATTATACTAATGCATATGGATTCATGGCAGCGGAAGACTTATTTAAATTTTTTTTTCTTTTATCATATGCATTTAGTTTACTTATCATGGCATGTGAATCAAAGCATACTGAACATTATCATCATATCATCATTATTCTAACATGAGTAAAATATCATAAGTGTATGAAATACTAGCTGAAATCATCATCATAAGCATAGGTCCAACATTGTTCACATGCATAACTTAGATAATTCAAAGAAACTTAAATAGATCTATCCACCAGCACTTCCACACACATCTTCATTGCCTTTCCTGCTCTGCTCCCCTTAAACAATCCATTCCTTGCCTTTATCTGCAGTACAAGGAAAACGTGTAGCTATAAGCCAAAGGCTTAGTGAGATCCTTGCCTACCCATAAATCCGAAAAACACATAACATAACATAACATGTAGAAAACATAGCATAGCATAACATAGCATGGAGAGTCATAACATAGAACATATCTTATCATGTAAAAACCATAACAACTCATAGCATAACATGAGAGAAAGCAGAACATAATATATCATATCACATAAGGAGCATAACATATCAAAGTATATCATGTGAGTGCATATCATGATTCATATCACATTCTGTAAGCACATATCATGAAGCCTATCATATCATGTAAACATGTATCATAACTCATACCTGTTCATAAGGGTGCATCAACATAATTTCATAAATATGTGCATGTAGATGCAATATGTATATTTTTAAAACATGTATCATGGAATGCACATATGCATCATGCTTCTTTCAAAACATATAGTATACATACTTGAATATCATATCATCATCATCATGAGAAGGACCCTGGCTTGTACCACATGTAAACATAAATGCGCGCAATCCCTAGGACAGGGTAGCTAGCCCCGAACCTACTAGGGATCTAGGTCCGTTCATAGTCCGTCGACCTAGGGGTGTACTGAGGAGCCCATCCCTTAACGAGGTCCGTTCATAGTCCGTCGACCCCGGGGCGCTTATGGAGCTCACCCTTGGTACAAGCCATACAAAGTAAAATATCATGCATATCATATCTCATCATATCATACATGTCATAATTCTTGTCATATCATTAAGAGAGCTCTTGATCCCAACTTAAGGGAAGCATCTCTTTGCCATACCATGAAGAGTGCTCTTGATCCCAACTTAAGGGAAGCAACTCTTTTCCATAACATGAAGAGTGCTCTTGGTCCCAGCTTAAGGGAAGCAACTCTTTAGGCTTTTCTTCTTACATAAGCCATTCATACATGCATTATGAAACATAACATGTTCTGATCATAACATAAAGCATAACATGTCATTTTCATATCATCAAACATGGCATATCATCTCATGAACTTAGCATACATATCATGAACATGGCATATCATATCATGAGTCTAGCATATCATATCATTAACATGGCATATCATGTCATAAGTCTATCATGTCATATCATAAACATGGCACATCTTATCATAAAACATAGAAATGCAACATATCATAAAGCATGAAAGCTTACTCCACTTATATATCAAAGACTACATATCATGAAAATGCCTAAGCATGTTTGGTTAGGTTTAAACTCTTTCCTAACCCAATTTATCCATCTTTTCCGAACCATATCAGTAGGTTTCATCCTCATTTCATTCCATATTAAGCATAGAACTTACCCACATAATATGAAAACTTAATCTAAGCACATACAAGGTAATATACTTCATGAATAAGCATGTTTGAGTTCAAAACTCTAACCTTAACCCATTTATCTCAATTTGGACAAAACATATCAGTAGGGTTCTTATATCATTTGGTTCCATATGAAGCATAAAACTTATCCACATAGCATGTAAACTTGATCTAAGCACATACAAGGCAATATACTTCATGAATAAGCATGTTTGAGTTCAAAACTCTAACCTTAACCCATTTATCTCAATTTGGACAAAACATATCAGTAGGGTTCTTATATCATTTGGTTCCATATGAAGCATAAAACTTATCCACATAGCATGTAAACTTGATCTAAGCACATACAAGGCATTGTACTTCATGAATAAGCATGTTTGAGTTCAAAACTCTAACTCTAACCCATTTATTTCAATTTGGC
Source organism: Zingiber officinale (assembly GCF_018446385.1). Classification (NCBI taxonomy): domain Eukaryota; kingdom Viridiplantae; phylum Streptophyta; class Magnoliopsida; order Zingiberales; family Zingiberaceae; genus Zingiber; species Zingiber officinale. Next base: position 53,542,468 of record NC_055987.1, on the reverse strand, counting down.
CGAAACATATCAGTAGGATTTCATATCATTCTACTCCATAAGAAGCATAAGTCTTAAACATGTAACATGCACATTTAATCTAAGTTCCTATAGAGCATAGTACAAGTACCTACAAGGAACCATACTTCATAAATAAGCCTATTTGAGTTCAAAACTCTAACCCTAACCCTTTTATTTTCATTTGGACGAAACATATCAGTAGGGTTTCATGTCTTTTTATCTCTTAGGAAGCATAAAACTTAAACATGTAGCATGCACATTTAATCTAAGTACCTATAGAATATTGTACAAGTACTTACAAGGAACCATCCTTCATGAATAAGCCTATTTGAGTTCAAAACTCTAACCCTAACCCTTTTATTTTCATTTGGCTGAAACATATCAGTAGGGTTCATGTTTTTTTATCCCTTAGGAAGCATAAAACTTAAACATGTAGCATGCACATTTAATCTAAGTACCTATAGAATATTGTACAAGTACTTACAAAGAACCATACTTCATGAATAAGCCTATTTGAGTTCAAAACTCTAACCCTAACCCTTTTATTTTCATTTGGCCGAATCATATCAGTAGAGTTCCATATCATTTTATTCCATAAGAAGCATAAAACTTAAACTTATAACCAGCCCATTTAATCTAAGTGCCTACAAGGTATTGTACTTCATGTTCTAAGCATATTTGAGTTCAAAAACTTAAACCCTAACCCATTTATTCAATTTGGCCAACCATATCAGTAGGGTTTACTACCATTTCATTCCATATGAAGCATAAAAACCTTAGTTATAAACATGTAAAAATTCATACATCACAAAGAGGTACAACTAGTATGGTTTCTAACTAAAATTCTTGACCTAAAGCCTTATAATCAATTTGGCCGAACCATATAGATAGGTTTCTCTTTTTTTTTTTTCTTCACAACATGAAGAATGAAAACTAAACTAACAACATATGAAATTCATATATCATAGAGTAGAAATTTAAGCATGTGATCAAGGAAAAACTTGTTCTAGATCCTTTCTTCCATCCTTGGCCGAATCATGCAACAAGTTCTAAATTTCTTTTTTTTTTTTTTTTTTTGACATGAAGCATCTCTTATCACTTGTTAACCCTAAGTGACTACCTATTCTTTATCTTGACCATCTTCTTTCAAGAAAAGTTTTAGAGTTTCGAAAGAGAAAAACATTCTAAAAACTGAAGCTACTTGTACTGCAGTAAGGGGATATTCACATCCTTGCGCTTGTTTTCCTTAGAGATTTAACCTTTTGTTGTGGATCCTTCCTAGAGAGGGGAAGCTTCCTTGCTCCTTGGTCTCGGCAAGAAGAAGGAATGGGTGAAGAAGGGGGCACGGTGAAGGAGGAAGGAGTAAGAGAGTGAATGAGAAAAATGCCAACTCATTTTAATTTCTTCCTTTTATTCATCATGAGAGGAGGAAGGAAAAATATATTTTTCTTCCTCCTTTCTTTTACTCTCTTCATAATTTAGAAAAGTCTAGATACATCCCTTCTTGGTGAGTAAGAAAGGAATATTCTAGAGCATCTCTTCATTAGAGAGGGAGAAGACAACTCTCACTTCTCCTTCTAAGAGAAGAGCCTTTTCTTCTTACATTTAATTATGGTTTCCCTCTCTTTCCTAACAATAATTTCTCTTGGTCTAGTGGTTATCTTATTCAGGTATCTAACGAGAGATCTAGAGTTCAAGTCCTAGACCTTATGTATTTTTATTTCTATTTTATTTATTTAAGTGTTCGGCTAGGAGCAAAAATTCAACTAAAGCATATATATTTTTCTTTATTCATGATAGAATATTCTAGAATTTTGCTAAGGACCCTATGGGTGTTACAGAGGCGACTGTGGGAGCCCACCCATTGGACATCTAGTCCTGTAAAAACTGAAGCAAGACTACTATACTATCTTAAATTTTTCTGTTGCATTTAACTGAGCGGTTAAACTATCTAAAACTATACTGGTTATTTTATCGAACACTTGGTGTACATCATCTCTCCTCTCTATTAGGGAGATCACCTCTAGGCACCCGACAACGTCTAAAACCTCCAACTAAAGGGGAAAACATGTCCGACCCATCTAGAGATGTTCGATTAATCCCCAAATCTGTGAGGAGGGTTAAATACACCCTGTATGTCGACAAAAATCTGCATATAGCAACTCTAAAGGCACACAATCATACGAAAGCTACTTATACTGCAGGTGAGGGGTTTCTTACCTCCTGCTCGAAGTTTGTTACGATTCTAGTCGTTAGGTTTCCGGTGGAGAAGATCCCTTCGGTGATCTCCTTGCGTCTACGTGTTCCTCCCGCGGAGAGAAGCGTCCTCGTATCCGAGATGTCATCGGAAGAAGCCCTTATGACCCTAGGGATGGAACCCTAGGCTTACTTGTGGTTGGCGCCGAGAGAATGAGGGAGAGAATCGGGTTCGGCGGGATTAGGTTGAGGGGAGGAAAAGTCACAATCCCAAAATAACTCCTCACTTAATTATTTTCCCTATTTATATTAAGTGGTTAATTCGCCCAACTTAAATATAAATATAATTGATTCCCTCTTCTTTCAGCACGGCCCTGCTGGGTTCACTTGGTTACTAGAGTCCACCATAAGTCGTAGGACCCAATAGGTCTCGGGTTCAATTCCCGCGTAGGCTATTTTATGATTCTATTTATTTTTGCTACTTCTGCTACTCTAAAAATTCTGTAAAAATATCCTAAAATTTCAGAAAAATACTAGGATATTTATAATAATTATTTTGAGAATTTTTGGGCGTTACAATCCCCCATAACTTATAAAAAGTTCATCCTCGAACTTAGAATAACTCTGGATACTTCTGTCTCATACTGGCTTCTGTCTCCCAAGTTGCCTCTTTTGTTGTGTGATTTTGCCAAATAACGTTTACTAATGGTACTTCCTTGTTCCACAATTTCTTAACTGCTCGGTCTATTATCTAAATAGGCCGATTGTCATAGATGAGGTCTTCGCGGACTTGTACCGACTGGGGCTCAATCACCTGGGTGGCATCTGGGATATGCTTCTTCAGCATAGAGACATGAAATACATTAAGGATAGCTGACATCTCCTGGGGTAGCTCTAGCTCATATGCTACCTTGCCAACTCTTCTGCTGATAAGGTATGGTCCCACATATCTGGGACTTAATTTGCCCTTCTTCCCAAAACGCATTACTCCCTTCTTGGGAGCCACTCTGAGGAACACTGTATCCCCAACTGAAAACTCTAAAGGTCTGCGCCGTGTATCAGCATCGCTTTTCTGGCGGCTCTGAGCTGTCTCTATCCTCTGGCGGATTTGCTGTATAGCTGTTGTGGTATCTGCTACTAGATCTGTTTGAAGTTCTAGTTCTTTCTGTTCACCACTCTCATACCAGCAGATTGGAGATCTACACCTCCGCCCATAAAGAGCCTCGTAAGGTGTCATGCCGATGGTGGCCTGATAGCTATTGTTGTATGCAAATTCTACTAAACTCAGATATTTTCACCAACTTCCCTTGAAGTCTAGGGCACATGCTCGGAGCATATTTTCGAGTACCTGATTTACTCGCTCCGTCTGACCATCTGTGTGAGGATGGAAAGCTGTGCTAAATTTTAATTTAGTGCCCATTGTTGACTGTACACACTCCCAGAAGTGTGACGTGAACCTACTGTCTTTGTCTAAAATAATGGTTCGTGGGACTCCATATAGTCTAACGATCTCCTTTAGATACAACTGAGCTAGCTGCTCCATGGAATAGGATATCCTGATAGCTAAGAAGTGGGCTGATTTAGTTAATCTATCTACTATTACCTAGATGGCGTCAAAACTATTCGTGGTTCTGGGTAGTCCCACTATGAAGTCCATGGAAATGTCTTCCCACTTCCATTCTGGAATCTGAATAGGCTGCAGAACTCCTCCTGGTCTCTGATGTTCTGCCTTGACCCTCTGATAGGTTAGACAGGTGCTGACATATCTAGCGATGTCTCTTTTCATCCCAGGCCACCAAAAATGTTTCTTCAAGTCCTGGTACATCTTGGTAGAGCCAGGATGCATCACGTAGGGAGTTCTGTGAGCTTCATCTAAAATCATCCTTCATAGTTCCTCTTGATCTGGAACACATAGTCTGTCACCGAAATATACTGCCCCACTATCAGCCATTCTGAACTCTCCACTTCCTGGTTCTGCTATCCCTTGCTTGATTTTCTGAATTTCAGGATCCTGTTCCTGACCTTTCTGGATGTCACCAAACAAGGTGGATTCTAACGTCATAGTAGAGAGTTGTCCCACTATAAGTTCGAGACTGAAATCTGTAATCTCTTTTTGTAAGGGTGGTGACATGGCTGCTAGGGATAATAACGTAGCACTGGACTTTATGTTAAGTGCGTCTGCCACCTTATTTGTTTTTCCTGGGTGGTAGAGGATGTCTATGTCATAGTCCTTGACCAGCTCTAGTCATCTGCGCTATCGCATATTCAGATCCTTCTGAGTGAAGAAATACTTCAGACTCTGATGATCTATATACACTCTACACTGAGCTCCGTATAGGTAATGTCTCCAAATTTTGAGAGCGAACACGACTGCTACAAGCTCAAGATCATGAGTAGGATAGTTCCTCTCATAGTCCTTGAGTTGTCTGGAGGCGTAGGCGATTACCTTGCCATTTTGCATCAGTACTGCTCCTAGTCCCAATTTAGAGGCATCACTATAAATGTCAAAACTGTCGGTATTTTCTGGTAGAGCCAGAATAGGAGCACTGGTCAACCTCCTTTTTAACTCGCTGAAGTTGTTCTCACAGTCCTCTGTCCACTGAAATTTCCTGTTCTTCCTGGTGAGAGCTGTCAGTGGGGAGGCTATTCTGGAGAAATCCTCTACAAACTTTCTGTAATAACCTGCTAATCCCAGAAAGCTTCTGATTTCACTAGCGTTCTTGGGTCTTTTCCAATTACTCACAACTTCTATCTTATTGGGGTCTACCATGATACCATCCTTTGAGATGATGTGACCCAGGAAGGACACCTGATCTAACCAAAATTCACATTTCGTGAACTTGGCGTACAGCTGGTTCTGCTGAAGAGTCTGCAATACTATTCTCAGGTGCTCTGCGTGTTCTTCCTGAGTTCCTTAATAGATAAGAATGTCATCGATAAACACAATAACAAATCTATCTAGATAGCCCCTGAATACTCTATTCATGAGGTCCATGAAAGTAGCTGGAGCATTTGTCACGCCAAAGGGCATGACTACGAACTCATAATGTCCGTATCTAGTCCTGAATGCTGTATTGGGTATATCCCCTTCTTTAACTTTCACCTGATGATAACCTGATCTGAGTGCTATCTTAGAGAACACTGCTGCTCCCTTTAGCTGATCGAACAGGTCATCTATTCTTGGAAGAGGATACTTGTTCTTGATCGTGACTTGGTTCAGTGCTCTGTAATCTATACACAAGCACATGCTCCCGTCCTTCTTCTTCACGAACAATACAGGCGCTCCCCTTGGTGAGTGACTAGGACGTATGAAGCCCTTGTCATGCAGCTCCTGTAGTTGCTCATGAAGTTCCTTCAATTCTGCTGGAGCCATGCGGTAAGGCGCTTTGAAGATAGGATTCGTACCGGGAATGAGTTCTATCTCGAATTCAATCTCCCTGTCTGGTGCTAGGCCAGGTAACTCTTCAGGAAAGACTGTTGGATAGTCACATACAACTCGGACCTCTTCTAGCTTTTGGTCCTTGTCCTGACTAGTATTGACTACATGTGCTAGGAATCCCGTACATCCTGAATCCAACAATTTCTGTGCTTTCAGAGTTGAGAGAAATTTCTTGGCCTTTCTCTTTGGTTCTCCGATGTATTCGAACTGTACTTCTGCTTCAGGTTAGAATATGACTTTCTGTTTACGACACTCTATAGAGGCACCATATCTGATCAGGAAGTCCAATCCAAGAATGACATCATAATCAGTCATATCTAGCACTATCAGATCACAAAAGAGTTCTCTGTCTGCTATAATGACTGGCACTGCTCTGAGCCTGTGCGTGGATGCCATAATTTCTCCTGAAGGTAACGTTGTCAAAAACTGACCACTGAGTACCTCTGGAGGTATCGCTATCTTTTCGGCAAACGCCCTGGATATATAAGAATTGGTTGCCCCAGTATCGAATAAGACAGTTGCATTTTGCTATAAAATACTAATCTGACCTGAAACAACTGTCGAGGCATTCGCTACGTCCTATCTGGTGAGTGAGTAGATCCTCGCATTGGTCGTAGCTGGAGGGGCTTCTAGTCTGCCCTGGTTGATATTTGGACCATCTAAAGCGGCCTACATCTGATGTAACTGAGCTGGCTGGCCTCTATACTGAATTGGTTGTGGTTGAGGAAGACTAGTCTTGTTTGGGCACTGCTTAGCCATATGCCCTTCCTGCCCTCACTCAAAGCATCCTCGGGTGCCCTTACGACAAACTCCAGGGTGGAATTTCCCACAAGTAGCACATTTGGGATAACTAGGCTGTTTACTAGCTGGTCCTCCTTTTGGGTAACTCCCTGGCTTGCGTTTGTGGCTGGAGTTCCCTTTCCAGTTAGAGACGTGGGAGCTGTGGCCCTGGTGTTTCTGAGTACCTGAGCCTCCTTGACCTTTGGACTCTGAGAGGACTTTCTTCTGCTGTTTGATATTATTCAGGTAGTGCTCGGTGGTCAGAGCACTGCTGACTAGTTCTTCGGTGGTTTACGGCCTATGAACGCCGCCAGCCACGTTCATTGCTATTTCCGGCCTCAGCATCTTGAGCATCAACCGGACTCGTTCTTTTTCTGTGCTGACTAGTTCGGGGCATAGACGAGCCAGTCTATTGAATTTCATCACCGCTTCCTCAACTGATAGGTTGCCCTGACGAAACTCAGTGAACTCGTCGTAGTGACGGTTTGTGACCCGCATGTGAAAGAACTCCTCGAAGAATTCTTTCTCGAAGTCAGTCCATGTCATCTGGTTCACTGGGTGCTTCACTCTAATTCTCTCCCACCACATACGTGCATCTCCTGTCAAGCAGAAGGAGGCGCACTTCACTTGTTCATGCTCCGGCCAGTCCAGAAGCTCCATCGTACTCTCCAGCGTTTTGAACCAGGCTTGAGCATCCCATGGTTCACTGGTGCTTGAGAAGTTCTCGGGCTTGACTCTCTGCCACTGGATCAGATAGGCTTCTCTTTTTACCTCTGCTGCTGGGGCTACTGGTGCTGTAGGCTGGACTGGTGGAACCTCTATAACTACTGGGGTTGCTATGTTTGGTTCCGGGGTGACAGTGGGAGTATTATGTTGATTAGCCTTTAAGGTGGCTATCTCCTGTTGCTGTTCTGCTAGCTGCTGGGGAGGCACTGAACTGCCTGCCTCATGCTGGGGCTCAGTAGCTGGTGCCCTTCTAGCTGGGCGTTCTCGTGCCATTTCTAAAGGAGCAAAGGACGTACATAACTAAAGCATCATGTTTACATAGCTAACACTATCACAGATAAGCATATTTTAGTTATCTACAAATATGAAAGCAATAGACATAACAAAGTGAGAGGTATTCTTACTTGGAGGCTGCAGGTTCAATGCTGATGTGTGTGTAGAAAGTATGGAACTTTCTGCTCTGATACCACTCTGTAACGACCCACCTTCTACTGGCTAGGCTGTAAGGCCGGACCGTCACATTATGCTGTGCTAAGCTATATCCATAACCATTACTAAGTCTAGGTGCGGAAAACTATACCAATTTAAAACCATGCTAAGTTAATACAAGTTCTTGGTACTACATGTGCTAAGGGATGCAATCTAAGGTATACATGGTATATCCTACATCCCCTATGATCAAGAAGCTGAATTACAAGGTCTCTTGGTTGAAACCCAACTTCTCAATCGATCTAGATTGAACTCAATCGATTGCAAGATGTTGGATCGATCCATGGATCGATTCAGATCGCTATTGTGCTCGGGGTAACAATCAGGATCGATCGGCTGATCGATCCAGACTGGCCAATTGATCTAGTGAACGATTCCAGAGCTCTCTGTTCGCGAGAGCGATTTTCCCAATTGATCGATCGATCGATCCCAGAACTTTCTGTTTGTGACAGGATGCGACTGGATTGATCGGCTGATCGATCCAGAAGCTTGCTGTTCGCGGAACCAGGCTCCCAATCGATCCGCTAATCGATCGGGGTTTCTGATTTCACAGTAAAACTCTGATTTCAGCACTGTTTCGTGCCAAACTCACCTACAAGAGTTCTATAATAGCTGGGAACATACTAATAACACATAACTAGGAGTATGAGCATAAGTACTAACAATCTAAACAAGTCTTTCATGATTCAAGGCATTAAAATAACTAGAAATGCGGAAATAACATTATATAAAATCTAAAGTCTTAGTTTGCTAATTTCTCCAAGATCTTCATTCCAGGTTCCTTCCACACACATCTTCATCGCATTAACCTCTAGCCTCCGCTAACCCATCTTTCCTTTACATTTATCTGCAGTATAAGGAAAGAAGTATCTGTAAGCTTTACGCTTAGTAAGAAACCATCTACCTCACAAAACATGCATACGATGCAATTTATGCTTTAAAAACATGCTATTTGAAATATATGCTGAACAGGTGAGAGCATGGCATGGTATCCCACAAACATAGAAGCCAAAACTAATCATAGAACTATCACGTGTATCGATAATGAAAACTAAGCTGAAGCATGAACTGAGTTAAAACTGAAACTAAGCTAGAATTAAATTCAAACTGTATACACAACTAATTTGTGAGTTCTTGAAAACTATTTATCATAGATAGATGAAAATAATAATCATGCTGCTGTTTGGGCCCGGCAATTGTACTTGCTATGCACGCATCCCTAACTAGACCCGGGTTTGTAAGTCCCGAATTTAGTAGGGTTTACTAGGTTATCTAAACTTAGGGACGACTGTGGGAGCCCAACCCAATGGATATCTGATCCAGTACAGTGCCACTGCTAAAAGTAAAATACTGAACATAAACTAATAATGCTTGTCTTGCTCTTACTAGGTTGTCTAAACCTAGAACTAAGTTGTCTGAACCTAGAGGCGACTGTGGGAGCCCACCCATTGGACATCTAGTCCTGTAAAAACTGAAGCAAGACTACTATACTATCTTAAAGGTTTCTGTTGCATTTAACTGAGGGGTTAAACTGTCTAAAACTATACTGGTTATTTTATCGAACACTTGGTGTACGCCATCTCTCCTCTCTATTAGGGAGATCACCTCTAGGCACCCGACAACGTCTAAAACCTCAAACTAAAGGGGAAAACATGTCCGACCCATCTAGAGATGTTCGACTAATCCCCAAATCTGTGAGGAGGGTTAAATACACCCTGTATGTCGACAAAAATCTGCATATAGCAACTCTAAAGGCACACAATCATACAAAAGCTACTTATACTGTAGGTGAGGGGTTTCTTACCTTCTGCTCGAAGTTTCTTACGATTCTAGTCGTTAGGTTTCCGGTGGAGAAGATCCCTTTGGCGATCTCCTTTCGTCTACGTGTTCCTCCCGCGGAGAGGAGCATCCTCGTATCCGAGATGTCACCGGAAGAAGCCCTTATGACCCTAGGGATGGAACCCTAGGCTTGCTTGTGGTTGGCGCCGAGAGAATGAGGGAGAGAAGAGGGTTCGGCGGGATTAGGTTGAGGGGAGGAAAAGTCACGATCCCAAAATAACTCCTCACTTAATTATTTTCCCTATTTATATTTAGTGGTTAATTCGCCCAACTTAAGTATAAATATAATTCATTCTCTCTTCTTTCAGCACGGCCCTGCTGGGTTCACTTGGTTACTAGAGTCCACCATAAGTCGTAGGACCCAATAGGTCTCCGGTTCAATTCCCGCGTAGGCTATTTTACGATTCTATTTATTTTTGCTACTTCTGCTACTCTAAACATTTTGTAAAAATATCCTGAAATTCTAGAAAAATACTAGGATATTTCTAATAATTATTTTGAGAATTTTCGGGCATTACAATTAAGAATTGTGTATGATGAAATTGACAGTTTGTAAGTAATTAGCATGTCAAAGACTCTTCCTAAAGAAATGGGAGAGTACGGTAAGCCAAGAGGGAGTACAATGGGGAGAACCAACCTCCTTTATAGTGTTGTGTGTGACCCCCTGCACGTCTTGTGACATGGTCGTGTGGGTTCACACGACCATCACCTGCTCCGTCTCGGCCAGGGTAACATGGCCGTGTGAATCCTGTGGATTCACACGACCATCACCTACTCCCTCTCGGTCATAGTGCTACGGCCGTGTGGTTTCACACGGCCGTGCACCTCTTCTTGTCGGCCAGAGTGACACAGCCGTGTGGATTTACACGAACATGCATTCCTCATGGTCTCGGTCAAGGTGACACGGCCGTGTGAAGCACATGGTCGTGCACCTCTTCTTATCGGGTAAAATGGCATAGCCTTGTGGTTTCACATGGACGCACACCCCTTCGTCACAGCCCAGGTGACATGGTCGTGTGAGCCACACGGTCGTGCCCCACTTCCTCACTGCCTAGGTGACATGGTCGTGTGGAAGCCACACGACCGTGCCCTACTCCAGTAGGGGAAGCCTTACACGGTCGTGTGGCACACACGACCATGCCTAAACTTGGGCCTGGTAAGGCCACTCGGCCGGTCATCACCACACGACCATAGCATGCCCCTTCACGGGTAGGGCCCCAGGGCTGGTTCGGGTCACACGACCCAGACCCCTCAGCAACTATAGAGTTCCTCTCAGCTCTGCTTCGATCCAAACTATGGCTTAAGAGTCGAAACAAGTTCAGACTAGATTTCTGAATCGAGCGATGTGCAAAGAACAATGTCCTTAGAAGGTATATATAGAAAAAAAAAGTAATGCCTGTGCTTTAAGTTAGAGTTTCAGTCAGGTGGTCGTTACATTTTCTACTGCGTTTACTTTTAGACGTGTGGGCTCTTATTATACTGCATGGTTGTGTATTTACTTTCAGCCGTGTGGGCTTATTATACTACATGGTTGTGCTTATATCCAGCTATGTGGGTTGTTGAATATGTTATATGTTGTGTGTGTATTTTAATAATTGTCGAAGTAAACAATGGTAAAGTCTATCAAAAAAATACACATAGTGAAAATATCAGAAGCGAATGAAGATACGAGTGCTAAGGGCTACTCTTGTTGTTGGAAGAGGGCAACAGGTGATGTTACATTTCTTGCTTATGTGAGAAGATAAAGGAGAAGAAAAGAGAGCTTTTGAGCTTGAGGAAAAAATTCTAGGTTTATTGCCATTGGTGAAGAGAATAAGGAGGAAATGTAAAAGAAGATAAAGGGAAAATAAAAGAGAGGGATAGGTGAAGGCACAACGGTGGTGTATAACATAGCAGCGGCTATAGAGTATGTGGGGAGGAAAGGGAGAAAAAAAAGGAAAGAGAAGGTTTCTTCAAGAAAATACCATAATTCATTTTAAACCGATCGAATCTGTTTTATCCTTAATCCACTTCAAATCTATCCGAAGTTGAACTAACTATGTAAAATACCAAACAAAATAATAATTAAGTAATAAGGTTATTTGATAAATAATCTTATTAGATTTTTCAGAATTTTTAGAAATTTTCTGGGAATTAATTGGATCTCGTATGATGAAATTAAGGGGATAAATTTGTAGACTTGGTAAAAGTCATTTAGATATCCCAATTAAGTTAGGAGTTGATTGATTAAATTAACCTAAAGTTAGTTAATTAAAGTATAGGTACAAAAATATAACCTAGGTTCCTTTTCTTTCCATTCACGCCGATTTCCCCATCTCTCCCGAGCTCGCGCCGCAGCCTCTGCCCTTCTCTCCCTCTCGCGATCCACCGCACTCCAGCCGGCAATTTCCATTCCCCTCTCGAGTTTTCGAACGCCGTCGACCTCTTCTTCTCTCCCGAGTAACAGCCGCGGCCTCACCTCACGTAAGCTCCCAGCGTCGCCGACCCTCTCCTTGCACGAGCACCCCAGACGCCACCTCTTCCCTCTGCCCTAGCGTCGGCCGCTCGATCCACTACCACCTCCGGCCACGACGAGAGCTAGCCAGCAAGTATCTTCCTTTATGTTGGTATGAGATCAGCGAGGTAAGGGATCGATACCTAAAAGGAGTCGGATTTCTTGTCTAGGAGGTCCACAGGGTCGAATAGGTTACGATTATAGTGTTTCTGTGATGCTTGCTTCATCACACAAATTTTCTCCGGATTTATGCAATGGATTAGGTATTTGCGATGATATTTTTGCCTTTGTCGGTTTCTTCCAGACAATTAGGGTTGAAGGATCAAGTTCTTAGAGGATTTGACAGTTTGTGATAGTGATTTGCTTTTTCCTAGCGCTGACAATGGTTGGGGACATGATGGTGGTTTACGCTGTGTTTATTCTTGTGCACTTTCAGTGTTCCTGAAATGTCAGACAGATTCTGGTGGTTTAAGATGTAGATGATGGAAATTACTGGTTCGATTTAGAGGGTTAGTTCGATTCAGTGTAATTTTTTTCTTACCTAATTGTTGTTCCTCCATGCCCGTGAAGTGGTGGGTTGTGTTTGAATTTGAGGAAATTCTGGGTTCTATTCAATGTTGCTCTATTTTCAATATAGCTGTGGATTTTCAAGGTTCATGTAAGAGATTTCGATGTGTTACATAGTGATTTTCTGGATCATTGTGTGTCGTTGAAGTTCTAGAATGGTGTGGATTTTAATTAAGGATTTATTCGTTGGATTTGGGTGAATCGAGGTTCATAGTTGGATTAGCGGTTTTCCCTAATTAAGTTGGGTTTTGGTTTAACTAGTGTTGTTTATGAAATTAAGCTAAATTGTACATCATGTGATTTGCAGGACATTGATTGAAGATGGTGGACACGATCTACATCTATAGGCGGGTACTTCTTGCTTTGTTTCTTTTAGTACTTTGACCTTAGTGCATGAATTATTTTGGATAAGGACTGTTTACCTTGACTCCACTCTTACTTTCCTGCGCTTGATACTTCCACGAAATCCTTGAGAAATTTGTTCTATATCTATACAGTCTCTTGTTGTTGTCCATGTTCAGTAGCAGATACTAGATACCATGTTTGTATGCTCTGACTGTTGCTTATTTATGTACGATATTGAACATGCTGGCTTCATGTAGCATACCTGTTTCTGCTTATATCTATATATGATGACTGTTGCATTGTTCGCATCATGTCATTGCATGCATGCCGCATCCTCGGCCACTCGAGAGAGTGGTAGCTGGAGTTGATGCCGCTTGTCCTATCGTGCCGCACTCGGCCACTTGTGTGAGTGGTAGCTGGAGTACGAGCAACAAGGACCCCGTCGCATATGTATCTAGTTAGCTACTATGTAACTATCCCCTCGGCCACTCGTGTGAGTGGTAGCTGGAGTGGTGTACAGTCTGTCACTGACCCGACCTCTCGACCATACAGGGGTCATGGTGCAGAGAGGTGGGCGGGAGTGACCATCCGTGCATACGCTGTTATTATATTTGCTTTGGCTGTTGCTATTTATATATGTTGTTATTGCTTACTTACTGCTGTTGTTCGCATATGCTGATATGCTTATGTTGAGATATATTCTCGTTGTCGATGTTTAGTCATTGGAAATTTGTATATACCTTGCTTATTACCTCTGTAGTATGAGCAGTACTATAGCATATTAGTACCAGTTCTGACCTACTATACCTAGCCTAGGATATGGGTGCAGGTATCAGCATTTATTTTGGTTCTATTATAGTATCTGCTATTCTTCTTATGAGACTGTATACTGTTGACACTCTCTACTTACATGTTATGTTCATGCACTATCTCTTTCCTTACCCGCTGAGTTCCAATACTCACCATCCCACAAAATGGTTTTCTTTCGCCAGGTAACAGGTAGATGAGTCATGGGTGCTTGGAGAGATGTCGGTTCCTAGTCCTGGGTCCTACGTCACACTCGAGGATAGTTTTCATTTTGGTTTTGTTATCATTTGGGGTGGTATATTGATTTTGTGTATTTGTTTTTCAACAAGTCGATGTGAATTTTGGGTCAAGTCTGTGATGACAGGTATTTTTATTAGTGTCGTTGTTGGTTTTACGTTCGTATCGTTTTATGTCTTCCGCTGCTGTGTGTTTACGTTCAGCCGTGTAGGCTTATTAAACTACGTGGTTGCATTTATTTTGTTCCAGCCGAGTGGGCTGATGATATAAAATGCCTGGTTGTGTTTATTTCATTTTCGTCCAGCTGGGTAGGCTGAGTATATTAAATTGTGTGTTCTGTTGTTTATATTTTATATATATATATATTCCAGCCGAGTGTGGCTGAGGTATATTTTGTATGTAGTAATGCTTCAGATTGTCACCCGTACAGGGGAGATGCTGCCAAAATTTCTTCGGACAGGGACTCCTTTGGGGCATGACAATTTAGTGGTATCAGAGCAGGTATACGATGTTTGTTTATTTTTTGAATTATGATTTTTGAGTTAATCTGATACCAATTTAGTGGTATCAGAGCCCAGGTTGCGAAGCCTATTTATGTGTTTCGGATTGTGCGATTTGTTTTTCGTGTTCGGTATTTTCGAGTTAATCTGATACCAATTATATGGTATCAGAGCAATTTTGATCTTGTTTCGATTTAAGATTATTTTCGAGTTAATCTGATACCAATTTTTGGTATCAGAGTAGGTGTGCAATACTTGCTTTTCGTTTTGGATTCTTTGAGTTAGTCTAATACCAATTTATTGGTATCAGAGCTTAGGTTGAGAAGCCTATTTATATGTTTCAGATTTTGTGATTTGTTTTTCGTGTTCTATATTTTCGAGTTAATCTGATACCAATTTAGTGGTATCAGAGTAGTTTCGATATTGTTTTGATTTATGATTTTTCGAGTTGATTCCGTGTTCTGGGTTTTACGTTTTTGAGATGTCGATTTGGCTTCGATTCCTCGATGTGACTTTCGAGTTTTGGGACCAGACAGCGGCAGGAATCTCCAAGTTATAGGAGCTATGTATATATACTATTTGTAGGTTGCTACTCGGAAAGCCTAGAGGTTCTACTGTACAAAAATTTTGTACAAAGGTCTGAACCTTTTCCTAGCTACCATGTGTTCTTTTAAATTAAATTTTGGATCGCCTGCGGAATTTAACACGTTTGATCCAAAACTTAATCTATTTGTTCTTTTAGGTTTTGACTTGGATCTCCTGCGGAACATAACACGTTCGATCCAAATCACCTTAAGTTATTAATTCCATTAAATATTAATTTCCATAATTGGTTCCCAGTACTGACGTGGCGAGGCACATGACCTTCTTGGATATGGGAGCAACCACCACCGACTAGACAAAACCTTTTATAGAAATCTAATATTTAATTTCCTAAAATAACTTTAGGTTAACCGAAAAGAACAATCAAATCACAAGGAAAAGAAAAACAAAAGAACACTATATCGAAAACAAATTCGAAACACTAGAATCGTATGCCTCTTGTATTTAGTATTATTTCCAAAAATAACTAGTATGATGCGGAAAGAAAAATACTAGTTATACCTTTTAGAAAAACCTCTTGATCTTCTACCGTATTCCTCTTCTAACCTCGGACGTTGTGTGGGCAACGATCTTCCGAGATGAGAAACCACCAAAGCACCTTCTCCTTTCTTCAAATTTCGGCCAAGCACAAAGCTTCCAAAAGATGAAGATCTTTTCCACCAACCAAGCTCCAAGGGATGTAGGCTTTCTCTCCTTCTTCCTCAAGCTAGATCCGGCCACCAATTAAAACTCCATGAGCATGAAGAGGTTCGGCCACAAAGAGAAGAAGAAGAGAAGAAGGAAGGGCCGGCCACACCACCAAGGAAAAGAGGAAGAAAAATAGAATAGAGTCATTAGCATTGAAGCCTCCTCTACCCCATCTTTTATAATCCTTGGTCTTGGCAAATAAGGAAAATTTAATAAAAACTTCCTTAATTCTTTTTCCATTGAAAAGGAAAATTTATTTAATTAAAAATAATTTTCTTTCTCAATTTTATTTGGCCTGCCATATAAAAGCTACAAACAAGGAGAGTTTTAATTAATTAAAACTTCCTAATTTGTCTCCAGAAATTTATAAAAAAATTCTCCAATAATTTTTATCCCTTCATGATTGGTTTATAAAAAGGAAATTTAATAAATTAAAATCTTTCTTTTAAACATGTGGATAAAAAGAAAGTTATCTCTAAAAATTAAAATCTCTTTTAATCTACAAATAAGGAAAGATATCAAATCTTTTCATAATCTTTTGTAGAAACTTATAAAAGAGAATATTTAATTTTAAACTCTCTTTTAAATCATGAACATGGTTAAAAAGGAAAGTTTTCTTAAAATTTAAAATCCACCTTTAATCAACAAATAAGGAAAGATTTCAAATTTTAAACTCTTTTTTAAACATGTAGATGATTTACAAATAAGGAAAGTTTTTACCAAAAATTAAAACCATCCTTTTAATCTACAAATAAGGAAAGAGATTAATCTCTTCTCTTAATCTTTTGTAGAAAGCTATAAAAGGAAATTTTTAATTTTTAAACTCTCTTTTTAAAACCTTGATATCCACATAAGAAATAATTTTAATAAAAATCCCTTTTAATATTCTAGTGGCCGGCCACCTAAGCTTGGGACCCAAGCTTTGGCCGACCACCTACATGGCTCATCTACTTGGTCTTGGCCGGCCCTAGCTTGGGTTCCAAGCTAGCTTGGCCGGCCCCATTGGATGGGTAAGAAGGTGGGTATGCGGTGGGTATAAATCTCTATATACTAGAGGCTACGATAGGGACCGAGAGGAGGAATTGGTTTTGGTCTCCCAATGAAATTAAGCATCCGTGTGAACACACAACCTAATTTCATCAATAATAATTCATTCCACTAAATAACTATTATTGAACTACCGCACCAATCCCAAATTACATTTTGGGCTCCTTCTTATTATGAGTGTGTTAGTCTCCCTGTGTTTAAGATAACAAATGTCCACTAATTAAGTAAGTTACTGACAACTCACTTAATTAATATCTAGATCCAAGAGTAGTACCACTCAACTTCATCGTCATGTCGGACTAAGTCCACCTGCAGGATTTAATATGACAATCCTTATGAGCTCCTCTTGGGGACATTCTCAACCTAGATCACTAGGACATAGTTTCCTTCTATAATCAACAACACACACTATAAGTGATATCATTTCCCAACTTATCGGGCTTATTGATTCATCGAACTAAATCTCACCCATTGATAAATTAAAGAAATAAATATCAAATATATGTGCTTGTTATTATATTAGGATTAAGAGCACACACTTCCATAATAACTGAGGTCTTTATTTCTTTATAAAGTCAGTATAAAAGAAACGACCTCTAATGGTCCTACTCAATACACTCTAAGTGTACTAGTGTAATTATATAGTTAAGATAAACTAATACCTAATTACACTACGACCTTCCAATGGTTTGTTCCTTTCCATTATGGTCGTGAGCTACTGTTTATAATTTATAAGGTACTGATAACATGATCCTCTGTGTGTGACACCACACACCATGTTATCTACAATATAAATTAATTGAACAACTACATTTATCATAAATATAGACATTTGACCATTGTGATTCTTATTTCTAGATAAATGTTTATACCAAAAGCTAGGATTTTAGTATACACTCTAACAATCTCCCACTTATACTAAAAGACTAAGCTGCCATATCTGCTGCCATACATCTGATTCCCAACCCTTCAACATGTCCATCAAAAGCTCTTGCCTTAAAGACCTTAGTGAAAAGATCTATAGGTCATCATCTGATGCATTCTAGGCAGCAACAACTTCTCCTAGTTTATACGATTTCTCGTATTGGGTGGTACTTGCGCTCTATTGTGTTTACTTGCCTTTATAGACTTATGGTTTCTTCGAGTTTGCTACTGCACCAATATTATTACAATAAATTGTAATAATCTTTGGGCAAACCAGAAATCATATCTAAGTCTAGCTTAAGGTTATTGAGTCATTCAGCTTTTATGGCTACCTCAGAGGCTTGCCATATACTAAGCTTCTATGGTGGAGTCCAGAAAATACCTATGTTTATCACTCTTCCATAGTTATGACTTTACCTCCTCAAATAAACACAAAACCCTGAGATTGACTTATTATTGTCCCTATCCGATTGGAAGTCAAAACCCGTACAACCCATATGAACCAAATTAACTGCCTTGTAAGCTAGCATATAATCTTTAGTGCCTCTAAGGTACTTTAATATATGCTTTACTGCAGTCCAATGTCCTTGTCTAGGGTTACTTTGATATCTGCTAACTATTCCCTTGGCAAAACAGATTTCTGATCTCATGCATAGCATACATTAGGTTGTCTAACTGCCGAAGCATAAAGAACTGCCTACATGTCCTCAATCTCCATTGATGTCATCGGAGACATCTCTTTAGATAAAGACACTCCATGCTTAAAAGGTAAGAAACCTTTCTAGGAGTTTTGCATGCTTAAAACGACAAGGATTTTTCTGATGTATCAAGTTGGGATAATTAAAATATTTTTTTTCCTTCGATCCCTTATTACTTTAATCTCAAAAATATATACATTCTCCCAAGTCCTTTATATTGAATTATTTGGACAACCATACCCTTACTTCTGACAACATTTTGATATTGTTTCCAACTACCAAAAATGTTATCTACGTATAGTACAAGAAATATCACCACGTTTCCATCACATCTTTTGTATACACAAGACTTATCCATTTACTCAATAAATCCATAGGTCTAGATTACTTTGATAAACTGGATGTTCCAACACCTTGAAGCTTTGTATCAGTCCATAGACTGATTGAGCTTGCACACAAGATGCTCTTAGCCCTTTGCAATGAACCCTTCTGGTTTCTTTATATGGATGCTTTCTTCAAGACTTCCATTAAGGAATGCTGTCTTGGCATCCACTTACCAAATAGATAAAAGAATCCGGATAGACTTAAGCATGACTACCAGTGAAAAAGTTTCCTTTTTCATCTAGCTTTGCTTTGAAAGCTTCTACCTTCCTATCTATCCCTCTTTTCCTATTATAGACCTTTTTATACCCAAATGCTTTTACATCATTTGGTGGTTTTACAAGCTTCCAGATTTTATTAGAATACATATATTCTAATTCTGTTATTCATTACTATTTGCCAAGATGTTGCATCTTTATCTTGGAGTGTTTCGTCATATTTTCGGAGATCAGGTTCATGTCCTCCAGGGATCGAATCCAAAAACTCTCCCAAAACATGAATCTTTTTAGGTTGCCTAACAACCCTCCCACTACGACAAGACACTTTCTGCAATTGTGTATCATTTGTGATACGTGTTGCAGTTTCCTTGTGGTATCTCATCTTGTTCAGTTGGTACTAGATTAGACATGACTTTTATTATTTCCTTAAGAACAAATTTTCTTATGGGCACATGGTTTATTACATAGTCCTTTTCTAAAAATCGGTCATTGATGCTAACAATGACTTTCCGATTTTTAAGACTATAAACCTACTTTCATTTCACTAGGATAACCCACAAACAAGTGAATTCCTGTCCAACTTATCATTGTCTCTCTTCTGCATATGTGCTGGACTACCCGAATCTGAATATGCTTCGAAATAGGCTTACGCCTAATCAGCAATTCTATATGAGTAGAGAGTTCTGACTTTGGAAGGTACTATATTCACTCCCGTTTCCAGAGTATATCCTTAAAATGATTTTGGTAATATTCTTAATAACTCATCAATCTACTTATTTCCATAAGAGTCCTATACCTTCCTTTTTCTACACCATTCTGTTGGGGTGTACCAGGTGCAGTTAGTTGGGATTGAATCCCTACTTCTGATAAATGACTCCTAAATTCTCCCAAGAGGTACTTGCCACTACGATCTTACCGTAGTGTCTTGATACTTTTACTTTGTCGTTTCTCCACATCAGCCTCGTACTCTTTGAACTAATCAAAGCACTTAAACTTGCGGCACATCAAGTAAATATATCCGTATCTCAAATAGTTGTCTATAAAATAGATGAAATATTTGAAACAACCTCTTGCCTGGATGCTCATAGGATCACACAAATCAGAATGAACCAATTCCAATATATCTTTGACTCCATACCCCTTAGACTTAAAAGCTTCTTGGTTATTTTTCCTTCCAAGTAAGACTCGTAGGTTGGAAAGATTTCCACTACTAATGAACCTAAAAGTTCATCAGCTACCAATGAATCCTACTCAAGTTAATATAACCTAGCCTTAGATGCCAAAGATATAATTGGTTCATTTTCGAAGGTTACTTTCTCTTAAAGTTAGAAGATGTGTTACTAATTTACATTTGTTGCATCGTGAGAGTTATTGGATTTATAAATTGTCAACCAACGTATCAGAACAGATAACTTCCCTCTTTTTCTTAATAACAACTTTGTTATTAAAAGAGGTAGAATATCTAGTTCTTTGAATAGTTTAGAAACTGAAAACTAGTTCTTTCTAAACTTAGTGCGTAAAGACAATTACTCAAAAATCCATGTTTTATTCTTATCAAAAGATAAACATCTCCCATGGCAATAGTTACCATTTTTACAGTAGTGCCCATGTGGACGGTGTTTTAATTTTCATTTAGTTGTCGGGTTTCCTGGAACCCTACAATGAATTACGGACATGATTAATGACATCTGTATCTACACTCCAGATTCTGGTAGATAACACCAATAAACATGTTTCAACTAATGAATTAAATACACCTATATTGTTCTTAGTTCTAAGAAGACAGTCTACCTAAATGTCCAAGTCCTATTTCCAATCATTACAATTGGGACTACTAAGTCTTTTCTATAGTATGACTACTAGGGGATTGACAAACATTTTAAATCCTAAGAATCACAAAAATACTTGGTCAAGATCAACTCCTTAAAAATCACCATGAATTTTGTATGCCATGACAGTGTGGACGTGTAAAGCCCGAAAAATTCCCGAATTTATTTAGAATTATTCTATGATTTTTGTGGAATTTTTAGATATTTTTCCGGAATTTTACGAGTATCGGAAGTAGCAAAAAGAATTGGGAACGAAAACGGCCTAAGCGGGAGTCGAACCCGAGACCTATGATTTAAGGGATAATGTTAGTAACCAGTGAACCCAGCAGGGTCGTGCTGAGAGAAAGGAGAAACATTTATATTTATATTAGAGTTAGACCGGAATTACCACATGATATAAATAGGAGGTTTAAGTGGGTTGGTTTATTTCTAATTGGTTCGTGACCTTCTCCAAACCCTCACCGAGACCCTCTCCCTCTCCCGTTTCTTTCTCTCGGCGCAGCAAAACAAAGCAAGGGAAACCTAGGGTTCCTTCCCTAGGATCGTGTGTTCACTTTCCAGCGACAACACCCGTACGAAGTCGGTTCTTCTCCGCGAGAGGAACGCGAGGACGTAAGCGGTTCGTCGAACGGAGCAGTTTTCCGGAAAAACCTAGCGGATAGAATCGTAAGAAAACCTTGCGATTGAGGTAAGAAACCCCTCACCTGCAGTATAATTGCTCTCGCTTGTTAGTTTTGGCGTTAGTTCAGTAATTTTACAGTTTTCAGTTTTAGGGTGTGCTTTTAGTGCACACCAAGCATTCGGTAGAATGCCCAGTTCAGAAGGATGCACTAGTAGGCGTCCTAACAGCATGTAAATATATTAGAAACATTTTATTCAGTTATTTATCAGTTATTACAGCTTTATGGATCAGATATCCATTGGGTAGGCTCCCACAGTAGCCTCTAGGTTCAGATAACCTAGCTCTAGGTTCAGATAACCTAGAACAGCAAAGTAAAATAAAACAGTATTCAGTATTTTACTTTTATTCAGTTGGCACTGTACTTGGATCAGATATCCATGGGCTGGACTCCCACAGTCGTCCCTAGGTTCAGATAACCTAGTAACCCTGCTGGATTCGGAACTTGCAATCCCGGGTCTCGTAGGGATGCGCGCACAGTAAGTACAGTTGCCAGGGCCCCAGCAGCATGTTTAGTATTTTCATCTATTATTATATATAGTTTTCCAAATATGTAATCAGTGATGGAAACACTAACTTAGTTTCAGTTTCAGTTTCAGTTGATTATCTCAGTTAAGTTTCATGATTTGAGTTCATGACCAGTTAGATGTATATGCATGACCAGTTCAGTATGTATGCTTAGTTTCAGACATTGTATGCTATGCTCAGTTTGTTTGTATGCCATGATCAGTTCAGTACATGTTTGTATCCCATGCCATGTTGCCATTCTCAGTTCAGTTTTCAAATAGCATGTTTTGAAACCATACTTGCATCGTCTCATGTTTTTGTGAGGTAGATGGTTTCTTACTAAGCTCTTTAGCTTACATGTACTACTTTTCTTATACTGCAGATACAGGTAAAAGAAAAGTGGACTAACGGAGGCTGGAGGACAATGCTATGGAGGTGTGTGCGTGCAAGGGGTTTGGAATAAAGATCCTAGGGGTCGAAACAGCTTAATTCCAGTATTTACATTGTTAGTTTGTTTGTGGTTTAAATCCTTAGCTGGTAAATGTTTTAATCCAGTAAAACTATGCACTATTCAGTTTGTTCAGTTTAGGACGCATGTAGGTTAATGTTAGATTGTTTTTCATGTATCTAGAAACTATGTCGGTGAGTTGTGGTACGTTCCAGTGCCTGAAAGTTCTGAAATCAGAAACTCTGATTTCGTATCAGAGTTGGATCGGTCTGCCGACCGATCCAGAGGCATACAGTATGCTACTGTATGCTATCTGATCGGTCGTCCGACCGATCCAGCACCGAACAGAGAGCATGGGTCGGTCTGCAGACCGATCCAGACACACCTGGATCGGTCTGCCGACCGATCCAGCCTTTGCTGGTTCGGTCCGCAGACCGATCCAGCAGGGCACAGAATCGTAGTAAGTTTGATCGATCCGTGGATCGATCAGCAGCTAGCTAGGAAGTTAATTTTGAGTTCCTAGCTCAGATGGGAGGTCAAGTATCCTCCTTAGCACATGTACACCAACCGGAAAGGGTCTTGAATCCTTCCTTATAACAGCATGGGTGTATCAATTGCCAGACTAACCGAGTCAGTTAGTGAAATTTTATTTTACCCAGTTTTCCGTACAGTAGCTTCAGTAGTTAATGTAGCGATCCGGCTCACAGATTAGTACCCAGGAGTTGGGTCGTTACAGGATGTATACAAAATCGAAGAGGAGATTTTATTCATTAATTTTATTATCTCGTCAACTTTACTTTATGACGAATAAAATTAATAGTTAATCTATCTTTGATCAAATATTTGGTCAAAACTTTTGAATTTTAAAAAATATTGATTCCTCAAAAAATATTATTTAAATTCACCAACACCTCAAACACCGTGAATTTTGCATGCCACGTTAGTGTGGACGTATACAAATTCAACATTTGTAAAAGGAGGGTTTTAACCCATTAATTTTATTATCTTGTCAACCTAACTTTTTGACAAATAAAATTAATAATTGGTATCATTTGGTCACACAAATAATAGCAGTGACTCCGATGGGGAGGACACTATTATATGTGTCTAAGTGTATACCATTACTTGACACTAAGTCCGTTAATAAGATTATGCCCCTTCCGTTGGGGAAGATCACACGCTCTTAATTAATTTCATATAGTAATCCAAAAATGGAAGTTTGTTCTAGTGATCCACAAACAAGCTCATCCGTTATGGAGGCACTTAGAGCCAACGCGCAAGCTTGTTTGCATCACTTACAAACCAGTAATGGAGACCATGGGATTTACTTAAAAATTCCTCTCCCACTTAGTTATTTATAAATGAGGAATTTTAACTATGCTAGCCTACTAAATATGCATAATAACAAGCACACACAACACAGCATAAAAAGCAATAAATAGAAAAACTAATTTTCAACTATTATGGCTTTTATCTATTGCTGTCCTCCGTGTGTCACCAACCCTAGCTGCTGCCATCTTTGGCCACCGCAAACGGGTCTAGTTGTCGCATTCATCTTGCTACTTGTTCCGCTGCGCCTCTGGTCCTCAAAAGGTTCCACGCCTTGCAAGACTCGATCCACGACATAAATAGGATTTTACATTTTTCGATCCTATATTCCTCGAAGGAATGTATATGTATCTAGATCAAAAAATAAAATCCTAATAAAACTAAATACAGCTCTAGCTGTATTTTATAATACAATCATGCACACACAATAAAATGCCCTTGACATGTCCAAGGGTCCAATCACACACATAATAACTATAAGCCATAATAGTTGGATCCTACATCCACAAAGTTAGCACATCCTACTATTAACCTGCCTAAATTATGTATGACATGTGCATAATTAAACTAATACCAAATACACAGAGGCAATACCCTAGTTCTGATACCAATTGTAGGTTGCTACTAGGAAAGCCTAGAGGTTCTACTGTACAAAAATTTTGTACAAAGGTCTGAAACTTTTCCTAGCTACCATGTGTTCTTTTAAATTAAATTTTGGATCGCCTGCGGAATTTAACACGTTTGATCCAAAACTTAATCTATTTGTTCTTTTAGGTTTTGACTTGGATCTCCTGCGGAACTTAACACGTTCGATCCAAATTACCTTAAGTTATTAATTCCATTAAATATTAATTTCCATAATTGATTCCCATTACTGACGTGGCGAGGCACATGACCTTCTTGGATATGGGAGCAACCACCACCGATTAGACAAAACCTTTATAGAAATCTAATATTTAATTTCCTAAAATAACTTTAGGTTAACCGAAAAGAACAATCAAATCACAAGGAAAAGAAAAATAAAAGAACACTATATCGAAAACAAATTTGAAACACTAGAATCGTATGCCTCTTGTATTTAGTATTATTTCCAAAAATAACTAGTATGATGCGGAAAGAAAAATACTAGTTATACCTTTTAGAAAAACCTCTTGATCTTCTACCGTATTCCTCTTCTAACCTCGGACGTTGTGTGGGCAACGATCTTCCGAGATGAGAAACCACCAAAGCACCTTCTCCTTTCTTCAAATTTCGGCCAAGCACAAAGCTTCCAAAAGATGAAGATCTTTTCCACCAACCAAGCTCCAAGGGATGTAGGCTTTCTCTCCTTCTTCCTCAAGCTAGATCCGGCCACCAATTAAAACTCCATGAGCATGAAGAGGTTCGGCCACAAAGAGAAGAAGAAAAGAAGAAGGAAGGGCCGGCCACACCACCAAGGAAAAGTGGAAGAAAAATAGAATAGAGTCGTTAGCATTGAAGCCTCCTCTACCCCCTCTTTTATAATCCTTGGTCTTGGCAAATAAGGAAAATTTAATAAAAACTTCCTTAATTCTTTTTCCATTGAAAAGGAAAATTTATTTAATTAAAAATAATTTTCTTTCTCAATTTTATTTGACCGGCCATATAAAAGCTACAAACAAGGAGAGTTTTAATTAATTAAAACTTCCTAATTTGTCTCCAGAAATTTATAAAAAAGTTCTCCAATAATTTTTATCCCTTCATGATTGGTTTATAAAAAGAAATTTAATAAATTAAAATCTTTCTTTTAAACATGTGGATAAAAAGAAAGTTATCTCTAAAAATTAAAATCTCTTTTAATCTACAAATAAGGAAAGATATCAAATCTTTTCTTAATCTTTTGTAGAAACTTATAAAAGAGAATATTTAATTTTAAACTCTCTTTTAAATCATGAACATGGTTAAAAAGGAAAGTTTTCTTAAAATTTAAAATCCACCTTTAATCAACAAATAAGGAAAGATTTCAAATTTTAAACTCTCTTTTAAACATGTAGATGATTTACAAATAAGGAAAGTTTTTACCAAAAATTAAAACCATCCTTTTAATCTACAAATAAGGAAAGAGATTAATCTCTTCTCTTAATCTTTTGTAGAAAGCTATAAAAGGAAATTTTTAATTTTTAAACTCTCTTTTTAAAACCTTGATGTCCACATAAGAAATAATTTTAATAAAAATTCCTTTTAATATTCTAGTGGCCGGCCACCTAAGCTTGGGACCCAAGCTTTGGCCGACCACCTACATGGCTCATCTACTTGGTCTTGGCCGGCCCTAGCTTGGGTTCCAAGCTAGCTTGGCCGACCCCATTAGATGGGTAAGAAGGTGGGTATGCGGTGGGTATAAATCTCTATATACTAGAGGCTACGATAGGTACCGAGAGGAGGAATTGGTTTTGGTCTCCCGATGAAATTAAGCATCCCGTGTTCGCCCCGAACACACAACTTAATTTCATCAAAAATAATTCATTTCACTAAAGAACTATTATTGAACTACCGCACAAATCCCAAATTACATTTTGGGCTCCTTCTTATTATGTGTGTGTTAGTCTCCCTGTGTTTAAGATAACAAATGTCCACTAATTAAGTAAGTTACTGACAACTCACTTAATTAATATCTAGATCCAAGAGTAGTACCACTCAACTTCATCGTCATGTTGGACTATGTCCACCTGCAGGATTTAACATGACCATCCTTATAAGCTCCTCTTGGGGACATTTTCAACCTAGATCACTAGGACACAGTTTCCTTCTATAATCAACAACACACACTATAAGTGATATCATTTCCAACTTATCGTGCTTATTGATTCATCGAACTAAATCTCACCCATTGATAAATTAAAGAAATAAATATCAAATATATGTGCTTGTTATTATATTAGGATTAAGAGCACACACTTCCATAATAACTGAGGTCTTTGTTTCTTTATAAAGTCAGTATAAAAAAAATGACCTCTAATGGTCCTACTCAATACACTCTTAGTGTACTAGTGTAATTATATAGTTAAGATAAACTAATACCTAATTACACTACGACCTTCCAATGGTTTGTTCCTTTCCATTATGGTCGTGAGCTACTGTTTATAATTTATAAGGTACTGATAACATGATCCTCTGTGTGTGACACCACACACCATGTTATCTACAATATAAATTAATTGAACAACTACATTTATCATAAATGTAGACATTTGACCAATGTGATTCTTATTTCTAGATAAATGTTTATACCGAAAGCTAGGCTTTTAGTATACACTCTAACACTATTATCATAGATTTTATTGGTACTGAGCTAGTTGTTGATACTAGATGTATTGGTTTAGTTATTTGCATCATGTGTATTTAATTAGTTGTTTATACCGTTTTAGTTAGTTTTATGTTTTAAGAAAGCTTACCTATGAGTTATTTTCCATCACTCCAAAGCCACAGAGAAGTGCACCATGCATGCTTAGCAAGTATAACTGTCAATTCTTACCAACCCTTGCACTCACTGGCAAGGAATCAGTATGATCACCAATAATATGGTGGTCATAGTTATAATTCTTTCATCTAGCTTATGCCCTAATTAAGTATTCATTTATCATATTAAACATCTTACATGTCATAGCAGGAAATCAGATAGCAAGCAAGAAAAGAGGTAGACTGTCTTGTCTAACCTCATCAACCAAGAAAGTCTTCTTTCTCACCTTTCTTTCTCGCCTGTTCCCATGTCTTTGTCTTTTCCATCAATAAGTCCACCAAAACTATATTTTTGAATTTATAGTTTAGTTTCAGTTATAATCATTAGCCTTATTGCCAACTCTTACCTGGAATTTTGTTCACAATTGCTCTAGTGGTTGATAGGTATTCATAGTGATAGTGCTAGCATTAGTGTTATCCTGTTGCTTGCTGTTCCTTTGACTATTGGTGTGGGTGTCGGGGATTCTTGGATGCAAAAGTTGTTTTTGGGATTCATATTGTCGCTCGAGTATTTCAGTTCAAGCTTCTTCCTAGTCTTTTTAGAGTTCTTAATGTGGTTCTGGAACTGGCTAACTCTTCACGCTCTAGATTTATTGATTTTCATAAACTGCTCACTTGGCTGTCTTCTCTGAGCTTAGGATTCTGACTATTATGCAATCTACATATTTGAATCAGATAAGATCTTGTTGCAATTTAGTTGTTGAAGTTGTTGCAGTGGTGGTTTTATTCACCGTCTAGGAAAATCTGATTTGGTGGAATGGTAGGAGGAGAAGTGTGAGCGTAGCGGAAGCAGAATGAACTCATAACCCACAGAGTCATCCCTTGAGGTTGGAGATTTGTTCATGATATTTGGTTGGGGTAGTATATGAGTATGTTGCTTGGTTGTTATCCTTGGATGAGGATTTCCCGGGTTTAGCAGTAAATTTGGGGACCAAATTTTTATTAGTAGGGGAGAATGTAAAATACCGAACAAAATAATAATTAAGTAATAGGGTTATTTGATAATTTCGGCAGCATCTCCCCTGTACAGGTGACAAACTAACACGGGGCAGGATAGTAATTATCATTTGGGCTAATGAGAAGACAGAATTAAGGAGGCGGCCAAAAAAGAAACCACTAAAGGGAACCTTTTATTATGAATAGAGCATTAATTCCTCAAACAGCTAATTAGATCTTTATATAGACTCTAAATTCTAATACTCATAAAAAAAGAAAGAAATTCTAATGTACAAACTCCAATTTCTATCTTCTAAACACAGAAAAAGATATAAAAATGAAAATTTAATTAACAGAGTCATAATCTTAAATTCTTAAACAGACTCAAAATATATAATTATAGAAAGATAGATATTTTGAAAATACTTAAAATATCAAAAATACTTAAAATAAAATAAAACCCAAAAATTACCAAAAAAGTAAAAATAAAAATTATTAAAAAACATTTATAGAAACCTTTGAATCCTCTTATATCAGCCACCTTGGGTTGGAAAAAGCCATCCTATTTGGATTTCCTGCTCGGCATCTAATCTTCCGTTGTCTAGTGCTTCTTCAAATGTCATGTCCTCTAGTCCCATTGACCTACTAGACGTTCGGTCCTCCAAACCCATCTATACTTCCTGCCTTGTGACTTTAATTTACCAAGCCTTCTACCTAGTATCTGATCCAACTGACCTGCTAGGCTTTTCCTTTTCCTAATATTCACTAGGGCTTTTCCTTTATCAAGTATCACTTTGACATTCTAGTTGACCTACTTGCACACTCAGTAAATTTTCATTAAATAAAAATAATCCTTAATTTTGAACTTTTTCAAATTATAAAAAATCTAGTTCCTTCAACACCAATAAAATGATCATCAGAGGAGTCAAAAGAGGAAGAATAAGCTCAATCCAACCTCGTAACACAACCGACAATAGAACAAGTGGCTAAGACTGAATATGAACTCAAGTTTGAGTCGAAATTTGAATCAAAGTTTGAGATAAGCCATAGATCTATATATACTTTTCTGGCAAGCCTAATAATGAGGTAGTCTCTCCCTTAGTTAATAAGTTATATACTGTCATTTGTAATTTGTTTTGAAATTAGCCAAAACCAATATCTAGGTCAAGTCACTCTAAAAGAAGGTAGAAGTCCTTAAGGATAAGACTACCCTTAGCACTTCAACTGAATAAGTTCAAAATGGAACTTCAACACAAGTCCAACAACTTGAGTAATAAAATTCCTTTGAAAATTAGAGTTGAAGAACTAAAAGGATCATTAAAATGTTTAACTTTGATCAGCAAGTCCCTTAATATATTACTCGAAACACAAAGGATCATATACAATTGATCTTCACATGCTTATAAGTCTAAGAAACCTTTCAAAATCATATCTATTATTAGTTAATGAACTGCTAGAAATCAAGTCTAACCATGGGTCCCTAAATCAATTATGAGTATTTAAGTTGGACTAAATCAATATTGAATCCACAATAGTTATATTCATTACCTAGATATACTGTAACGACCACCCTTTTTACTACTACCACTATACTCTAAGGATGACCGTTACTTAACAACTAACTCTACTTAACCGGTATAATTAAAAACCACGAGCGATCCCTACCGAAAAAATTCAGCAGAGTCTCCCCTATACCGGTGACCATAATCATTAATACATAACATGATATACACAGCCACAGGCGGCTGGAACATTTATCAAACAACCACACAGTTTATAAGACACGACAACTTAAAAAAAACTAATATAGCAATAGTAAATGAATAAAACTCCAACAGTGGAAACAACCAAACAAACAATGCGGAATAGACTCAATAGCAACATCAGAAAAATAGAAACAACTCTTTATCAATCTCTATTGACATAAAACATAAAGTGTGACTCAATTCCCCTGATCTCTCCCACAGTCCACGCATCACACACCCTCCGCACCACCTTGTCGCCTTCCTTGCTAAATCTTTTCTTTTTCTTTATATGCAGTAAGAGGAAATGCAGTCTATAAGCAAAATTTGCTTAGTAAGCGCTATCTAACTCACAAAAACATGAATATGCATGTTTACAGAAAGAACTAGAAACTATATGCTCTAAACGAAAGTAAAGCATAAACATAACTGCTCATGTCAAACTAATAGCAAAGAAAAGCTAAGGAATCTACTCATGTAATTCTAATAGCTAATCATGCTAAATAACTAATCAGGAAACAAACAAAACTAATACTGCATGCTAGAATTCAAAAGAACTAAACTTATTGATTCTAAACATATGTGAAACTTGTTTCATTTGTTCCAAAACTTATACTTTATTACTTCAAAACAATAATAAAGTTCTTCTTGATTAAAAACTTATACTTTATTACTTAAAAATAATAATCAACTTCTTTCTTGGGCCCAGGCTTAGTACCAATGCGCACTCCCTAATAGAGGCTGTGGTAGCTAATCACCAGTCCTACGAGGGTAAAGACCTTGGTCTTACCAGGGCCAAGACCTTGGAATTGGTCACCTGGATTTGTTTAACAACAACCTTGGAAGTCGGGTACTAGCCTTTTCAAAGTAAAATATCTTAATTACTTTTCTTTAAATGTCTTGACATTTTATCAAGCACCTTGTGTGCTAAAATCCCTAAGTCTTGACTTTGGGATCTACTTAAGGCCTTGGCCTTTTTCTTTCTTTCCTTTATCTTTCTTATACTTGTTATCTTTTAATATTCTTATAATAAAATGCCTTGGCATTCCTTCTAGCACTTGGTGTGCTGCGGATTCTAATTCCAGAATTCGGAATCTCATAGAACCCTTAATCTTGTTTTTCTTACAGCATACATTATAGCAAGGAAAGTCTAAACTAAATGCTATGTATATATATGTATGCTATTTCTGCTCATCCACATCTAAAAGCAAAAGGGAACAAAATCAGCATACTATATATATAAAAATCTGCACTTAAGCTCAATAAAAATGCTTAATAAGATTCTACATTATAACTTAATAAAATCTGCATGTCATACTAAACTGAAGTGCCTAAAAATAACATAGTACAACACTTAAAACCTCATGATAATTAACTCTTAAAACATAAATTAAACATACTCTTATGCATCTGGTATTTGCTAGTTTTGTAAGTTGAGTTAAGCATGGATAAGCTTCGAAACTTCTAAGGAAAAACTAACTAGAACTAGAGACATAAACATCATACCAAAACTGAAATACATTTAACAGAACTTAAACTAAATGCTAAAAGAAAATCTGAAATTGTACAACAAGTTCCAACTCAAGCTAAAACCTGCTAGGATCTTCTCTTCAAACCTATGTAAAGCTTGTTTTGTTTCATGGTATACTCGTACAAGAACTTAATGGATCTCTTCTCCTCTTCTTTATCAAACTCACGGCAACAAGGGGAAATTAACCAAGCTAAGGCAGCAAAAGTGAAATTAACCAGTAAAGTAGAATTTTACAGCAAAGAGGTAGAGTCTAAACAACATATCACATAACTCAAACTTTTCCATTCTCAATTTCAGAGGTTTGACAGAATGTACAGGGGTATAGAATTTAGTATCAATATGACAGCAAAACTCAAACTCTAAGTATTTGAAAATGGGATGAACCTAAAGGGCAGAGTTGTAAAGCAGCTGATCCATCATTTAGAAAATATAACCTAGCTAAACATAACATGGGTTGCTTAAAATGCTAATGCACTGAGAATTCCATGGATACTAGTCACAACACAATTACAATGTTGCATAAAAATAAAAATAGATCTTCCAGAACTAGAAAAACAATTACCATCAATGAATGTGAGAGATTGCAAGGGGAAGTTATATCAGTGATAGGAGAAAGAAACCTTTAACTGGATAAGTGACAACTCTATGGAAAGGATTTCACTAGAATTGTAACCAAGCATGCTTATCAAAGTCACACAGAAAAATCCAAATCAAAAGCTACAAATGCCAATTTCAAAGCTTGAAAGGAATCTTTCCACATACTTAACCTCTACCGTTCTTCCCCTTTCTTCCCTTGGGACTTACGGCAACAACACAAAACAACCCATCCTTACAACATGCTACGAAATCATGGAAAACAAGAAATCCGAGAGCTACTCTTACTGCAGGTGAGTAAGCATCTTACCCTTGCTTTTAGGACTTACAACCGGAAAGGAGATATCTAGGGTTCGGGTGAAGCTTCAAATTCGGCGATCCTTCTGTGCCCGCGTGCTCCCCTCGACGAGCCGACCTCAAGGAGGTGAAGAAAACCTCTTGGAAACCCTGGCCGGCGCTGGAGATGATCCCTAGTTCCGTTGCCTCTTTCGCCCGAGAGCACCGCTGCACGCCGTCGCGAGAGAGGAGGAGAGGGGTTTGGGAGTTTTAGGTCACGGGAGAAACTTAAGTCCTCTCCTAACTTAGGTATTTTATTATCTAACTATTGCTTAAATATTATTCATCCCTTTCCTTAATTAACACCGGCCGCCATCACAGTTGGTCAAGCGGGTTTTGCTTGGGTCAAAGGTCTCGGCTTCGATCCCTCATTCGCGGACTTTTTATTCTAATTTATTTTAAACATTCCTAACTACTGTATATATATATTTCGTTCCATTTATATTCACAAAACATTTGTAGAACAGTTGGTCGACTGGACTGGGTTAAGGCTCGGTTCAGGTCTGAGGTCCGAGGTTCGAATCTCGACTTGAACATTTTTTGTCAAAACATTCTTCATTTAGTAAAAATACCAAACGACCTCCAAAAATTACATATAAATACTCTCAAAATTTCTAAAAATCTCTAGAATATTTCAAAAGCATTTCCAAATATTTTTAAGGACATTTAGAACTTAAAATAGTAAAAATTAGGTCGTTACATAAACCATATCAAAGTTATGATTCAGAGAGAACCAATAGAAAAAATAATTTTATTGTAAGATAAAATTGCACGATTGTTTCATTTGTTACTTTTATTATTCATCCTTAGTTTATTTTTTACTTAACTTAGCATGGCTATGTAAGAAAATAGTTAATTTGATACTTAACAACCTAGTGTTAGGATGTGGTGAGACGATAGTATATTAGGGAAGCTAAGAATAAGTGTATCCAAGTTGGGTATGGATTATCCTATTTGTTGCACTTAGTTGAGAGAAATTAACTGAAGCTACCTTTCCACATCCTAAACTAGTTAGACCTAAATTTTTCAATAAGTACATTAAAAATATAATTTCTTAAAAAGACTTTATTTAAGGAGGTGGTTGTTTCTCCAATATCAAAAAAGGCCATTATGCCTTACCACAACTTGTCAGTCAATTTTTGAAATGTGTATTTAACTAATTAATGGCCAAACCTAAATCTTATACAAGGTCAAATTAGATTTAAAATTCAAACTAATTAACTTCAAGTAAAATAGAAAACCATTTCACCAAACCTATAGGTTAACTCGATTAATAATCTAGAAATGGGACAAATAGAGTCTAAGGTAAAATTAATCAAAACATTATAAATTAAATTCTATTCAAGAATCATTGTAAGTGCAAAAATATAGAATTTTAAAAATTAATTTAATTTTTTAAAATTAAAAGATTATTGATACAAGCACCTGGAATAGATCCAGGTGCTGAAACCATTTTAAAGATTCCAATTTTTTAAAATTTAGGTGCTCGTACCCTAGTCCAGGAAGCCCACAAAATCCCACCTAAAAAGCCTACCCAAAACATTGTCATTTGGATGAAGGCGCCTCAACATCCTCCAAGTTTCCAGAAATGTTGCCACACAGAAACTTGACAAAGATGGTTCAAGCACATGGAACACCTTGGGTGCACAGATATGATTTTAGAAGGGGGACCCGAGGCTTCAGCTCCAGTCTCCAAAGCTTGTTTCCGAGCTGTTTCTTCCCCATTTTTGATTTCAGTCTTGTCTTGCATAGCCTAGGTAATTAGTTCCTATTTTAGTTGTCCAAAAAATGTTTTGGTAACACCCTAAACTCAAATTATCATTATTATGGTAAAAATAAATCATTTATTTATGTTGGTAGGATTAAGAGAAGAGCCACTGAGCCTGCTTCCTCTAGCACCCCAAGCACTAACATTAGGTTCCATGCAGAGGAACTTAGGGTGTCCACAAGGTGTCAAGAAAGTGAAAATAAAACTTATCATCTGGGTTCATCTACCTATGAGTTATAGGTCGTGGAGTAGGAACTCGTGTATCAAATCATGTTAATATGTTGTATTGTTCCTTTCATTTATACACTACTTATTTTATTTATATATATTTAAAATTTTCAAACAATTCATGTGTTAAATAGTCAAAGAAAATGTAAATGACAATTCATCCCTCTAGCGATGATAATTCTACATATATATAACATTTTCTTCAACATATACATTATTTTTATAATATATATATAATTTAAATAAATAAAAATACATGTAGTATCAAATTTTATTTCACCAATCAAGATGGATAATATAATTTATTCTCCATCTTTACAATATGATTAACAATAACAATGACAAACTTGGTGTCCATTTCATACTTTACATTCCCCTTCTCTACATGAATTTGAACACCAAGTGTTGCACGCACTGGTATCACTAGCACCTCTACAACTTGTTTGTTGTCTATCACCCCATTTTTTATATTCTGAACAATAATTGGTAGCATCAGAGTGATCTATAATTTCAACCAAAAAAGAATAGTCAACATTAGGATATATGAACAATATGTAACAAATAAATTCAATAAAATTTGCATGGAATATTTAAATGGTGTTTACTTACTTGCAAGGCATATAGTTGTAAACAAAAGAAATACACAAAGAATTGAAACTCGAGACATTATGTAGGACTAATTAACTTTTGATTTTTTGTATTATGTATTTATTGTGTAATTATAATAGTGGTGCAAGATGAGTATATATATTGTTCCTAGAAGTGAAAATAGGAGAGTATAATTAAAAAAATATATAACAAATAACATAACCGATCCAATAATTAGTAGCAAAGTGGACATACACTTTTAGAAAGCTTACTATTTTTATCTACGTTTCAATTATGTATTGTCATATATATAGAAAGAATGTAATATTTATCGAGTATACAATTTTGTTATATATATCAGTTATTTAATTATAGGAAACATAGTATATATACTATACACTTTTAGAAATAATACTATATACAAAATTGTTAATGAATATTTTCTTACAGAACATTGCAGAAAGTCCTTGTAGTGAGTCTGCATAACTTTTTTTTTTTAAAATACAACTTTTTCAAATCCAAGTCATTCTTTCTTTCTCTTTTGTTTTTATAAAATCAACATTTCCTCTCGTCATTCTCCTCACCATAGACTTAGTATTTCAACTGGTTCAAACTTATTACTTTAGCACTTAGAGATTATATATTTTATTTTGTGACTTACTACTTTATGACAAAAATATTATGAAGTAAAATGTTACTTAAAATTAGAAGTGATGCTTGTATTTTTTAACCTACATAGTCTAAAATGATATTTACTTCATCAATTTTATAACCCAAATAATTATCATATATTACTTCGTAATTAATAATTGTTGAAGTAAACAATGGCTAAGTCTATCAAAAAAATACACATAGTGAAAATATGAGAAGCGGATGAAGATACGAGGGCTGAGGGCTAAGCTTGCTTTTTGAAGAGGGCAATAGGTGATGTTACATTTCTTGCTTGTGTAAGAAGATAAAGGAGAAGAAAAGAGAGCTTTTTTGCTTGAGAAAAAAACTCTAGGTTTATTGCCATTGGTGAATAGGATAAGGAGGAAATGGAAAAGAAGATGAAGGGAAAATAAAAGAGAGGGATAGGTGAAGGCACAACGGTGGTGTATAACATAGCAGTGACTGTAGTATATGTGGGGAGGAAAGGGAGAAAAAAAAAGGCAAGGGAAGGTTTCTTCAAGAAAATACTATAATTCATTTTAAACTGATCGATCTGTTTTATCCTTAGTCAACTCCAAATCTATCCGAAGTTGAACTAACTAATGCGGGGCATGATAGATATTATCAATTGGGCTAATGAGAAGACAAAATTAAGGAGACAGACAAAAAAGAAACCACTAAAGGGAAACTTTTATTATGAATAGAGCATTAATTCCTCAAACAACTAATTAGATGTTTATATAGACTCTAAATTCTAATACTCGTAAAAAAGGAAAGAAATTCTAATGTACAAAGTCCAATTTCTATATGCTAAACACAGAAAAAAGATATAAAAAAGAAAATATTATAAACAGACTCATAATCTTAAATTCCTAAACGGACTCAAAATATATAATTATAGAAATATAGATATTTAGAAAATACTTAAAATATCGAAACTACCTAAAATAAAATAAAACCCAAAAATTACCAAAAAAATAAAAATAAAAATTATTAAAAACATTTATAAAAATCTTTGAATCCTCTTATATCAGCCACCTTGGGTTGGAAAAAGTCATCCTGTTTGGATTTCCTGCTCGGCATCCAATCTTCCGACATCTAGTGCTTCCTCAAATGTCATGTCCTCTAGCCCCATTGACCTGCTACATGTCCGATCCTCCAAACCCATCTATACTTCCTACCTTGTGACTTTAATTTGCCAAGCCTTCTACCTAGTATCTGATCCAGCTGACCTGCTAGGCTTTTCCTTTTTCTAATATCCACTAGGGATTTTCCTTTATCAAGTATCACTTGGACATTCTAGTTAACCTACCTGCACACTCAGTAAACTTTCATTAAATAAAAATAAGCCTTAATTTTGAACCTTTTCCAATTATCAAAAATCTAGTTCCTTCAACACCAATAAAATGATCATCAGAGGAATCAAAAGAGGAAGAATAAGCTCAATCCTTCCTCCTAACACAACCGGTAATAGAACAAGCGGCTAAGACCGAATATGAAATTAATTTTGAGTCGAAATTTGATTCAAAGTTTGAGATAAGCCATAGATCTAAATATACTTTCCTGACAAGCCCAATAATGAGGTAGTCTCTCCCTTAGTTAATAAGTTATATACTATCATTTGTAATTTGTTTTGAAATTACCCAAATCCAATATCTAGGTCAAGTCACTCTAAAAGAAGGTAGAAGTCCTTAAGGATAAGACTGTAGGTGCAACGGAGACCGGCAAGGGGGGGGGGTGAATTGCTGTAAACAAAAATAAAAACACCCTTCCTCGGATTTCAACTCAGAACAAATGCAGTAGTAAAATAATAGAGGCAGAAAATAAAAGCAGAAACAGAATTTTAACCTGGTTACAACCAAGAGGGTTGTTAATCCAGGGCAGTGAAAAGCGCATTAAGAAAATTCTCCTTTGCTGAAGGCGGAGAAGCCTTTTACACTCTAATGGCTCAGAACTACTGCTAGGAAATGCTTACAGAGTTGAATGTAGAAGTTGTTGTGAATTCCTAGCTCTAGGGGCCTTTAAATTGACTTTGGAAATCTGATCTCGAGGGTCTAAGGTACCTCAAATAGGGGTCCAAGGCGCCTCCAAGAGGTGAGTAGATAAACCTTTATCCGTAGCTTAAAACGGTCACTTTGACCTGTTGAAGGCGCCTTCAACAAGGTTGAAGGAGCCTTCAAGCTGGAGGCACCTCCAAGCCTGATGGAGGCGCCTCCAAGCTGGCAGCTCCAATTTCAGCTTACTTTCTTCAGCTTCCGATGCTCCATTCTTTTGGGTGATTGCGACCAACCGGAATAGGGCTCACCCGAACCCAATTCCCGGCCTTATCCTCGAGCAGCCTTCCATCCCAGCTTAATGTCCCTCGAACGCCGCGCACGCTAAACTCCCCCTAAACTCCCCCTAAACTTGTACCTTTCTCTCCCCCTTTCATCACAGCAAAAATGGGGTACCAATAAGAGAATATTAATCAAATTAATAAGGTAAAAAAAAATTCTTAGTTAAATTGAACTTTCAGAAAAATTTTCTAAGTAAAAATGAATTTTTAGAAATTAAAAAAATTCTTAGTTAAACTGAATTTAAAAAAAAAATTCTAAGTCAATTAATTAAAAAAAATCCTAAGTAAACTAAATTTTTGAGGGTAAATGAAGTTATTTAGAATTTCTCCAGGAAAAAATTTCTAACAAAAAAAAATTTCTAAGTTAGAATTTTCAAGAAAAATTTCTAAGAAAAAAAATGTTTGATAAACTTTCAAAGCATTATTTAATTCTTATTTTTAATGCTTTTTCAGAAAGGTAATTAAACATTTTCTTTCAATATTTTAGCTTCCAGGTCGTGGCGAGGCACTAGGCCTTCTTGGTTATTGGAGCAACAACCACTTCCTTAGACAAAACTTCCATAAAGAATTTCAATGTTTAATTTTCTCACTGTAAAGCTTTTAACTTAAAAGTGATTAATTTAGCACAGATTTTGGAATCCAATAAAGGTTCCTTCCTATTGGATTAATCGGATATTTAAGGGGGTACATAAATTTTGGGCACTTTTCTAAATTGACCCTGATGGTTTCTAATGTACCAGTTCAATTTCCCATAAATTCTTAATTTTGAGTTTGGAAATTGGCTTAAGCATGCAGCAGATTTCAGTTTTACAATTTATAATTTTAAACTTACATTTTCTGATTTCAAATTTTAATTTTCTTTTTCTAATTTATCTAATTATTTAGAAAGAGATTTAATAAATTTAAAAGATTGATTCGGGGTTAGATTGTGTACCTTACTTACCTGTTCTGGTGACGCTCCCCCTTCACTGCTGCTTTCCTCTTATAATGAATCTCCCCCTTCATCCATGCTCATTTCTGAGCTTAAGTCTTCTTCCGGTTGATGGTTCACCATTAGCGCTAACCCCAAGAATTCTTCGATGTCCGACTCAGAGGATGACGAATCTGACCAAGTAGCCTTCAGGTTCTTGTGCTCGGAGGGTTTTGGTTTCTTGTATTTTGACTTTTCTTTTTCTTTCTCCTTTCTCTTTAGCTTTGGGCAGTCATCTTTGATGTACCCCTCTTCATTGCAGTTGTAGCAATGAACCGTCCTCTTCTTTCGATGATGCCTCTGTGATTTAAATTTGTTAAGACTGAAAAACTTATTGAAGCGTCTTACCAGTAGTGCCACTTCGGATTCGTCGACTGAGGCTTTGGAGTCAGAACTGTTTATTTTTGCCTTTAAGGCAATATTCTGACTAGTCTTCTCTACTCCATTGGGCTCTTAAACTCGAGATTCGTGAAGTTCAAAAGTGGAAAACAATTGTTCTAAAGTACTTACCTCGAGGTCCTTAGAGATGTAGTACGCATCTACTAAGGAGGCCAACTCTGGAGTTCTCGGGAAGGCATTAAGCGCGTATCGGATAGAATCCCGGTTGGTTACCTCTTCTCCAAGGTTCGTTAGTTGCGTTATCATCTCCTTGATTCTCTCTTGGAGTTGCACTACCTTCTCGCCTTGGTTCGTCAACTGGTTCCGGAGGATGTCGCACCTCGCTAGCTTCACTTCAGAGGTACCTTTGTGAAGTTCCAGGAATTTTTCCTAGAGATCTTTCACGGAGTCATAGCTTCCGATCCGATTTACCTCCTGAGGCGGCAGAACACTGAGTAGGTGGAACTCAGCCTTTCCGTTAGCGATGAAATGTAACGACCCGCCTTCTACTAACTAAGCTGTAAGGCTGATCGTCACATTATGCTGTGTTAACTAATCCATGACCATCATTAAGTCTAATTGCGGAAGCTGTACTAATAAAAATTTCTGCTAAACTATTATCATTTCTTGGTTCTACATGTGCTAAGGGGTGTAATCTAAGCTATTCATGTCATTATTACCTCCCCCTACGGTCAAGGAACTTAACTAAGGGTTTCTAGCTAATATCAGGCCTCCCAATCGATCCACGGATCGATTGGAATTGTCGAATCGATCCGGAGATCGATTCAGAGGGCGACTGTATCCGGGACGTGGGTTGGATCGATCCAGTGATCGATCCAGCACGCTACTGTGCTTGGGGCAATATTCTGGTGTTGGGTACTTCGGGCCACGAAAACCGCTTTTTCGCGTCGCGGAAACCCCGAGTCACCCAAAGCCGTAGATCCGTGCAAAGATTCGTAAATAAAAACTTTTCGAAAAACCTTTTCTTGTATAAGTTTGTAAAACCTTTAGATCTACACTAGATAAGGGTTATACCTTCGAAGCGTGCCTTTCACTTATCCCGCTCGTCCAAGGAGTTGCCGGATCTCTAGACCGTCAAGCGCCAATCCTCTAGAAGTATCCACACAGACACGTAGGTGGAGAAAACCTCACACAAAGGTGTGCTAGCACCTTGGTGAGATTCGGCCAAGCAAGGAGGAGAGGGAGAGGGAGAGCTTGAGAGGAAGAAGGAGGAAGATTCACCACACATGAATGAAAATGAATGAAAATCAATCCCAATTCAAAAGTGGCCGGCCACTTCTCATCAAATGTAACTCCCCATTAAATGCAATTAATGTGAAGTTAATAAGAAAATGGCTTTGTAACTTCCATGAGGTGGCACACCATGATGAAGTGGAACATCATCATTGGTCCACCTAATGCCAAATCACCAATGAGGTGGCAAAAGGTCAAGTCAAAATTGACCTTTGGTCTTCCTTCTCTAGTCAAGTCAAACTTGACCCAATCTCTACCATTGTTGATCTAATCCAACCATTTGATTCGAGCCAACTTAATATAATGAATCTAATTCATTAAATTAAATTGATTTAATAAGTCTTAATCTAAATTAGACTCATTAAATACATGACTCAACTTGAGTCGAACTCAAGTTAGCCCAATTAGGATTACTCTTAATCCAATTTTATTCATCAAATGAATCTAATCCTCTTGGTTCATCATATGAACCTAATCTCCATCTAATTGTCCTAAGTGTGTGACCCTATAGGTTCTTGTAACGTTGGCAATGCCCTAAACCCATTTAGGAGCATAAGTAATGAGCGGTATCTAGCAACACATCATTACTACCCAAGTTTCAAGAATGTCGAGATCCGACATCACCTTGTGACTACTAATTGTGACTCCTCACAATATGTGACATTGTCCTTCTCTCCTAGACATCTAGATTGATCAATGTGAGGCATAGACCGTGTCATCCTCTAATCAATCTAAATCTTGAACTCCAAGTAGACTCACTCGATCAAATGAGCTCAACATCTAATGTTGACTCATTTGGGCATGGCCATGCACTTAGTGGTCTCACTCTATCAAGAATACCGATGTCGCTCCCGTCATATGGGAGGGATAGATTCCATCTACATCACTCACATCCCTCCGCATAATTTGTTACATACCCAGTAATCGCCTTTATAGTCCACCCAGTTACGGGTGACGTTTGACGAAACTAAAGTACATAACTCCTTATGTAGGGATCCATGGTAACTTCAGGTCTAAGGACTAATAGTCATACTAATAGCCACATGAGAAAGTATATGACACTCATATAACGATCCATGATACTTTCTCATGGCGGGTCATTCAGTATACATTCTCTAATGCATACCCATGTGTCAGCTTGATATCTCTATATCCATGACTTGTGAGATCAAGTCATCGAGCTGACCTACATTCTAGTCTTATTGTATTAACATTGTCCCTGAATACTAATACTCGACTAGGAATGATTTAGAGTAGTGTTCCCTATATCATCTCACTATCGATTCAACTAATCGATTGATATAAGTATGAACCTTCTACTCAAGGACGCTATTATACTTAGTCTATTTGGCACTAATATAAATAAGTATAATAACCAAACAAATGCCTTTATTAATATACAAGAATATGATATACATGAGTCCATACAATCATCAAATGATTGGCTCTAGGGCTCTAACTAACAATCTCCCACTAGCACTAGTGCTAATCAGTATAGGCTCTAAGGCCTAAAGACCTAGTGTGACCATCATGCTTCCTCTGTGCCAAAGCCTTGGTCAAGGGATCTGCGATGTTAGCATCTGTAGGTACTCTACAAATCTTCACATCTCCTCTATCGATAATCTCTCGAATGAGATGGAAGCGCCGTAGTATATGCTTGGTCCGCTAGTGTGAGCGAGGTTCCTTCGCCTGTGCTATAGCTCCATTGTTGTCACAATAGAGCTCAACTGGGTCAGCGATGCTAGGAACCACCCCAAGTTCAGTAATGAACTTGCGGATCCAAACCACCTACTTTGCTGCCTCTGAAG
This sequence comes from Zingiber officinale, assembly GCF_018446385.1. Classification (NCBI taxonomy): domain Eukaryota; kingdom Viridiplantae; phylum Streptophyta; class Magnoliopsida; order Zingiberales; family Zingiberaceae; genus Zingiber; species Zingiber officinale. The sequence goes on along the minus strand of NC_055987.1, from coordinate 53,500,106 downwards.
CAGCAATATACTCGGCTTCTGTTGTAGAATCAGCTACTGTATCCTGCTTTGAACTCTTCCAGCTGACAATACCACCATTAATGCAAAATACGAACCCTGACTGCGATCGGTAATCATCCTGATCGGTCTGTAAGCTGGCATCACTGTAACCCTTTATAGTTAGCTCATCATTGCCTCCATATATCAAGAAATATTATTTAGTCCTTCGTAAGTACTTAAGAATATTCTTGACCGCTATCCAGTGACTTTCACCTGGATCTGACTGGTATCTGCTCGTCATGCTCAAAGCATACGAGACATCAGGTCGAGTACACAACATGGCGTACCTGATCGATCCTATGGCTGAGGCATAAGGGATCTGATCCATGCGGTCTCTCTCCTTTCTAGAAGAGGGACCTTGAGTCTTCGAAAGACTTACGCCATGTGACATCAGCAGAAATCCCTTCTTGGAGTTCTGCATGGCAAACCAAAGGAGTACCTTGTCAATATATGTACTCTGACTTAGGCCAAGCAATCTCTTAGATCTATCTCTATAAATCTGTATCCCAAGAATGCGGGATGCCTCACCTAAGTCCTTCATTGAGAAGCAACTCCCTAGCTAGGTCTTGACAGACTGAAGCATAGGGATGTCCTTCCCAATGAGTAGTATGTCATCCACATACAATATGAGGAAGACAACTATATCCCCTACAACCTTCTTGTAGACACAAGGCTCATCTTCGTTCTTGATGAAACCAAACTGTTTGATTGCATCATCAAAATGAAGATTCCAACTCTGAGAAGCTTGCTTTAATCCATAAATGGACTTATGCAGCTTGCATACTCTGCTAGTATTCTCTGGATCTACAAAACCCTCAGGTTGTGTCATGTACACATCCTCGAGTAGGTTTCCATTCAGAAACACGGTTTTGACATCCATCTACCATATCTCATAGTCATGGTAGGCTGCAATAGCAAGCATGATCCGAATGGACTTAAAAATCGCTACTGGAGAAAAAGTTTCATCATAGTCAATACCATGAATCTGCTTGAAACCTTTAGCTACCAAGCGACCCTTATAAATAAGTCCATCCATGTCAGTCTTTCTCTTAAAGACCCACTTACACCCAATGGGTTTTACCCCTTCAGGTGGATCAACCAAAGTCCTTACTTGGTTGGTGTACATGGATTCCATTTCGGATCTCATGGCTTCTAGCCATTTCTCGGAATCTGGTCTCATCACAGCTTCCTGATAGGTGGTAGGCCCATCCTCTATGAGCACAATGTCATCATGGTCAAACAAGAGAAATGAGTATCTCTCAGGCTGACGACGTACCCTATCAGACCTGCGAAGAGGTATGTCTACTTGAACTGGTTGTTGTTCCTCAACTCCTTGTGGAACAACATCATCCACAACACTTTGTGGTTCCAGTTCAATTTCCATCGAGGCATCAGTGCTATTGTTTGCATCTTGAACTTCTTCAAGATCGAACGCGCTCCCACTAGTCTTTCTAGAAACAAAGTCCCTTTCTAGAAAGACCTCAGTCTTTGCCACAACTATCTTGTTCTTACTGGGAATGTAGAAGTAATATCCCTTAGTTTCTTTGGGATATCCAATGAAATAGCACTTGTCAGATTTGGGTCCTAATTTGTCTGAGACTTGACGTCGTACGTAAGCCTCACAACCCCAAATCCTCATGAAAGACACCTGGGCATCTCTCCCAGTCCATATCCTATATGGTGTCTTTATCACGGCCTTTGATGGAACTCGATTGAGTATGAAAGCTGCCGTGTCTAGAGCATATCCCCATAGATATGTCGAAAGATCTGTGTGACTCATCATAGATCGTACCATATCTAATAAGGTACGATTCCTCCTTTCGGATACACCATTCCACTGTGGTGTTCCAGGAGGAGTGAGTTGAGATAAAATCCCACACTCAGCTAAGTAGTCACGAAACTCATGGCTTAAGTATTCACCACCTCGATCTGTTCGAAGTACATTAATACTCTTGCCAAGCTGGTTCTGTACTTTATTCTTGAATTCTTTGAACTTTTCAAAGGATTCAGACTTATGTGTCATCAAGTACACATAACCGTATCTACTGAAATCATCAGTAAATGTGATGAAGTACCTATAACCGCCTCTAGCAGCAACATTGATAGGGCCACATACATCACTATGTATGAGTCCTAACAAATCAGTTGCTCTCTCGCTATGCCCACTAAAGGGTGTCTTGGTCATCTTGCCTCATAGGCATGACTCGCATATCTCATATGATTCTAAATCAAATGAGTCCAGTAAACCATCCTTATGGAGCTGGGATAAGCGCTTGTCATTTATATGACCTAAGCGATAGTGCCAGAGGTAGGTTTGGTTCATGTCATTTGACTTGAACCTCTTGGTACTTATGTTATAGATAGGGCTCTCAAGGTCTAGAATATAGAGTCCGTTTATTAGTGGTGCACTACAATAGAACATATCTTTTAAATAAACAGAACAACATTTGTCTTTTATTATAAAAGAGTATCCTTTCTTGTTTAAACAAGAAACTGAAACAATGTTCTTAGTAAGAGCAGGCACATAACAACAATCATCTAAATCTAGTACAAGCCCAGAGGGCAGAGACAGCTGATAAGTTCCTACAGCAACAGCAGCAACCCGTGCTCCATTGCCTACTCGTAGGTCCACCTCGCCCTTTGCCAATGCTCTGCTATTTCTCAGCGCCTGCACATCAGTACAAATGTGAGAAGCACATCCAGTATCTAATACCCATGATGTAGAAATAGATAGATTGACTTCTATAACATATATACCTGAAGTGGAAGTCTCACTTCGCTTGTTCTTAAGATCCTCCAAGTATACCTTGCAGTTCCTCTTCCAGTGTCCGGTCTGACCGCAGTGGAAGCAGGTAGCATCCTTGGCGACCCCTCTTTTAGGCTTCAGTGCCTTGCCTTTGCCCTTGGTTTGGAACTTTCCCTTACCTTTGGGCTTTCCCTTGCCCTTGTGCTTCTGGACCATCAGAATGGGCTTAACCTTCTTAAGGTTAATCTCAGCAGTTCGTAACATACTAAGTAGCTCGGGCAGTAGCTTGTCAATCTCGTTCATGTTATAGTTGAGAACAAATTGACTATAGCTATCTGGCAAGGACTGCAAGATCAAGTCAGTGGCCAGCTCTTGGCCAAGTGGGAACCCTAGTCTTTGTAGGTTCTCTATGTACCCAATCATCTTGAGTACATAAGGACCTACAGGAGCCCCGTCTGACATCTTGCACTGAAACAGTGCCTTCGAGATCTCAAATATCTCATGCCTCGCTTGTCCCTGATATAGTTGGCGAAGATGCTCAACCATATCAAAAGCGCCCATCAACTCATGTTGCTTCTGAAGCTTTGAGTTCATGGTCGCGAGCATTAGACAGGACACATCTAATGCGTTGTCTTGATGCTTCTTGTAAGCATCTTTGTCTGCTCGCGGGGCATTGGCAGGAGGAGCCTCCGGAATGGGCTGCTCCAGAACGTACAGCTTACGCTCCTGGGTGAGAACTATTCTCAAGTTCTTGTACCAGTCCAGGAAATTCACTCCGTTGAGCTTGTCCTTCTCAAGGACAGATCGCAGGGAGAAGGAATTCGTGTTCGACGTCATGGTTATCAACAATAGAAAATTTGCAGAAATAAATATCATATTCCTTTAAAAATCATTTAATTTGGCCTTTAACTAAATGATGCTCCCACTGAATACTATAATTCATGTGGGACAAGATCCACATCATACTAACCCTTGAGTTAGCTTTGGCTAATACGCCCAAGGCTTAGTATAATCGGTAGGTAACGATTACCAATTACATCTCTATGCAACTCTTGTTTATAGAATAAAATCCGCATTTATATTAAAACTCAAGTTAGCTTTGGCTAATACGCCCGAGAATTAATATAAACGTGATTTTGTCCTACCTTTCCAACCATTGGAAGAATGCCTATAGTTGACTCGATCCAACCGAGTAACTAGGAATACTCAATCTAATTGAGTTTGTATTCACCCATGCGTTGATAGGCGGGACCAAGATTGTCCCTCCGTACCCTACCAAGATAATATGTATTGCTCTGCTTTGGCAGATTCAACAATACATGTGATCGAGGTAGTGATAGATATCACGGCATGGTTAGGCATTAGAGTTGAGTCGATTGAGATCTAATCTAATCGAAAGGGATGCATCTTGTGCACGACTTAGATCTAATCTAATCGCAAGGTTGCATCATGTGCACGACTTAGATCTAATCTAATCGTAAGGCACTAATTAATTAACTACTTATTAAATATGCATCACATACACAAGCAATTAATTAATCTATTTGTGATTTAGTCATGGCCCTACTACGATCTTCTCAAGCCAATGAGAAAATCGATTGGTCAACCTAGGGTCAACAGCTTCTTCAAGCTCCTCCCTTTGACCACCTTGTGTTGCTCGTGCCCGCCTCGGAACTCCGTCTCGTGTGGACCCTCCACCGCTCCAATTTGTACATTACAATTTGAAACTCGAGTTACATTCGAGTATAAATCTATTTTACAACAAGAATATAAGAGAAGGCACGACGCGCAGGTCGCGAAAAAACATACAACACGTGCAAACACATAACGGCAGGCAGGCCGTATTATGAATTACAACACAACCAATCATATTGGGTTTTTGGGCCATGACTATCACAAAATTTATATATAATTTAAAATTATATATTTTCATAATTTTATATAATTTTAAAATTAATTTTTAAAATTTTTACGAGTAAAATTTCCCGCCGGTCCCGTTTTGCGGTTTCGGGCGCAATCGCGGAACGGATCCCCTTGCGGGGCCAAGGGGCAGCGCCCCTACCCGCGATCTAACCATCGCGAGGGTTCCTTTGTGATCCAACAGCGCCTAAACCCATTGTCCCAAAATGATTTGGGCCGAGACATTGCCGTTTCGGAAAAAACTTCCCTGCGGGTTCGTTTTTAGCGATTTCGGGTGGAACCGCGGAGCAAATCCCCTTGCGGGGTTAGGGGCAGTACCCCTACCCACGATCTAACCATCGTGAGTTGCTCCTTTGCAATCTAATAGCACCCAACCCCGCTGTCCCAAACGGATTTGGGGCAAAACAAAGCCGTTTAAAAGAAAACTTTCCGGTAGCCGAAGCCTACAAGTGCCGAGACACTTGTGCTTCGCTTCTACGGAAAAATTACTCATAAAAACTCTAAAAACTCAATTTTTATAGAAAATCACAGAAGGTATATTTTTCATAAAAATACAAACGAACTCGTACAAGTCTTTGCACGTGGCTCTGATACCACTGTTGGGTTCTTCAGGTCGCGAAAACCGCTTTTTCGCGTCGCGGAAACCCCGAGTCACCCAAAGCCGTAGATCCGTGCAAAGATTCGTAAACAAAAACTTTTCGAAAAACCTTTTCTTGTATGAGTTTGTAAAACCTTTAGATCTACACTAGATAAGGGTTATACCTTCGAAGCGTGCCTTTCGCTTATCCCGCTCGTCCAAGGAGTTGCCGGATCTCTAGACCGTCAAGCGCCGGCCCTCTAGAAGTATCCACACAGACACGTAGGTGGAGAAAACCTCACACAAAGGTGTGCTAGCACCTTGGTGAGATTGGGCCAAGCAAGGAGGAGAGGGAGAGGGAGAGCTTGAGAGGAAGAAGGAGGAAGATTCACCACACTTGAATGAAAATGAATGAAAATCAATCCCAATTCAAAAGTGGCCGGCCACTTCTCATCAAGTGTAACTCCCCATTAAATGCAATTAATGAGAAGTTAATAAGAAAATGGCTTTGTAACTTCCATGAGGTGGCACACCATGATGATGTGGAACATCATCATTGGTCCACCTAATGCCAACTCACCAATGAGGTGGCAAAAGGTCAAGTCAAAATTGACCTTTGGTCTTCCTTCTCTAGTCAAGTCAAACTTGACCCAATCTCTACCATGGTTGATCTAATCCAACCATTTGATTCGAGCCAACTTAATATAATGAATCTAATTCATTAAATTAAATTGATTTAATAAGTCTTAATCTAAATTAGACTCATTAAATACATGACTCAACTTGAGTCGAACTCAAGTTAGCCCAATTAGGATTACTCTTAATCCAATTTTATTCATCAAATGAATCTAATCCTCTTGGTTCATCATATGAACCTAATCTCCATATAATTGTCTTAAGTGTGTGACCCTATAGGTTCTTGTAACGTTGGCAATGCCCTACACCCATTTAGGAGCATAAGTAATGAGTGGTATCTAGCAACACATCATTACTACCCAAGTTACAAGAATGTCGAGATCCGACATCACCTTGTGACTACTAATTGTGACTCCTCACAATATGTGACATTGTCCTTCTCTCCTAGACATCTAGATTGATCAATGTGAGGCATAGACCGTGTTATCCTCTAATCAATCTAAATCTTGAACTCCAAGTAGACTCACTCGATCAAACGAGCTCAACATCTAATGTTGACTCATTTGGGCATGGCCATGCACTTAGTGGTCTCACTCTATCAAGAATACCGATGTCGCTCCCGTCATATGGGAGGGATAGATTCCATCTACATCACTCACATCCCTCCGCATAATTTGTTACATACCCAGTAATCGCCTTTATAGTCCACCCAGTTACGGGTGACGTTTGACGAAACTAAAGTACATAACTCCTTATGTAGGGATCCATGGTAACTTCAGGTCTAAGGACTAATAGTCATACTAATAGCCACATGAGAAAGTATATGACACTCATATAACGATCCATGATACTTTCTCATGGCGGGTCATTCAGTATACATTCTCTAATGCATACTCATGTGTCAGCTTGATATCTCTATATCCATGACTTGTGAGATCAAGTCATCGAGCTGACCTACATGCTAGTCTTATTGTATTAACATTGTCCCTGAATCCAAATACTCGACTAGGAATGATTTAGAGTAGTGTTCCCTATATCATCTCACTATCGATTCAACTAATCGATTGATATAGGTATGAACCTTCTACTTAAGGACGCTATTATACTTAGTCTATTTGGCACTAATATAAATAAGTATAATAACCAAACAAATGCCTTTATTAATATACAAGAATATGATATACATGAGTCCATACAATCATCAAATGATTAGCTCTAGGGCTCTAACTAACATCTGGATCGATCGGCTGATCGATCCAGACTGGCCAATCGATCCAGTGATCGATCCCAGAGCCTTCTGTTCGTGACAGAACTTGCTGGATTGATCAGCTGATCGATCCAGAGGCCTACTGTTCACGAGTCCAATTTCCCAGTCGATCCTTCGATCGATTGGAAACTCTCGAATCGATCATCTGATCAATTCAAGTTTCTGATTTCGTGCCAAAGGCCTGATTTCAGCACTTGTTCGTGCCAAAGTTACTTATAACTATTCTAAACAAAATACAAAACATTCTAACATCATAAAATAGTGTTCTAACATTATATAATGCATGATTAACGAGTTCATAACATTTAACTTACTAAGGTGCGAAATAACCAAAACGCTAAAAAGTTCTAATGCTTAAACCAGCTTGCTGAGATTCCCTAAGATCTCTATTCCAAGTTCCTGCCCACACACATCTTCGTAGCATTGCCCTCCAGCCTCCGCTAGTCCATCTTTCCTTTACCTTTATCTGTAGTATAAGGAAAAGAAAGTATCTATAAGTTTTCACTTAGTAAGAAACCATCTACCTCACTAAAACATGCATACGATGCATCTATGATTTTAAAAACATGCTATTAAACATATGTTGACTGGTTAAAGCATGGCCTACTGAAATCACTGAACATGAACACTAAAGCATGGCATACAAAGCGAATCATAAGCTAGCATGTGTATCAATAAGAAAGGACTAAACTGAAACATAGCTGAGTTAAACTAAAGCTGAACTAGAACTGATTTAGAATATAATCACATGACTGATTGTGAGTTTGGAATACTATTATCATAATAGATTAAAATACATAATCATGCTGCTAATGGGCCCGACAACTGTACATGCGATGCGCGCATCCTTGACTAGACCCGGGGTTGCAAATCCCGAGTTTAGTAAGGTTTACTAGGTTATCTAAACCTAGGGACCGACTATGGGAGCCCAGCCCAAGGACATCTAGTCCTGTACAGTGCCCCTACTGAAAGTAAAATACTGGATCATGTTGATACTGTCTGACCTGGATGTTGTTTTGCTGTTAACACTGATTTAAGTTTGTATCAGATATTTAACTCAGATTGATTACTAATCTAGGTTGACTTGGTTGACCTGATTGAGAAAGTCCTAGCTGGGATGTTAGGTAGTTGGAAAGTCCTGGTGAGTGAAGCCAGGCAGATTGGAAATCCTGGTGAGTGAAGCCAGGTGAAAACCCTAGTGAGTGAAGCTAGGTACAAATCCTGGTGAGGAAGCCAGGCAAGGGAAAATCCAGATGGATCAAGGGTGATCGGACATCTGGTGTTGAAAAGTCCAAGAAGGAAACTTGGCATGCGAAGTCAGAGAGGGCTCGGTAGCTCGTTCTCTGGACCTGATGGACTCGGAGAGGGCACGGTAGCTCGTTCTCCGGATTAGGTCAGAGAGGGTCCTAAGTGGACATTCCATGGCACATTGGATCGGTCGGTAGACCGATCCAATGACACATGAATCAGTGGATCGGTCGGCAGACCGATCCAGTGAAACTGAGTTCCATGGATCGGTCTGATGACCGATCAGATGACACTCAGTAGCACACTGAGTGAAATCTGATCGGTCTGCAGACCGATCAGAAAACACTCAGTAGCACACTGAGTGCAATCGGTCGTGAGACCGATCGGGAGAAGAGTCGCGAGAAGGAAAAAGGGTGGATCGGTCCGTGGACCGATCCACATGAACCCTGATCGGAATGGCCTCAGACCGATCAGGATGTTGCCTGATCGGTCCAAGGCACTGTGATCGGTCTGGTGACCGATCCACACACTCTGATTTGTTCGCTGTATCAGCGATTCCTTCACTGCTTTTGATATACCTCATTCATTTATGTGATATAATCCTCTGTGCTGTTAGCTTTTGAGTTTGCAGATTAACAGGTATCATTCCAAGCCTAATTTCAAATTAAGTTCATAAGAGGAATGCGACAAATGGTCTTTCTGCTGGTTTCAGCGGCGCAGGGTGCATTTCAGGCATCAACGGATACTGCTATGATCTGGCTGCGATCTGCTTGACTCCTGGGGATTGGTTCGAGCTCAGAAGACGCCAGTGATGATTGTGATATCATTGGTGTGAGTTCAGAGAACCAGGTAAGGAGGAAGAGGGATTGGCTGCAGCGCTGATTTGCGCAGTTTGGACCAGATCTGTGACAGTAGAGATCAGGTTTTGAGAAGCAGTAAAAACAGCGAGAGGTGAACAAGAACAACAACAAGAAAGCTTGAAAGAAAAGTCTGTGCTGTTGTGCGAAGTTCTTGAGCTCTCGAGTGAACTGCGATCTCTGTTCTGCTACTGATCCTCGCGTGGTTGTAAGCATTTTTATTCTCCTTTGCCACCGAGCTTCTGTAAGTCTCGTGCTTTAACTTAGATATTTCTTGAGACTTTGTGGGAAGGTTACTCCACCTAGAAGGAGGATCTTTAGCAGGAATTCTTCCGGGGTGCGATCTACCGAAGATCAAGGAGTCGTCCACCTTACGGACATGCCGAGGAGTAGGGGCAAGTTATCCCCGAACCTCGTAAATCTGTGTATCAGTGTTTGTGTGCTGGTTTTCGTTTTGTTTTAGTTTGCTTATTCCGCTGCGCTAACTAGTTTCTGTGTAGAACTCTCTGCTTGGGCTTCTCCGTGCCAAGTCTCCATTCTTGGACTTTTCCAGTGGCAAGTCTCCATACTTGGACTTTTCCCGTGCCAAGTCTCCACACTTGGACTTTTCGCGTGCCAAGCTCCCTGCTTGGACTTTTCCAGTGCCAAGTTCCCTGCTTGGACTTTTTCCGTTGCCAAGTCTCCATACTTGGACTCTTTCCCGAATCAGGTCAACCAGGTCAACATTGACCTACGGTTGCACCAATAATCTCCCAAACATCTATTCTTGTCCCATATCAAGAATACAACTCTTCCACGAGTGTCAACCATCAAAATACAACTCAACTAGGTTAACCTTGATCTAAGGTTGCACCAACAATCTTCCTAAGTCAAACATCAAATTACAACTCGAGTCAGGTCAACTCGAGTCAGGTCAACCAGGTCAACCTTGACCTAAGGTTGCACCAAAAATCTCCCCCTTTTTGATGTTTGACAAAACCATAATCAAGTTAGGTTAATCCGATAACCTAACTTAGGTTTCCCAATGTTCTTCAATGTTCTTCCTTGAACATTCTCCCTTTCTCCCCCGACATCTCTCCCCCTTTTTGACACACATCAAAAAGAGGGAATCAAGGTCAAGAGTTTCTTCCTAATGAAAGTCCCATACCTTTCATTGAAACTCTTAATTTCCCCCTTGATACTAAACACAACAATCAACTTAGTGATAATCCCATATCACTCAAGTCTTTAGGAGTAAAAACTCCCCCTAAAAGTCAACTCCCCCTTGACCATTGCACCAACAATGTCTTGGAGAGTTTCACACCTTTAGAAATCCAACACACCACCTTCCCGAGCAGAAATTTCAGACAACCAGTCGAAATTCAGCAAATTCAGCACGCCTGATTGGTCACCGGACCGATCAGGACCCCTCTGGATCGGTCCCCAGACCGATCCAGCCTTCCCTAGATCGGTCCAGTGACCGATCCAGCTTTGGACAGATAATTCGAGTTCTGATTTCCTTCTCCCGAAATTCAGAAACTCACAACAAATTCCAGAAAATTCCAAAAATTATGAAATTTTGAGGATACATTCCTCATAACATATACTATCAAGAAAAAATAGGTTTCTATGAAAATAGATTCCATTTTTCAATCTTGATACAAAGTTCAAAGACTTTGAAATAGTTCAAAGTTAAGTAAACTTTATATCACAATGTTCAATGATGAATGCTATCACTAGAATGGCTTCATCAAGGTTTTTCAAATCAATTTTGAAATGATTTTAAACCCTTTTAATTTAGGACCATAATCTTAGGGCTAAATGTACATGACTTGTACACAAGCTTCCCCTATGATCCTCCATTTCTTGAATTAGGCTCATCTAGGTACAAGAACTATGCACCTTGATCCTAATTCATGATCCTAATATCTCACACACATCTAAAGTATATCAAACACATCCATGGCAATTTTGATGTGAGATATGGGTTTAGGTATCTTAGACTAAGGTCTCATGCATTTTCTAAACACAAATTTGATCTCAATATCAAAATGTGTTTTTCATCCTTAAATCAATTCAATTGATTATTAATGCAAGAGATGATGACATGGCATAAAATGGTATCATAAATGAAAACATGTGCCAATGTCATGATGTCATGGCATAAAGTATGAAACTTAAATAAACATGATATAAAAACTAGCCTACGCATTATCATGACATTTCAAATGATAATAAAACTAAACATGATGTCATGACATGTGAGGGCAAACAATCATGGCAAGATTTAGCATAAATAAGTATACCTAGATTACCTATCTAAGTATCCTTAACCACTTGGCTAACTTCAAATTTAATCCTAGATTGCCCCAAAATGCCAAAATCCTAATTTTGACACTTCTTGAACTCTAGATTAATTCATGCCACTTAAAGATCAAATTTATCCTCAAAACTTGGCATGTTTCATTTTTTTTTTCGAGAGTTCTCTAGATTTTTCCAAATTGTGCCAATTGAGATTAAAAATGAAATTTCCAATCTTTAGGCACATTTAACTCTTCCAAGGAGTAAATATTAATGATTGTTCCATTTCATTTTCAAAGGTTCCCAAAAACTTTGAAAATGCTCCTTGAGTGTCAATTTCCTCAAAGTTGGGTTAACTACCCTTCTAATCGGAGTTGACACTCTCTAACCCATCTATGGGGTAGAGAATATGCTCCTAGGAACCCAATACCTATTAGAGCTCATTGGGTTCACTAAATATTCACTAGGGATAACTTCCCTAGCAACCCTCCTAATGACCCTCTTAGGCTTTAAAGCCTTGGTCATTTGGGTCTCATCAAGGTCAACTATGGGGGTGACTCCCCTTGTGACCTTGGTAATGGTCTTCCTAGCCCTAGGTTTTGTTCCATAATCGAATGAAACATTATGATAAGTGGGCTTGACCAATTGGGACTTAGGTTTGTGACCCAAACCTTTCTTGTCCTTGGATTTGGGTTTTTGACCCCTAGACCCTAGAGTCAAATCCTTAAGAGCCTTTTCTAGAGAGTCAAGTCTTGACCTCAAGACTTGATTTTCTTTCTCTAATACCTCAAGTTTTGATTTATCATTTTTCTTTGAGGTATTCCTAGGCATGTGTCTAGATGATTTGAGATTTCTATATAGATTTGCCTTAGCCTTAGATGAGTTAATTCTAGGGTTAGCATTTCTAGAATTGTTCTTATCTAGGCTAACATGCTTGGCTCCTAAGCACATATATTGATTCCTAAGATTATCATGCTTATCATTCTTGACAATTGCAATAAAACTACTAGCATGAGTCTTATTATTATTGCAAGAATGTGCCTTAAATGTTACCTTAGGGTTTGCCTTAACTCCCCCTATCGACGTGCTCGGTCTCTTGTCCTTGTGAGATTGCCTCCCCCTCAGACATTGACTCCGATAATGTCCCCTTCGCTTGCATTGGAAGCACACCACGTGCTCCTTGCCCTTGCGTTTTGGGACTCCGACTTCCTTGATCTTTGGCGCCGGTGGAGTCTTCTTAGTCTTCTTTGGACATTTACTCTTGTAATGTCCAAATTCCCTACACTCAAAACACATTATATGCAATTTACTTGAACTTAAAGTGTTTGAGTTACCTAGGGTTGAGGATGGATGGATGCTCTCTTCTTCATCCCTCCTGGAGGTAGAAGCTTCTTCTTCGTGCTCCGATCTTGAAGAAGAACTCACCTCCTCTTCTTCTTTAGATGTTGAGTAGCCCTCAACTTCTAATTCCTCACCTCCACGATGTGAGCTACTTGGCTCACTAGGCTCCTCTTCATGGCTTGAAGTGGGGCTCTCCTCATGGAGTTTGGCCAAGTTGTTCCACAACTCCTTGGCATTATTGTATCCTCCTATCTTACACAAAATATCATTAGGTAAAGAAAATTCAATGATTTTCATTACCTCATCATTGATTTCGGATTGTCGGATTTGCTCTTTCGTCCACTCATTCTTCTTGATAGGTTTTCCTTCCTCATCCATCGGAGGGGAAAACCCTTCTTGTACACAAAACCAATTTAACATATTAGTCCTAAGAAAATACATCATTCTTACCTTCCAATATGTGAAGTTGTCGTGAGACTCGTAGAAGGGTTGAATCGTGACATCTTCTCCATAGAGATCCATCTCTAGCCCGTGCTCCCCTGGGTGTTGATCCGTCGAAGAGTGGCCTCGCTCTGATACTTGACACGAGAGTGACCGGATACTTGACACGAAGAGAAAAGTCCAAGTGGGTCAAAGGGATTGACCGGACACTTGGTGGGGAGTCTTAGCAGGTCAAGGGAGTGATCGGATGCTAAGCATGATGTACCAACAGGTCAAGGTTGATCGGGTATTGGTTTGGACTTGGTTTGGGCAAAAACCGAGCTCTGGATCGATCAGTGGATCGATCCAGTGATACACTGGGTTATCTGATCGGTCTGGTAACCGATCAGTAACCAAACAGTATGCTACTGTATGTTATCTGATCGGTCTGGTGACCGATCAGTAACCAAATAGTATGCTACTGTATGATATCTGATCGGTCTGCAGACCGATCAGAAAGCGAACAGAAGGCAAAGAAAAAAGGAGGGGATCGGTCTATGGACCGATCCACATGCACCCTGATCGGTCCACAGACCGATCAGGAGACATCAGAGAACTTGGGCGAGTTCTCTTTGAAGAGGGCTGATCGGTCCCCAAGACCGATCAGAGAGGATCTTTGCTGAGCTCTTTGTTTCTGAAGCTTCGTGTGAGCTTCCCTGGCTAGTCAGCTGCTGCTGTTCTTCCGTGAAGTTGCTGCTTCGTCAACGGAAACCAGTCGAAGGCAAGCAAGGTGTTTTACATTCATATTGTCTGTATTTCTTGCTATATTTCTGTACTTCATTCATGCTGTTGCAAGAGATATTGTGGTGAGGTTTCTCCACCCAGAAGGAGTTCTTATTAGCCGGTTTTCCGGGGACTCATCCACCGACGGATTGATAGGCTTCGTCCACCTTACGGACACGCCGTGTAACGCCCGCCCTTCTTACCCAACCAAAGGCGGCGCTACGTTCTTTATACTACTTACGTACATGCTTTGGTTATACTATAGCAGCGGAAGAATAAAAACTTTAAAGAATTTAATTTATTAAGCATGATATCACAGATTAAATTGCATATATTGAAATCATATTAATCCGTCCGGATCGTTCTTTGCCGAGCCACCACCACACACATCCTTATCCGCTCCTCCTGTTGCTCCTCTAGTTCATCCAGTTCTTTGATCTGCGGTACAAGGAAAGTAAGCTGTGAGCACTCATGGCTCAGTAAATTCCTTTCCTACTCACTAAAACTGAAAGTCATCGTATATTAATATCATGCGTAATATCATAAGCATATAACATACAAAGGTATCATATTCATATCATCATGGCATCATATCAAATCATTAGCTAATTCAAGCACATATGCAGGCAATGCATCATGAATTTGAAAACTTATACTTGTAAGTACTTGAAATTAATATCATCATCATTGGGGATCCCGGTTTGTACCACATACATCATACGTAGGTCCAAGGTAGCAAGTCTTAAACCCTACCATACATACATACTAGGCCCGAGTCTTACTCCATTGACCTAGGGCATCAGAAGCCCATTACTGACGAGGCCCGAGTCTTATTCCATCGACCCCGGGGCGTTTACGGAGCCCACCCTTGGTACAAACCATACAAAGTAATTTATCATGCATAACTATCATATCATATCCTTAACAATCTTTCATGCATTTCATTTTTCATTCTTCTCATTATGTATAGCATTTCATATGCTATTACATATCATGGCATTCACATAATTTCATTCTTCTCATTATGTATAGCATTTCATATGCTATCACATATCATGGCAATTACATATATTTCATTCTTCTCATTATGTATAGCATTTCATATGCTATCACATATCATGGCATTACATAAATTTCACATAAAAACATATAAAAAGCCTTGTACCACAGGTGAGGGGAAGCTTACCTTCTTCGCTTAAGTTTCCTAGAATTGAGAACTTGCTTGGACCTTTCTTCTTGCTTGCTAGGTTCGGCACCAATGGAGGGAAAGGAGTGGTTAGGTCTTTTGGTGGAGAGGGGAGGAAGAAGAAGCTTTTCCCTCTTGTGTTGCTCGGCAACAACAAGGAAGAAAGAAGAGGGAGGGAGTGAGGAGGAAGAGGAGCTTCCTTCCTCTTGTGTTGCTTGGCAACAAGAAGAAGAAGAGAGGGGGTCTCGGCACAAGAGGGAGGAGGAGAGGGAGAGGAGTGGAGGATGAATTTGAAGTCACCCCTCCATGCCTATTTATACTAAAATGAGGGGAGGAAATTTGACTTGATTCATCCTCCCCATTTATTCCTCTTCTTTATGATAGGAATATTCTAGAGATATGCCTTGTGAGTTCTCTCTTAATCTCTCTCTTTTCTCTCCTTTAATAAAATTTTCTATCTCTCCTCTTACAATATCCTCTCTTATCCCAATTGGTTAACACATGCATGCATCCACAAGAGAACCAAGGTTCAAAACTTGGTTATGCATATTTTTACTTCTTTTTCTTTTTAAGTAGAAAGAATCCTTTCTTATTCTTAACTACTTAATCCTTCCTCTCTTTACTAATAATTCTCCTATCCCCTTTGGTATCCTATACATGTTCCCTACAAGAGATCCAAGGTTCAATCTCTCTTCTAACATTTTATTTTCTTTTACACATAATAATTCATATATATTATGCATTATGCATAAATATTTCATACATGTACATATTATCTCTTATTTCTTTCTTTTGTCCACATTAATTCCATACATTTTAAATCATGTATAGATGATTATATTCTCAACTTTATTTTTCTTTCATAAAGTTTTAATCATCTAAATCCATCTTAATATTTAACATAGAGTATTTACATCCTCTTTTCATTCGTACTCCCATTACCCTTCTAGGCTTTCTAGGGGTGTTACAATCTCCCCTACTTATTGAAAGTTCGTCCCCGAACTTAGAATGACAATTTCTGCTCAGATTCCCTTAGATGTTGGTGGAGCTTCTAATCTCCCTTGACTTATTGAGGGTCCCTCAATGGAAGTCTGCAGTTGGTGTAACCTTGCGGGACCGCCTTGATTCGAAACATACTGTGGTGCTTTAGTAGGGCAGTCTCTAGATAGATGTCCTTCTAGTCCACAGTCGTAGCATTTAATTTTGCCCTTACGACAGTCTTTTGCTTTATGACCCTCTATCCCACAGTTGTAGCACCTATTAGTGCCCGTACGACATGTCCCTGGATGTTTCTTCCCACATGTATTGCACAGAGAAAACTTGAGCTGCTTGTTGGACGGACCAATCTCAGTGTCATTCCGTCGTTTTCCCTTTCCACCGTGGTTCCCTTTCCAGTTGGCTTTAACATTTTCCAGTTCTTCCTTCTGAGCTTGCTTCTTGTCCTTGTCTAGTGCCTTCAGGTAGTGTTCAGTATTCAGGGCACTGCTAACTAACTCTTCTGTGGTCCGTGGTCTGTTAACTCCGCCGGCCACATTAAGTGCTATCTCGGGTCTGAGCATTTTTAGCATAAGCCTGACCCTTTCTCCTTCCATCCTAACTAATTCCGGGCAGAGTCGTGCCAGGCGGTTGAATCTTTTTATCGCTTCTTCCACCGTTAGGTCACCTTGCCGAAATTCAGTGAATTCATCATAGTGCCTACTTGTCACCCGAGTGTGGAAGAATTCTTCGAAGAATTCCGTCTCAAAATCTGCCCAACTCATTTGATTCACTGGCCTTTTCACTTTCACTCTGTCCCACCACATTCGGGCGTCTCCTGTGAGACAGAAGGATACGCATTTGACCTTTTCATGCTCAGGCCAGTCCAATAGTTCTACCATGCTCTCCATCGTCTTAAACCAAGCTTGTGCGTCCCATGCTTCACAATTTCCAGAGAATTTCTCCGGCCTCAGTCTTTGCCACTAGATTATATACGCTTCCGGACGAACTACCGGTGCCAGATTCACTGGTGGTACTGGTGCTGCCACTGGCTCCGGTTCCACTACTGGTATGTTTGGCGTATTATTCTGATTTGGGGTAGCGGGATTCCCTTGTTGATTTATCATGGCAGCAATCATTTGTTGCTGTTCCGTAAGCTGTCGTTGTAGCTCAATAACTACTTGTGCCCAATCAGGTGGAGGTACAGTCTCCTCCGTTCTGGCATTTCGTCTTCTAGCCATACCTGATTTCCTAAATGATGACAAGATTAGCCTAAGTTATCATTCATGCATGAATATCTTAACACATCATGTCTAGGTTTCATGCCATTTTTGGGTCATCATTGAGGTATTCCTTCTTAGGTTGTCATATCACCTTTAGATTACCTTATCTTTCTTACACGTCAAGATCTAGCCGATGGTATTATCATCCTTATACTTAAATTGATACCATTTCTACTCTTTGTATTCATCAAAAAGCTTTTATTACATAACTTCTTCTCTTAAACAGCCAGGTAGGTTGCGACTACTCCTGCCATAAAGGACATGAGAGCAGTAGTCATTATCAACCCAACCTGTATCGACTTGCCCAGACCATCCTGGGGTGGATCAGGCATTATCGGAGGTTGAATCTCCGGTGCCTCTTCCGGGTCGATTATTGTCTCTTCATCCATTCCCTCGTCTTCTTCAACAGGTTCGTCCAGTTCCATCGGGTCTTCGTCTAGTTCCTCCTCGAGGTTGTTCAGTCCCCACTCGAAGGCTATTATATCGTTGGGGTTGAAACCCATTTCCATGTATTCAGCAAGGTTAACCTCATCCTCGACCATCTCAGGAAGCTCGTTCTCTTCTTCATAGTATTCCATAATTTCTTCATTTTCATCTTCATAATCGTTCAAATTTCCTTCCTCGATTTCCTCGAGATCTTCTTCTCCGAACTCGCCGTGTTCCGGAGATCCCGTGGCGAAGTATTCCAGCATCTCAGGTTCATCCGCGAACTCGAGGTATTCGCCAGAATATTCCACATCCTCGGAATCATATTCGAACGGGATATAGTCCATTTCTACAAGATTTTAAAGATTCATTATTCCTCTTATGTTATAGCCTAAGGTTCTTGTATCTAGGCTACCATTCATGCATCCTAGAATATCACCTACTTATCATCATGCACCATTCTCTAGGGTATAACTTAAGGTATCCTTCCTAGGCTACCATTCATGCATCCTAGAGTATCATACTATTTTTTTGCATACAAATAAATTATGCAACTGTACTTACTTGGAGCGACAGGAAGGAGCTTGATGTGTGTGTAGTGAGCTGGCAAAACTTCGCTCTGATACCACCTGTAACGCCCGCCCTTCTTACCCAACCAAAGGCGGCGCTACGTTCTTTATACTACTTACGTACATGCTTTGGTTATACTATAGCAGCGGAAGAATAAAAACTTTAAAGAATTTAATTTATTAAGCATGATATCACAGATTAAATTGCATATATTGAAATCATATTAATCCGTCCGGATCGTTCTTTGCCGAGCCACCACCACACACATCCTTATCCGCTCCTCCTGTTGCTCCTCTAGTTCATCCAGTTCTTTGATCTGCGGTACAAGGAAAGTAAGCTGTGAGCACTCATGGCTCAGTAAATTCCTTTCCTACTCACTAAAACTGAAAGTCATCGTATATTAATATCATGCGTAATATCATAAGCATATAACATACAAAGGTATCATATTCATATCATCATGGCATCATATCAAATCATTAGCTAATTCAAGCACATATGCAGGCAATGCATCATGAATTTGAAAACTTATACTTGTAAGTACTTGAAATTAATATCATCATCATTGGGGATCCCCGTTTGTACCACATACATCATACGTAGGTCCAAGGTAGCAAGTCTTGAACCCTATCATACATACATACTAGGCCCGAGTCTTACTCCATCGACCTAGGGCATCAGAAGTCCATTACTGACGAGGCCCGAGTCTTATTCCATCGACCCCGGGGCGTTTACGGAGCCCACCCTTGGTACAAACCATACAAAGTAATTTATCATGCATAACTATCATATCATATCCTTAACAATCTTTCATGCATCTCATTTTTCATTCTTCTCATTATGTATAGCATTTCATATGCTATTACATATCATGGCATTCACATAATTTCATTCTTCTCATTATGTATAGCATTTCATATGCTATCACATATCATGGCAATTACATATATTTCATTCTTCTCATTATGTATAGCATTTCATATGCTATCACATATCATGGCATTACATAAATTTCACATAAAAACATATAAAAAGCCTTGTACCACAGGTGAGGGGAAGCTTACCTTCTTCGCTTAAGTTTCCTAGAATTGAGAACTTGCTTGGACCTTTCTTCTTGCTTGCTAGGTTCGGCACCAATGGAGGGAAAGGAGTGGTTAGGTCTTTTGGTGGAGAGGGGAGGAAGAAGAAGCTTCTCCCTCTTGTGTTGCTCGGCAACAACAAGGAAGAAAGAAGAGGGAGGGAGTGAGGAGGAAGAGGAGCTTCCTTCCTCTTGTGTTGCTTGGCAACAAGAAGAAGAAGAGAGGGGGTCTCGGCACAAGAGGGAGGAGGAGAGGGAGAGGAGTGGAGGATGAATTTGAAGTCACCCCTCCATGCCTATTTATACTAAAATGAGGGGAGGAAATTTGACTTGATTCATCCTCCCCATTTATTCCTCTTCTTTATGATAGGAATATTCTAGAGATATGCCTTGTGAGTTCTCTCTTAATCTCTCTCTTTTCTCTCCTTTAATAAAATTTTCTATCTCTCCTCTTACAATATCCTCTCTTATCCCAATTGGTTAACACATGCATGCATCCACAAGAGAACCAAGGTTCAAAACTTGGTTATGCATATTCTTACTTCTTTTTCTTTTTAAGTAGAAAGAATCCTTTCTTATTCTTAACTACTTAATCCTTCCTCTCTTTACTAATAATTCTCCTATCCCCTTTGGTATCCTATACATGTTCCCTACAAGAGATCTAAGGTTCAATCTCTCTTCTAACATTTTATTTTTTTTTACACATAATAATTCATATATATTATGCATTATGCATAAATATTTCATACATGTACATATTATCTCTTATTTCTTTCTTTTGTCCACATTAATTCCATACATTTTAAATCATGTATAGATGATTATATTCTCAACTTTATTTTTCTTTCATAAAGTTTTAATCATCTAAATCCATCTTAATATTTAACATAGAGTATTTACATCCTCTTTTCATTCGTACTCCCACTACCCTTCTAGGCTTTCTAGGGGTGTTACACGCCGAGGAGTAGGAGTTTATCTCCGAACCTCGTTACATCGACGAGTTTGAGGTTTGATCTTTCCGCTTTCATTTCTATTCGTTTTATTTCTGCTACGCTAACCCTAGTTTGTAGAAACGCGACAATTTGGGGTCGGCTATTCACATCCCCCTCTCTAGCCTCCGTACGAAGGATCCTAACAGATCATAGCTAATTAATTTATCTTGCTTTTACTAGGTTATCTGAACCTAGAGGCGACTGTGGGTGCCCACCCCTTGGACCGCAGTCCCATATATGCTGTAGCAAGACTAACTAAGCTATTTTAAATGCTTCTATTGCATTCACTGAGCTATTAAAAATGCCTACTATAGCATTTTACTGAGCTAAGCATTTTATCGAACACTTAGTATGCTCCAACTCTCCCCTCTATTAGGGAGACCACCTCTAGGCACCCGACGACGTCTAGAATCTCCAACTGAAAGGAGTAAACGTGTCTGGCCCATCACCACATGTTGGAGTGTATACTGAAAGCCTAAGATTTGTAAACATTCATTATGAATAAAGAATCACATTTGGTCAAATTATCTACATTTGTTTGTAGTTGTTCAATTAATTTATATTGAAGATAACATAGCATGTGGTGTCACATGCAGAAGATAATGTTATCAGTACCTTATAAATTATAAACAGTAGCTCACGACCAAAATGGAAAGGAACAAATCATTAGAAGGTCGTAGTGTAATTAGGTATCAGTTTATCTTGAATGTATAATTACACTAGTACACTTAGAGTGTATTGAGTAGGACCATTCGAGGTCGTTTCTTTTATACTGACTTTATAAAGGAACAAAGACCTCAGTTATTATGGAAGTGTGTGCTCTTAATCCTAATATAATAACAAGCATATATATTTGATATTTATTTCTTTAATTTATCAAAGGGTGAGATTTAGTTCGATGAATCAATAAGCCTGATAAGTTGGGAAATGATATCACTTATAGTGTGTGTTGTTGATTATAGAAGGAAACTGTGTCCTAGAGATACTAGGTTGATAATGTCCCCAAGAGGAGCTCATAAGGATTGTCATGTTAAACCCTGCAGGTGGACTTAGTCCGACATGACGATAAGGTTGAGTGGTACTACTCTTGGACTTAGATATTAATTGAATGAGTTGTCAGTAACTCACTTAATTAGTGGACATTCGATATCTTAAACACAGGGAGACTAACATGCTCATAATAAGAAGGAGCCCAAAAATGTAATTTGGGATTGGTGCGGTAGTTCAATAATAGTTCTCTAGTGGAATGAATTATTATTGATAAAATTAAAGTTGTGTGTTCGGGGCGAACACGGGATGCTTAATTTTATCGGGAGACCAAAACCAATTCCTCCTCTCGGTCCCTATCGTAGCCTCTTATTTATAGAGTACTATACCCACCTTCTATACCCACCCAATAGGGGCCGGCCAAGCTAGCTTGGGAACAGGCTAGGGCCGGCCTAGGTATAAGATTGGGTGGCCGACCCTAGCTTGAACCCAAGCTAGTAGGGCCGGCCAAAAATAAATTAAAAATAATTTTAATTTTAATTTTTATTATGTGGAAGAATTAATTTATTAAAGAGAATTTAAATTAAATTATCTCTCTTGTAAAATTTACAAAAGATTAAAGAAAGAGACTAGATCTCTTTCCTTATTTGTAGATTGGTGAGATATTTTATTTTCTCTTTAAAAATTATTCACATATTGATAAAATTAAAATTATAGAAATTTCTTTTATTAACCATGTAGAGATTTTTAAAGAAAAATTTTAATTTTAAAATTTCCGGAAACAAATTAGGAAGTTTTAATTTTTGATTGAAACTTGTCCAATTTGTTCTCCAATGATGTGGTCGGCCAACGTAGATTTAATTGGGAAATTTTATTTTCTTTTTCTCAATTAAATCATGTCAAGGAAATTGAGGAAATTTTATTGTAATTAAATTTCCTAATTTGCCTAGGCCAAGGAATGTAAAAGAAGGGGTGAGGGTGCCTTCATGAGACACAACATCTATTATTTCTCTCCCTCTTTTGTTCCTTGGTGTGGCCGGCCATCCTCTCCCTCTCTTCCTCTTGTGGTGGCCGAACCTCTCTTTCTCCCTTGGAGCTCTTGTGGTGGCCGGATACTACTTGGAGAAGAAGAAGAAGAAGGAGAGAAAGCTAGCATCTCTTGGAGCTTGGTTAGTATTTTGGTTTTTCTCCTTGGTGAAGTTTTTCCTTTGTGGCCGAACCTTGCTTGGAGGAGAAGAAGGTGGTTGGTGGCGTCTCATCTCGGTAGATCGTTGCCCACACAACGTCCGAGGTTAGAAGAGGAATACGGTAGAAGATCAAGAGGTTTTTCTACAAGGTATAACTAGTAATTTTTATTTCCACATCATG